>NC_056730.1:411397161-411697161 GCF_019279795.1 Protopterus annectens | reverse complement strand
AGCTACGTTTGTACCAAACAGTGCTGTATTGTCCAGAGGGGCATCAACCAGCTTTGCTCTAAAGTAGTCTGGCAGGGGCTGGAGGCATAGGAAAGAAAACCTTCTCAAAGCAGATGCTGTTGCTGCTGACGTTGCTGAGGCCTCAGCAGCATCATAAGTTCACTTTAAGGAGTGCCTGGTAACCTGGGAGGTGAGAGCAAGAAGGGAAGACAGTGAAGCTTTGGCAGCAAAATCTGGGGAATCAGACAATTCCTTAGACACTTTCTCTAGAAGAGATGAGGCATATTTAGCCACATGTGTCTGGCAGTCAGTAGCCCTGAAGGCCAGAGTGACAGAGGTGTAAATTGTCTTACAAAGACATTCCATGGTTTTGCTGTCTCTGTCAGCAGGAAGAATGGTAGTCATAGGTAATAGTTTAGAGGCCTTATCCGTGGAGATGAAAATAGTGGCAGAGTCTGCTGGAGGACACTTAAGAAACTTAGCAGTTTTAGGGACTTTATAAAATCTATCAAGTCTGCGTGGAACAGGGGGTTGAGACTTAGGGTTCAAGGATGCTGAAGAGAAGCCATCCAGGAAGGCAGGCAGAACTGGAGGAACAGCAGTAGGAGTTGGAGAATTCATCTGAATGAGATCATAATACCTTTTTTGGAACCTCAGTCATTTCAGATGATTCCTACTTAAAATGTGCCTTCATCTTGGTGACACAGTCTCCCCAAAGGTCAAGTCCTCAGCTGGGGAGTCAGGATCAACATATTCTTCCTCTGGGGAGCCATATCACAAGGGAGAAGAAAGCTAAGTATGAGAGAGTGATTCTTCAGATGAAGAATAAAAAAATTCCTCCTTGTCCCTCATAGAGGGGTTTAATGTTTGAGACCTTGGGCTCAGTATAGGAGGAGGGATGGTCAAAGTCCCTGTAGTAGTAGGCCGTAAGGCCATGAAAGCATTATACAAACTTTGGATGAAAGCCTGCCAGTCAGGCATGCTTTCAGTAGTAGGTGAAATGTGTTTTCTTTTTTCCTTCCTTTTGAGAGGCCTGGCGGGTGGCTGAAGGGAGGAAGGTCTGGAACTGGGCGACTGTAAGGAACCGGAGGGATCCAAAAGACCTAGCAAAATCACTCCTTCCCCCGGCATCAGAAATTGATGGCAGAAAAACCTCTACGGATGTGCCCTCCGCTCAGGACTGTGCGGCTTCCGTGTAGGTACCTGCTGTATCTGAGGTGGCCCAGCCCAAATCCTCAACCAGGCCAATGTCGGCCACAGGCTGAGAGTTGGACGCAAGAGGAGCAGCATTAGTGGTAGGCCTTAAAGTCTTGCTTTCTTTTTCAGCTGTTTAGCAGGTACATCGGCAGAACCCTCCATACCTAAGGCTGTTTTAAATGTTGATTTTCCAGATAAAGGTTGAGTGCATGCAGATGGCTGTGCAAAGTTTTGGGCACAAATATCTGGTAAATGGAGCAGGCCTTATCGTCTGACTGACCTAAACAAAAGAGACACTGATTGTGGGCATCCTTGTGGGATATCTGACGGCTGCACTTACACTTGCCCTTTCTGGATGACATGAACAAGCATTAAGATAAAGAAAATGACTGAAAACCTTCCCCAATGGGGCACTTATCTGACTTTTGAGATCTGACGGCAGGGAAGGCAGGAACACCTGACGTTCGACTGACGGCTGAGAAGTTCTGAGGGCTGGTGCGTGCAAGATGTCACTTTTATGCCCACATTCCACTAGCCACATCAGACATGCCACACAACATACAGTGACTGAAAACTCTTGTATACTGGCTGGACGTTCGGGTAGCAAGAGGAGTAAACCCATATGTGATGAATACTGCAATATGTGAATAGAAGGACATCTGAAAGAATGGAAGAAGGGAAAAAAAACTACCAAAGAAACTATACGGAATGAAAATTCCACACACAATATTGCGTGACAAAAGAAAGTAAGAAAGGGCACGAACAAGCGTTATGCAGGAGAAAGAACTGTGCACAGCAACAGAGGGGAAGTCACTGAAAGGAGTACTACGCAACAATGTCAGATGTTAATGGTAAAATATGTCAAAGAATGAAATAAAGAGGCAATAGAAATGGGAAATAATTACAAGTGTTAGCTGGTGGTCCCAGACAACTCAAGATAGGAGACAAAACACACTATAAAAGGAAAGATCTTGGTGATAACAATCAAAGAAATGAGAGTGACACTACATGCACAGGGGTTAAAAAAATACAGTCTAGGCTAAGGCAAGTGAAAAATACAAAAAAGCCACAACTAAGTGAGAGACCATATGACTTCTTTTTTGCTTCAATAGTTCCTCTGAATCAAATTTTGCCTCTGATTGTTAATTCTACTGGGGACCCAAATTCAGTTCATTCTGTTAGGGTATGACTGCTAACCCTGCCAGACTCCCCAATTCTCTTAATCATGATTAACTCCCACCCCCATTAATTCTGCTGGGGGCACACCAATTTTAATTCCTGCCCTCAAACTTGTAATTTCTCAGCATGTGGTCTGTTATACCTAAGGTGCATTTGTCAAATTCTTTTGCCCTGTTGTCTCTTATTTTTGCAGGGGTTCCAATATCCGTCAAGTTGACCCTGATATCTATTCATATATCAGAGCTCATTAACGTGAAACAATATCTGAATAGCTCTCCTGCTCCCAAGAGTATTCTGTCAGCTTATAACTTGTAGCTATAACATGCTATTGTTTTATGTCATCTGTATGAATAAGAAAACAAGTAATTTTTGCTGGCAGTAATGAAGTTTAACAGTTTAATGGTTTTGTCTTGCATTAAGCTAAAAAGAAAGTTTATTTACTCTACATGTTCCATCTTATTTTATTAGCTTTTAACTGAGTACACATCTGGTAGGAGGGATCAATAATGGATAGCATGCAATGTACTGAATCTTATGTGAAAGCTCATACCTTTCAATCATTCCCATTTTTCTATTATAGCTTTATAATACCTGAAGAAACAATACCTGTTAACAGAGAATTTTTGAGTTTTATTTAACAGTATTCCCTTCTACATTTTCTGTTTCTGTTCTCTAAGCTTTGTTGATTTCCTTATTCTAACTCCTTTATCCTTTAATCTCTTTCTCCATTTGGATACAATTTATTTCTACTTTGTCATATTATGATGCATTTTTTCCTGTTAACTGTATCATATGCATTACTTACACTTTTTGCCATTTGTTTTCCGGTACAAATTGTTTTGTTACTCACAATTGTATTTTTAATTTGCTATTGTTCTTTAGTGCTTTTCTTCTCAGGCCTCTGTCCAATTGGACATTCACAGTAAACAAATTGAAATAATAATTCTTTTGTCTAATATATTTTCTAATACTTCTGAGACTGTAGTGTAATTAAAACTTAGCTATATTTACAAAATTGTGCTTATGGTAATTTTGCTTGCTTATAGTGTAGTGGGAATACACATGGATTTTAATTAATTAAATTACCCTTACCTTGGTACATGAATGACTGATAAGTTATTCATTCGAAATGACAAGTGTGAAAGAAGTAAAGGCAGGAATGACATTTTAAGACCACCACTGGACTGATCAGGTGGACCTTATTACAAAGCATGGGCATGAAAGATGGTGGAGAGGACTGTAAATTTAATGCAGCTGGCTTCCTTGATGTGGCACAGAGGTTTGTAGATATGCTAGTTTGTGTATGTCATTTGACGACGAAATGAAGGTGCATGACTGATCTAATGTAAGGAAATATGTACTACAAAAGAAGAAAGGAGTCACTCAAGTTTAGTATTTGTGTTTGTTTCGAAATGCAAAAAAATTCAAGGAAAATCTGAAATGGCTGCATCGAAACCAGCAATGAAAATTTTTGTCCTGCCCACCACCACCATCTCACATTCACACACACATCTCTCTTCTCCTTACTGCCTAATGACCATCAGTCCTTCCAATATCTGGATAGGTCATTCATTCCACTTTTCCTGTCAGATAACTGTTTTGGTCTCCTTAGTGATGACCTCTTGTTATCTACTGACCCTCTTCTCCACTGCTCAGTAAGAGACCACCACCTACAACCCAACAATACCAGCCCAATGGCCCATGCAAAGAAGGACTGAAATGCAGCTACTGTGCAGAAATTCACTGCTTGATGGGCACATCTTGGGCCCTTCTACTGCACGTTAGAACACCCTCCCTCTGCTGGGTATTAATCACACAGCAATCTGGGCTGCCTCTCTTTGCAAATACATGTACCCTCCTCATCCAGTTCCCTCAGTGTAAGCTACAAAATCATCCAAGGTCTTCTGGGTCACAGTCAGAGCTTTCTCCATCTGAACTAAACAGCCACCTTCCAGCAGTGGAAATCTCTATTTCTTTGTAATGGGGGGTTAAAAGTCTATGAAGTCATGCAAAGTAAGTTTTCATGCCGTTAGTTAGGCATCGCTGCAGAAGGTAGCACAGAAAGGCAAAAGGTCATGCCTGAACAAAGTACAGTTGTGTACACTTAACATAAATGTAGGTGTTTGAGTGTATTCACTGTTGCAGTCATCACATTTGAGTTATCTGCTTGCAGTAGCCCTCAGTCGGCCTGATTATCCAAGTCTTGGGTCCTGCGTCGGTTGATGTCTCATCTTCCATGACGTCATGTAGTTAGGGGTATAAAGCATGTGGCCAACGCCATTACATCAGTTTTTCTTGCCCCAGATGTCAGGTGCCCCCCTAATGGGAAGCAATTAAATTATATATATATATATATATATATATATACACACACACACACACATATATATATATATATATATATATATATACATATATTTATATATAAATATATACATATATTTATATATATATGTATGTATATGTATGTGTATATATATATATATATATATATATATATATATATATATATATATATATATATATATATAAACAAGGTTATACCTCCAACAAAAAAGCAAATACACCAAAAAGCTTTTAAGCATAGTAAAGGAGAATAGAGGTATAGCCAAAAGAAGTCAGGGGGGGGCTGGAGGGAGGGTAACCATGACTGCAACAGTGAATACACTCAAACATCTACATTTATGGTAAGTGTACACAACTGTACTATGTTCTTCGTGTTTCACTGTTGCAGCCATCACATTGGGTAGATTCTCAAAGATAAGGATGGGAGGAGGAATTTAGATAGCATTTGGATCAGCTATAAGCCCTGCAAGACTGCAGTGGCAAAGCCAGCTCTCGATTTAGAGAAAACTGGCAAATGCTAATGGTCAATGAAAGTATGTACAGAACTCCAGGTAACAGCTTCTAGGATGTCCCTGGTAGGGACACCTCTGAGAAAGGCTGTAGAGGTAGATTTAGCCCTGGTTGAGTGTGGTCTTATCCCCTGTGGGGTAGGTTTTCCATGGTGCTTATAACAGAAATTAATGTAATGGCCTATCCATTTAGAAATGGTTTGCTTTGAAATGGCCTTCCCCTCTGCCCCTGCAGCAAATGCCACCAGCAGTTATTCAGATTTCCTTTGAGGTTTAGTCCTGCCCAAGTAAAATCTAAGTTGTCTGTGCACATATATAGAGTGCAGTATCCGTTCTCTTTTGTTCTGTGGATTAGAAAAGAATGGTGGCAAATAAATGGATTGATTAAGACACACACTGGATACTACCTTGGGCATGAAAGAGGGATTGGTCCTGAGCGACACCCTGTATGCATAAAAGATGATGAAAGGCTTCACTGCCATAAGGGCCTGCAATTCAGATACCCTTCTTGCCGAAGTGATTGCTAAGAGGAAGGCTCTTTTCCAAGAAAGGAATTTTAACTCTGCATTTGCAGTTGGCTCAAAAGGAGGTAGAGTGAGTTTTTCCAATACAAAGTTAAGGTCCCAGGCTGGATTTGGGGCTCTCCTGGGTGGTCTTAAGTTTTTGGCTCCTCTGAGGAACTGCTTGAGCAGTGGATGAGAAAAGAGGGGTGGTTCTGTGTTGTAATGAGCTGAAATAGCTGAGGCATGAATTTTGATGCAGGAAAAAGAAAGGCCCTTGTGAAGCATCTCAGTTAAGTATTGAAGAATCTGAGGTAAATTGGGTGATGCTGTGCCCATCCCTTGAGTTTGGTTCCTGGAACAGAATATTTTCCATTTTTCAGCATAAGACTTTCTACGGCTAGGCCTCCTTGCTTCCAAAATGACATCCAACACTTGTTTACTGAGGGATGGTAACGGAGAGATCAGGTAATTAGCCAGGCTGCCAGGTTCAGGATTTGAAGCTGAGGATGCAGAATCTGGCCCTCCTGCTGGGACAGCAGGGTAGGGGTCTGAAGCAGGTGCCATGGAGCCAGCAGTGACACACTGCGCAAGAGGGGGTACCCAGTGTTGGCATGGCCAGTCTGGTGCAATCAGTTTCGTCCTTGGTTTGTCTTGTTTGATCTTTAGTCGCACTTTGGAGAAGAGAGGCAGAGGAGGAAAGGCATAAACTGATAGATTTTTCCAGTTGAAGGACAGGGCATCCACTTTCCAAACTTGTTTGTGGGGAGTCCTTGTGCAGAATATGTCCAATTGGTAGTTCTGGGGGGAGGCAAACAGGTCTATATCTGGGCTCTCCAATTTGTTTAACATGCTGAAAGTCTTTGGTTCTAGTTTCCACTCGTGTGGGTTCATGAGATTTCTGCTTAGTTCGTCTGCCAGTGTATTTAACTTTCCTGGCAGGAACTGACCTGTAGGTGCACTTGGTAGCTCAAGGCTGTGTTCCACAGAGCCATGGCTAGTCTGCAAAGGGGGGTATGAATGGCTACCCCCTGCTTGTTTATGTACCACATAACAGTGGTGTTGTCCATCTTTACCATTAATTGTCCTGGAAGAATGTGGTCCTTGAAGGCTGTCAGAGCATTCTGTACAGCTAACATTTCTTTTTGATTGATATGCAGGTGCATTTGACTTGGGTTCCATTTGCCCTGAATGCAATTCCCTGCCAGGTGAGCCTCCCCATGCATAGTCTGATGTGTCTGTTAGGGTTTGGGCAGCAGGGGGTAGAATGAATGGTAGTCTCGTCTTTTGGTGGCAAGCATCTGCCCACCAAAGGAACTGTAGACAAGGTATGATAGGAATCATTGCTTCTAGATCCTGAGAATGTTGACACCATAGGCTTTTTAAGATACCACTGTAGTTTCCTCATATGCAGTCTTGCATATGGAATTAGGAGAATGCAGGAGGCCATGAACTCCAAGGCTTGCAGTATTTGCCTTGCAGATAGCAGGGTTTTTGTGGCCATTAGTTTGAAGTAAGTTGTCAAATGAATTTGTTTCTCTGGCGTGAGGAAAGCCATCTGGGAAGTTGTGTTCAAGCTTGCTCCCAGGAATATAATTTGCTGACAGGGTACAAGATGTGATTTCTTTTCGTTTATGGTGTACCCCAGACAAGTTAGCCCCTTTTGTACAAATGCCAGATGATTCAAAAGTATGTCCTGGCTTTCTGTCTGAATTAGACAATCATCCAGGTATGGATATAGTTGAATATTTCTTTGCCTGCAAAAAGCAATGACTGGAGCTAGGCACTTTGTGAATACCCTGGGCACAGTAGATAAGCCAAAGGGCAGTGCAGTGAACTGATAATGCATGTAGCCTGCTTTGAAGCGTAGGTATCTTCTGCAAGATTCCCTAATTGGGATGTGCAGGTAGGCTTCCTTTACATCCAGTGTTGCCAACCAGGCATCCTTGGCTAGCATAGGAAGCAACTGAAGGGTTAGCATCTTGAATATTGGGATCACCAAAAAGGTGTTTAGGATAGAAAGGTCCAGGATAGGACTCCATGAGTTGTCTTTTCTGGGTACCAGGAAAAGTCTTGAGTAGAAACCTTGTCCCTTTTCCTCTTCTGGTACAGGTTGAATAGCCCTTATGCTTGAGAGAGTACTTGCTTTTGAGCCTCTGCCCACTGATTTGGGGGTAGATCTGGCCAACTGTTTGGGGTTGGTAAAGTGTGGAAGTGAAATCTGTATCCTTGGGAAACAGAATTTAAAACCCATTTGTCCTGGGTAATGAGTTCCCAGCTTTTTGCCTGCAGAGCAATCTTTCCCCCTAAAGGAGCAGTCAGTTGAGAAAGGCTTGAAAGTTCTAAAGTTAAGTCACTGAAACAGTTTACTACTCCCTGATTTGGAAGTGGGAGCCCCCCCACTACTTAGTCCTGTGAGTACCCTGGGACTGAAGCCTGGGTGTTCTGCTGGTTCTGGGTTTGGACTGAGAAGGCCTGGAAGAGGCAGGAAAAGACCAATTCTTAGAGGGCCAATGCCTACTAAATCTTGGAGGCTGTACTTGTAGGAAATCTAACAGTTTGCACAGATTTAGCTTTTTCCTCCATCTTTTTAAGTACTACTTCTTCTTTGTTGCCAAACAGGCATTCCTGATTTAAGGGAGCATCCAGCAATTTAGCTTTAACATGATTTGGCAAAGATTGCTCCTTAAGCCAATCATGCTTTCTAAGTACAGACCCAGTGACAGCATCCCTGCAAGATGCCTCCAGTGAATCTAAACCACTTTGCAAAGTATGTTTTCCAACTTGTTCAGCAGAATGCATTAAATCCTGTAAATCCTTATTTTCAGCACAGTCAGGAATCAACATCATTTTCTGTTTAAGCAATAAAATAATATGCTGTTGATACTTTACATATGAAACTGGCAGTTTAAGGCCCTAATAGCCAAGGTTGCAGAAGTTTATACCTTCTTACCACATCTATCCAGCGCCCTGGAATCTCTATCAGAGGGGATAGGATTTTTGGCAGTGGTAGCCTTAATGCCCTTGCGGTCCCTGTGAAGCAGTCTCAGGATCCACAGCAGGATTTTTAAAAAGGAACTTGAGAGAGTCAGGAACTCTGTAATATATATCAGGTTTTCTGGGAACAGGAGGTAAAGAGTCAAGGGCCAAGCTAGATTCCGAAAAGTCATCATCAACAATGTCTAGTACAGGGGAGATAGCTAAAGGCCTGTGCTGGGGCAGGAGTAAGAAATCCCTAAGCCTCTTTTTAGACTCAAAGTAATCCTGGCTTTCCCAGCAGAAATGCTCCCTAAGAGTATGCGAGGTTTCACCAAAAGAGAAATCCTTTGGAGGGGAAGCAGAGGGAACAGAGTCCTCTGCATCAGAATCCTCATAGGCAGATAAGGGTAAATTCTGGTCATCAGAGGAAACTAACTTCAAAATCCTGATCAGGAGTATCATAAACAAATTCAGTCCTAGGTCTCAGAGGGGGAAGGTTGGCTTCCCCTGATTAAAATAACAAGGTCTTCAGCCATTCTTATCATTTGTTTTTTAGGCACAGAGGCCTGACCATGCGGTCTGGGTGTCAGTTTTCTAGGCATGGTTCGAGTTTTAGGCCTTGAAGAAGAAGATGGCTTCGGTTTAATATGCAAGTCAGTAGGCCTGAATACACCCTCAGAAGCCGGTGCCTGCACAGCGGCTCCGGACACATCCAAGGTACAGACATCCGCAGGTTCCACAGTTGAAGCATTTCGCGGCATACCGGACTCTAAATGGGTCTCAGTAGAGGCCTGAGAATCTGATGTAGCAGGTATCAGGGGCTGCGAAAGTGCCTCACTGAGTACCAGCGAACTGGCAACTAGCTTAGGAGAAGCATCGTCAGCAGCTTTGGACCTAGACGGCCTGTCTCTCTTTATCTTTGCGTTTTTTCGTAATGTCGGTAGTCACCGAAGACGTATCTGAATAACTGAATAGAGTAACAAAATATTTAGAAGCGTAAATATACAGACGACAAATAGTTTATTTAAATAAGGCACAAAACCGACAGCGAGGTACGTTGTGGTCAGGGCTTAGGCAAGGAATACAGTACAAATGAAAATCTTTATGAGGTATTTGCTTTCCACAAGAAATACAATTATTGACCTTTACTGACATTGGTTTAGAGCAAGAAAAAGTTTCCCCAACAGGGTACTTAGCTTTTAGTTCAAGACTTCAGTTTTGAAACTCGAAAACGAAAATTTCAGGAGTCGGCCTACCAGCACTTGCAAACTGCTTCTGCTTCGGTCACAGCATGACAAGAAAGACTGATGTAATGGCGTCTGGCTGCATGCTTTATGCCCCTGACTACCTGACGTCATTGAAGATAAGACAGCAACCAACGCAGGACCCAAGACTTTGATAATCAGGTCGACTGAGGGCTACTGCAAGCAGATAATCCAAATGTGATGACTGCAACAGTGAAATACGAAGAACATCATTATCATCATCATAACATACTAACAGAATTTAGAAACAGATCTCCTGGGATAGAGATCAGGCTTCCCCTAATAATCATCTGGTCCAATGATGCAGGAGCTGGAAGAGCAGTTAAGTAAGCATGAATGCTTGACTTAAAACTGAATGCTTAGTGCTATTAAACAAATGGAAAAATCTATGAAGACTACAAAAATTCATTTAGGATATGTCAGACAGCTTGCGAAGCATAATAATGTAAGGAGGTAGCTCCTGGACAATGAAGTCCAAGATCTCCACGTCTTTGGCTGTCTTCTATTGCTCTGAAATCTGTCATGATGGTAATTTTATGAACCAGTCAAAAGAATCAACTGGGATGATTAAAATTAAACAGCATCTCCTTCAGACTAAGTTGTCCCCAAACTAGAAGGTTCGTGACATTAAAGGGAAACAAACACCCCTTCCCATTCAGCTCTTCAATGTTGGATCTTTTTCATTTCCAACAAAAACAGTTTACTTACCAGCAACATCAGAAAATTCAGTGCTGGCAGCACAAATGACAAAAAGGAAGGACACCAGATGATCTAGTTTCCATGTCTACAGTTTCCTAATGCTTGACTGCGATTCTTAAGATTAACTGCAAAAGAAACAATGAAGCAAAGCAATCTCCATAAAACAGACTTAAAAGATGTGTTGAAAAGCTCACATATTCATCTTCACTGGTACAAAGGGTTTTATGTGCCATTGCCCATAATTCCACTTACCAATATCTGTGTTAGATAACAGGGATTACATACAGGAAAGTAAACTGGAAGCAGTACAGCACAAACAGTAATGAAGATGACACAAAAGACAAATTAGCAGACTCAAAGACCTTAACAGCTCAGTCTTAACGTGAGGAGGAGGGAGTTAAGTTGTTCATCGAGTAGGTTTTTAACAAGAGAGGAACACATTGTTTTCTGATTTTTTTTTAAGAAAACTATCCACTGAAAGGCATGAGATCAGGTAACAGTGAAAATGAGTGAGTTTCGTCTTGCAGCAATGTGTGATACTGGAGTTGGTATATTCTGAGATGTGGGGTATGCAGAAGCACTTCGACTCCTTCCAAAAATATATATTTTTTTCAAATTATTTCCTGTTTCCCCATCTGACAAACTGCTAACCCTCTAAACTTTGTCCACCAACTTCCTGTGCTCTCCCTGGATAGTCATACAGTCCATTTCCATCAACACATTTATCTATCCCCTTCATCAGGCTGCCCACCACAATTTCCCAACTATAATAGAACCTGTGCTTGTGGTGCAAAACATAACAACCAAAGAGTGATGACCCAGTGGGAAGCAGTGAACATAGTGAAAGCATTCATGTAAAGGCAGGTGGTCAAGAATCCTACCACAAAGGAGTGATGTCCAGTTATGGAAGCACACCTGGTGTGCACAACTGCCCACTAAACATAACTCATCACACTGCTTTCATTTAGTCTACAGTTAGCCCAATAGACTCCTGCTTTCCTCTAGACATCATGCGAGCAGCAATCCCTTCCCAACCATGAACCTGGGGTAAGTGAGCTGGTAGTTGGCTACTTCATCCTATTCTCACCATCATCATGTCCCAGGTGACTCCACCAAAGGGCTAAGCTGCTTTACAAATTTCTTTAAGGCAGATAATGTGCAGCACAGCCTTTTCTTTCTTCTCTCCAATGGAACTAGTTCCAAGAAAAAGTAAGTTGATGTTTAGCCCATTCACCGCTAAGAAGTGCGCCTTACCACTTCTCTTCATTCAAAATAAAAACAAACAGCATATCAGAACATCAGAATACATTTCAGTCAACTAGCTCTGAAATAAAAATAACCTGAAAATAAAATGGGACAGTACACAAATATTTGGACTATTAAGTCACAAAGTACCAGAGATTTATTTTATTAGCATTTGTTTAAATGCTAATAAGGAAAATAAGTTGCATTATCAAACAAATCTACAGGTAACACTACCATGTGCATACCTACACAGAGTATAACAATTTTGAAACAGATACCACGAGTAAAAAAAACGGACATGTGTGATGACCTTATGACACTGCACTGTTTGATAATATAGTGAAGGATATAGTCATCAGCTTCAATTAAAAAACTTTTTCAAATATAACACACTTTTGCATAAAAATTTTAAAAGCAAAAAGATGTCCCCAAGTACAAATAATTATTTTCATTTTAAAGCTATTCCCGCACATGAACTTAGACATATCTATAAAAAATACTTTCCTCTAAAACACAATTAAGTTGTATCTTTCTAATATTCATTTTTTATGTTATTTAGGAAAAGCAGTCTACTACAGTTATTACAGCCAGAAAATTAATTGGCAAGATAATGATTATGTATATTGTTGTAATATAATTAAGGACAGGTAACCTACAGTTTAGTAATCAGAAGGCTTTACCTTTGATTCTGGTCTCTTTCACATTCAGGGGAACTTTTTGGAGGCTTGCTGCACAGCTGACGTCTTGGAGAGGCCACTTCTTTACAGTATGTAAATGCAGAATTTTCTACCACTTCTCCTATAGCCTGATCTACATGCTGTTGAAAAAAAATAAGAGCAGCTCCAAATCATCTAGTTTTCAGTATAATGAACACATTTTTTTACTACCATTACAAAACAATAACCTGCAAGTTTCATCTGGGCTGAGCATTTCCTACCCAGAAAGGTTCATCCTTCTAGAAAGGGCTAGCCTCTATTTAAGTTTCCAAAGTGCAACGTTAACTCAGGAAGCACTAAAGAAGTTCACAACCTGACTGCTTGACTAGTTGTGGAAAACAAGGATAAAATCATCACATCACTTCAGAAGGGGAGTTCTAAAAATTTTCAAACCAAATGAATGCAAATCTAAGATCATCTTGAAAATGCAGATATGAACTTCATCAGGTATCACTCCATGCACTCTAAACTACCATGCTCTACTGTTTATGGCTCCTGCCAACTGGAGGGGGCAGTTTGTAGAATTTCTGATAATTCTCTTTGTGACTTGTTTCTATGCTACCAACTTGGCAGTCAATGGCATCATAAACTTAACCAGTATACCAAGAACTGATCATGGATTTAAGTGTCCAAAGGAATTCAAGTAAAGTATTTACTTTATATTTTCATTAATATGGGTTTGGAAAAATCTGCATTTTTAAAAAAATCCACTGACAGCAATAAATAACTATCAACGCAATAAAAAGCCTTCCCTGTCTAAACATTTTAGCCATCTACAACAATCAACTATCTGAATGCTTTTCTCAAAAGTACTGTAAAAACTAGGGAAAGAAATAATAGTTGTCTAAGAACTTACCATAACCTTAAATGTCCTTCTCTTCTATGCTGCAGTATTCATAACAGTAGGGAGTTGCTGCCTGCAGCGCCACCGTCCGGCCAGTATACCAACGTCCAAGTCCAGGAGGGTACGTGTGACATTGGTTACCAGGGCCATAAACTGACATTAGGTATAAAAGTGACGTCTGCATGTACTCTCATCAGAATTGTTTTGCCACATACAGTAGTGCCTGTGAGGTTTGACCAAGAGGGTCATAATCTGAGGCCCTTAGACTTGTATGTAAACTAGTTCTAGGGCAGTAGGATGGCTGTGTAGGTAGAGACTAAGTGTGTGTGTGTGTGTGGGGGGGGGGGGGATGAAGGCAATGGGCCCTCAAAAGATACCTGGGATAGAGGCTGGAAAGAGACAGGGGGTAGGTGGGTGGGACTGAATACTGCAACATACAAGAGAAGGACATCTAAGGTTATGGTAAGTTCTTACACAACTATTCTATGTCCTTCTATTTTGATGTTGCAATATTCATAACAGTAGGGAGAGTACCCGAGCTTTAAGTATGAACTTGGGAGGAGGAAGGGTTCCTGTGGTCAAGGAGACCCTGTAGGATAGTCTTGGCAAATCCTGTTCTAGCACGGGATGCTATGTCTAGCTTATAGTGTTTGGTGAAGGTGTGTACTGAGGTCCAAGTAGCTGCTTCTAAAATAGAAGAGGAGTTTATGCCTTTGAAAAAAGCAGTAGAGGAAGCAGCTGCTCTGGTAGAGTGAGGTTTAATATTGCCCCGTAAGGATTTCCCATGGTGGATGTAGCATAAGGAAATGGACTCAGAGATCCAAGAAGCAATGGTTTGCTTAGATGCAGCTTTCCCTAGGGCTCTAGGGTGGAAGGAAGTAAATAACTGATCTGACTTCCTGATAATTTTGTTTTTTGTCTAAGTAGTATCGAATGTGTCTGTGTACATCCGGAAAATGTAGGGTCCCTTCTGTGGCATTTTGTGGATGAGGATAAAAAAAATGGTAGGTTAATGGGCTGATTCAGCCAGAGTTCATTAACTACCTTGGGCATGCATGAGGAGTTAAGTCCTGAGGACCACTCTGTCCTTGTGGAAAACAAAGTAGGGAGATGTGGCCATCAGAGCTTGGATCTCTGAAACCCTCTTGGTGGAGGTGAGGGGAACTAGTAGGACTGCTTTCAAGGTGCAGAGTTTCAAAGAAAGAGAATGTGCTGGTTCAAAGGGGGGCAAGGTTAACTTTTCTAATACAAAGCTTAGGTCCCACAGGGGAGGTATGGGTTTCCAAGGGGGTTTGATGTGGAGGACTTCCTTTAGGAGGAGTCTGACTTCCCAGTCTGGATGACAGAGGTGGTGAAATGTGCAGACAGGCAGAAATGGCCCACAAATGGACTTAGATAGAAGAATATGTTAGTCCTGTTTGAAGAGGATCATACAAGTAGGATAGGACTCTTGGGATGGGGGTAGTGAGGGGGGTCCTGGTTGTTCCTATGACACCAATTGGAGAATCTGAGCCACTTAGCTACATAGTTTCTCCTAGTGCTAGGTTTTCTGGCCTCCTGAAGAACATTGAATATGTCCTCTGAATAAAGGTGTCTGTAAGGGATCAGAATTCTATCACCCATAAGGTCAGTTTTAGGTTGTTTCCCTGTGGGTGTAGCAGGGACGACTTGTTCTGTGTGAGAAGGTCTAGACGGTGGGGTAACCTGTGGTGATTGCCCTTGGCTAGAGAAAATAGGAGGGGAAACCAATGCTGTCCTGGCCAAAAGGGAGTCACCAGTAGCATTTTTGGTTTGTCCCTCTGAATTTTTAGGAAGACTTTCTGGATTAGAGTGAAGGGGGGGGAGCATACAGGAACAGCCCCCCCAAGAAAAGAAGGCGTCCACTTTCCAAGCTTGTGGATATGGGTTCCTTGTGCAGAAGTTGGGCATCTGCCTGATGACTAGGGAGGCAAATACGTCTGCTTGTGGAATACCCCACCTGTGTATCAAGTCTAGGAAAACCTCTCTCTGCAGCATCCATTCGTGAGAGGGGGCTGAGGTTCTGCTAAGTGTGTCTGCCATAACATTCTGTTCTGAGAGGATATACATGGCTAATAAGTGGACCCGGAGGGAATCTGCTAGATTCCAAATCTGGATGGCCAGGCTGCACAGTGGGTAGGACCTGATCCCCCCTTGCTTGTTTATGTACCACAGGACAGTCATATTGTCTGTGATTACTTTTAGGGTTCCTGGCAGGATAGAGGGCCTGAATGTTTGAATAGCTAACAGCAAGGCTCCCATTTCCTTGATGTTGATGGGGTCTTTTACCCTTAGGGTAGCCTATTTTCCTTGTACTGTGAGGTGTTGACTTGTTTGTAACACTGCACCCCAGCCCAAATCTGAAGCATCTGTGGACAGCTGTTGTAGTGGTGCTGGGATTTGAAGGTGGGTCCCCAGGTTGGTCTGCATTGCAGACATCCACCAGTGGATCTCATTTTTTAGGCATAGGCGTAGTGAAAGTGGGGAGTCCAAGGGCTGGAAATGTTGGGTCCATAGGTTTTTTAACACCCATTAAATTTTGCGCATGTGGAGTCTTGTCAAAGGCAGCATGGGTATAAGCGATGCCATATGACCTAACAATCTCAGGAATTCCCGAGTTGTCAGGACAGTTTGGGTAATGATCTGACTGAAGAACAGACAGAGTCCCTGAATCCTTTGGTCTGGGATGAAGGCCTGCATGCAGTCTGTGCAGAGCCTGCATCCGAGTAAAATCATGTCCTTTGAGGGAGTCAGGTAAGATTTTCTACATTTATCGTGAATCCCAGAAGAGGGAGGGCATTTACCACCTGTTGTAGATGAAGGTGTAGGAGTTGGTGGTTTTGATGCAGGATGAGTAGGTCGTCTATGTATGGGTATATCTGCATAACCTGGGCCCTGCAATGGGCAATGAAAGGGGCTAGACACTTTGTAAACACTCTTGGGGCAGTGGATAGACCAAAAGGCAATGCACGGAATTGAAAATGACAGCAGCCTACTGAAAATCTGAGGAACTTCAGATGAATGGGGATGTGCAAGTAGGCATCCTTGAGATCTACAGCCACCATGAATGCCTGGAAGGGGATTAGATGCAAGAGTAGAGGTAAGGTGATCATTTTGAAACTGGGTACGTGGAGGAAGAGGTTGAGAAAGGACAGATCCAAGATAGGTCTCTAAGGACTCTCTTTTCTTGGTACCAGGGACATTCTGGAATAAAAACCTGTGCTCCTTTGAGGGGTGGGCACCGGTTCTGTGGTGCCTGGATTCAGATGATGATGAATGATGGGGAGAATAGGTGGATTTGTTTTTTTGGTGGTTGAGGAATCCCTTGGAAAGGTGGCAGCATCCACCAAGTCATGCAATATCCTCTCTGGATGATGGAGATGACCCACCACTGTTCTGTTAATCTCCACCAGGAGGGAAGGGAGAGGGTGAGTCGAAGGGATAAGGGTGTTGCTGGATGCAGAAGGGGTGAGTCACAGTGGAGGAGGCCTGGATTGGTCAGGCTGGCTCCGAAAGAGTGTGGTAGAGGATCTGGAGGGAAATCTGGGAGTAGAAGTTTTTCTCGACTGTCTACATCCCTTTGATTGTGGTGTTGAATGGAAGGATTACCTTCTAACAAAGGAGGGTTTCGGAGGATAATTCCTATATCATCTAGGAGTATGGGACACCAGAAGGTGCTTGAGGTTCTGTAACTTTTTACCCTTCTCTTGAAGAGATTTGAGAAGCTCATCAGAAGCTTCTCCGAAAAGGGCCTTATTGTCTAAGGGTGCACCCAGAAGTTTAGTTTGAACATCCATGGGGAGGGGCTGTAGCCGTACCCAGGAGTAATGTTGAAGCACTGATCCAGAAGCAGTAGCTTTGGATGCAGCTTCCACCACATCATAGCTTCACTTAACAGAGTGTCTGGTCACTTGGGATGCTGTGGAGAGAAGTGAATTTAGTTGTGTTCTGATAGGGGAATCCTGAACCTCAGACAGAAGGGTGGAAGCTTTTGAAATGGTGTCAAGTACCTACCTTGCCATGTGGGTTTGGTAGTTCAGGGCACTAATGGGCCAGAGTGGAGGAGGTATATACCTTTTTATCTGTCCTATCCATAAATTTACTGTCTATCAGTTGTATAAAGAGCAGTAGAAAGTAGTTGTCTGGATGTCTTATCTGGAGAAACAGCAATAACAACTGGGTCTGCAGGAGGGTTCTTGTAAAGGAACTGGGTGTCTTGGATGGACCCTGTAAAAACAATCAGGTCATTTAGCTGCTGGGGGCTGGGAGTCAGGAAACTGTGAAGCAGATAGGAAAGCATCTTGAAACAATGTATAGCACGCGGGAGATGTATCTGAAAGAGAATCCTTGGATTTGAAAAAGAGTGCCTAACGGGAATGATCCGAGATGAATTTCCATCTGCAAGGAAAGGTGAGGATATGAAGCTTTTATTTCAGTGGAAAGGGGAAAGGCATACAGAAGTCCCGGGGCCAATCATGGACTAGAGCATCTCTGGTGGGATGGCCTGGTAGCAGGAAGAGAGTGAAGAAGTCGTGACACTTGCTGTTTTGGGAGTAGCAAAAGGTCGCAGCAAGGCTGGCCCATCTTAGGAATACTTCTTCTAGAACTGATTTCTTTAGAGACCACTCGTGTGGCATGGTGCTCTGCTCAATTTGTCTGCAATAACGTTGGATTTCCGGGAATATGCGTTGCTATCAAGCGCTGGAAGAGATCGCCCATTGCCAAAGTCTGAGTGCCTCTCGACATAAAGGGTATGATCTGGTTCTGCCTTGTTTGTTGATGTACCACACTACGGACATGTTGTCCGTTTGAATTGCAATAGTCCCAGTGGGAAGAGAGTCGTGAAGGGCTTGCAACACTAAAAGCACTGCTCTCATCTCCAAGACGTTTATGTGCAAGTGGAACTCGAAAGGTTGCCACGTGCCCTGGACTGTCCTGCCCTGATAATGCCCCCCCCACCCGATCAGGGAGGCGTCTGTTGTCAACGTGGCGACTGGGGGGGGGGGGGATGAAGGGTCTTCCTCGGAGAAGTTGAGGTGATGTGATCCACCAAGACAGTTGATTCTTGCATGCTTGAGTTATCAATATGGTATGGGACATCGGGAGCTGTTGAAAGGACCACTGAGTAAACAGCATCCATTGGAGGATCCTCATGTGAAAGCGAGCTAAGGGGAGAAGGGGAATAGCTGCTGCCATGAGTCCTAGTACCTTCAACACCAGTCTGGCTTTGACTTTGACGTATTGTAAGAGAAGGGACACTTGGTTCCGAATGTCTGACACCCTCTGCTCTGTGAGTCTGGCTGAAAGATTCAGTGTATCTACGGTGGCGCCTATAAAGACAATAGACTGACAAGGCGACAAGGCAGATTTTTCGAAATTTATCGAAATGCCTAGAGCTTGGCAAGATTGGATGGTGAAGTCCCTGGATAGGAGAAGCTGATGTCTGGTGGTGGCAGTAAGGAGCCAGTCGTCAGATACTGAAACACCTGGAATCCTTGACGTCTCAAGTGAGCCGTGACCACTGCCATGCATTTGGTGAACACACGGGGGGCTGTAGTGAGACCAAAGGGCAGGGCCCTGAATTGGTAGTGACTGGCTCCCAGCCTGAAGCGGAGATATCTCCTGGAGCGTCTGTTCATTTTGATGTGGTAGTCTGGCGTCCTGAAGATCTATCGAGCACATCAATTGTCCTGACCCAAGAAGGGTAGAATGGACTGTAGCGAAACCATCCAGAATTTTGTTTTTTTGACAAACTTGTTTAAGTAGCCGAGATCCAGTATGGGTCTCCAGTCCCCTGTTTTTTTTGGTACCAAAAAGAATTTGGAGTAGATTCCGGATCCTTGCTGGTCTGCCGGGACTGATTGGATAGCTCTTTTTGATAGCAGCTTTGAAATTTCTAATGCTGCTTGTTCCCTTAGACCGGGTGGAACATCTGGAAGGGATCTTTTTGGTTGGGTTGGGATGTGAGTGAAGGGAATTTTGTAACCCTCGGATATGATCGACTGTACCCATTTGTCTTGAGTAAGGGAAAGCCAGGCTTTTGGGTACAGTGATAACCTTCCCCCGACTGCCTCCGAAGGTGGACAGCTGAGCAGCCCCTCAGGGGTGCTGAAAGGGTTTGTCAGGAACATTTCTCTGCTACCCTGGTTTTGCGGACCTCCTCTGCCTCTAGGGCGGCGTCTGTTATTATTCCCCCCTCTGCCTCTAGAGGGGAATCGGCCTTGTGCGTCAGATGAGACTCCCTGGGATTGTTTGCGGAACCACATCTTTCCTCCCCTTTGACCTTTGGGATAAGGTCTAGAAGGGGTAGAAAAACGGACTCCTACGGCAGAGAGAGTCTTACCTTCTACCTCACAACCTGGTCAATGTATCCTTCACCTGTGGACCAAACAAGGATGATCCATCGAAGGGGGAATTGGTGAAGGACGCCTTGAAAGGGTCCGCAAAGTTGCATAGCCGCATCCAGGCATGACGTCTTAAGGCAACGCCTGTGCCTGTGGCTCTACTCGCCCCATCTGCTGCATATGAGACCAGTCGCATGGAGGAGTTAACGATGGAATTTAGGGTTGCCAACTGGGAGTTCATTGTGTCTTTGAACCCCTCAGCTGTAGGATCCTTCATCAGTTCACCCATATCCTTGAGTAAATCTCTTTGGAGACGAGTGAAGTGGCATAAGTAGTTCAGCGACCGCATTGAAAAGGTCGCTGATGAGAACATCCGCTTGCCGTACCTGTCCATGGTCCTAGATTCCTTATTAGGAGGATGGACAGAAACAGAAGGATCAGCTAACTCCTTCTTTGTGGCCGCAGCCACCACCATGGCATCAACAGGGACACCTTTGGATAAAAACTCTTTGTCTCTGGGGGCAGTAATAAATTTGGATGGTCTCCTCGGGGTGGGTTCCAGAGTCAGGAGCCGTCCAAGCCTTCCTTGCCACCACTTCTATAAGGGGGTCAAAGGGAGGGGACACCCAGGAGGTAGAAGGGCGAGAACCAAACGCCTCAAGATACACTGACTCATCCTCCGAAGGGTTAAGGGCTGGCCAGTTCCCCCTCTGTTTCAGGATCTCAAGGATGTCAGCAAAGGAGACATCCTCAGAGGATCGAGGACCGATTCCTCTAAGTCAGTGTCAGAGGTGATAGACTCAGGGGAGTCAATGTGCTTCCTCTTGCACTGTCTCTTCCTTGCGGGATCTCCTGCAGGGTCAGGAGGCCTCGGAAGAGGAGGAAATTCCCAATGGGGAATCTTGAGGAGTTGGCTCTCTGCGGTCTGAGACAAGGGGGTGAGTAGAAATCACCGCAGGCACTGTAGATGGAGGGGCTGGAAGGAGCTGACTGTGGGACAGAACCTGGTTCTAGCACACTCCGCATGACCTCGAAGGCACCCCTGTCAGGCAAGGCCGAGGCCCCGCTCGAAGAGACAAGGACCTCCCCGGCACCGACAGAGGCGGCTCCGAGCCGATGTCGGGCCAAACTCCTGCCGAAGCTCCGAGAGAGAGGCGGGGTCGGACAAGGGTCGATGCCACTCGCCTCGGGCCGGCGAAGCTTCGGCCGAGATCCTCAAAGAGGAGATCGGAGCAGACGACGGAGCCGAAATGGAAGGTAGCAGATCCGACGCACCGACAGTCATGGCTCCGACAAGCCTTGGCTCCGAACTCAAAGGAGTCGGAGGAGGAATGTTTTGGGGAATGGGAATAGCCACTGACTGGTGAGTCGGGCTATGCAGCATTTGGGCCAGTGCCTCGGACTTGAGAAGTCTACTCACTACCCTTTGCAAGTCATGGTCTGATGATCTGGAAGACAGTGAGGAATGAGTTTTGTGACTTCGTTCCGAAAGAAGAGGGGATCCTGGCGCCGGTGCGGATCCGATAGAGGGGATCTGGACCTCTTTCTCGATTGTGGCTCCGATAAGGGTATCGGAGCAGACAAAGTTTTATCAACCTCGGCTCCAGCCGGAGCCAAGGTAACAGTATGAGACTTAGAAACATCGGCTCCAGCCGGAGCCGATGTCGGCGACAGACTTCTCAGCAGTCGACTCTGGAAGCAGGAGCCGACTGTTTGGAAGTTCTTGAAGGCTTCCCCGACACAGATTGAGTCGGGGGGCCTTCAGGCTTTAACAAGCCCCGCAAGATAAGCTTATTCTTGCGTTCCTGCAGGACTCTAGGGCTAAACCCATGACAAAAGGCACAAGAGTCCTGCAGGTGCAAAGGCCCCAGGCAATACACACAAGAAGTGTGACCGTCTGTCAGAGACATTTTCTGACAGCACGAGTCACACTTCTTGAAGCCTGAGACCTTGTCTTTAGACATAGTAAGGAAAGAGAGCTCAACACACACAAACACACTCCAGACACTCTCTTTAGAAAAATATTAAAGTAAAATATTAAGGTTAATCCCCAAACACACCCACACAAGCCCTTACAAAAAAAACTAATTTAGTAAAGGACTAGGGGGAGGGAAGGGCCGAAGGCCTACAGCAAGGAAAAAAAGGGAAGGGGACTCGACAAACAAGGGTCGATTTATCTAAAAGTTTAAAATTAAACTAAAGGATATGTATCAAAACTAAAAAGGGGTTATTAGAAGTACCTAAAGGTAAATTTGAACTAACCTGCCTGAGCCGATAGAAAAGCGCACCTCGTCAGCTATAGCGGCAAACGAGATCTGAGTAGTTACCGCCTAGCATTGTGGGATACAGGGGAGCCTCGAGCCGGTGGAATTAGCTCTCGAGCTTTAGTATTGGCCGAGTTGGAGCCGAGGATCGGCTCCGAACCCATCCAGCAAGAATGAAGGCGAGATTGACAACTTAACATGGTCACTTTTAGGTTGTTTCCCTGTGGGTGTAGCAGGGATGACTTGTTCTGTGTGAGAAGGTCTAGACGGTGGGGTAACCTGTGGTGATTGCCCTTGGCTAGAGAAAATAGGAGGGGAAACCAATGCTGTCTTGGCCAAAAGGGAGTCACCAGTAGCATTTTTGGTTGTCCTTCTGAATTTTTAGGATGACTTTCTGGATTAGAGTGAAGGGGGGGAGCATACAGGAACAGCCCCCCCCCCCCCAAGAAAAGGAGAAGGAGTCCACTTTCCAAGCTTGTGGATATGGGTTCCTTGTGCAGAAGTTGGGCATCTGCCTGATGACTAGGGAGGCAAATAGGTCTGCTTGTGGAATACCCCACCTGTGTATCAGGTCTAGGAAAACCTCTCTCTGCAGCATCCATTCGTGAGAGGGGGGCTGAGGTTCTGCTAAGTGTGTCTGCCATAACATTCTGTTCTGAGAGGATATACATGGCTAATAAGTGGACCCGGAGGGAATCTGCTAGATTCCAAATCTGGATGGCCAGGCTGCACAGTGGGTAGGACCTGATCCCCCCCTTGCTTGTTTATGTACCACAGGACAGTCATATTGTCTGTGATTACTTTTAGGGTTCCTGGCAGGATAGAGGGCCTGAATGTTCGAATAGCTAACAGCAAGGCTCCCATTTCCTTGATGTTGATGTGGTCTTTTACCCTTAGGGTAGCCTATTTTCCTTGCACTGTGAGGTGTTGTTGACTTGTTTGTAACACTGCACCCCAGCCCAGATCTGAAGCATCTGTGGACAGCTGTTGTAGTGGTGCTGGGATATGAAGGTGGGTCCCCAGGTTGGTCTGCATTGCAGATATCCACCAGTGAATCTCATTTTTTAGGCATAGGCGTAGTGAAAGTGGGGAGTCCAAGGGCTGGAAATGTTGGGTCCATAGTTTTTTTAACACCCATTAAATTTTGCGCATGTGGAGTCTTGTCAAAGGTAGCATGGGTATAAGCGATGCCATATGACCTAACAATCTCAGGAATTCCCGAGTTGTCAGGACGGTTTGGGTAATGATCTGACTGAAGAACAGACAGAGTCCCTGAATCCTTTGGTCTGGGATGAAGGCCTGCATGCAGTCTGTGCGGAGTCTGCATCCGAGTAAAATCATGTCCTTTGAGGGAGTCAGGTAAGATTTTTCTACATTTATCGTGAATCCCAGAAGAGGGAGGGCATTTACCACCTTTTGTAGATGAAGGTGTAGGAGTTGGTGGTTTTGATGCAGGATGAGTAGGTAGTCTAGGTATGGGTATATTTGCATAACCTGGGCCCTGCAATGGGCAATGAAAGGGGCTAGACACTTTGTAAACACTCTTGGGGCAGTGGATAGACCAAAAGGCAATGCACATTATTGAAAATGACAGCAGCCTACTGAAAATCTGAGGAACTTCAGATGAATGGGGATGTGCAGGTAGGCATCCTTGAGATCTAGAGCCACCATGAATGCCTGGGAGGGGATTAGATGCAATAGTAGAGGTAAGGTGATCATTTTGAAACTGGGTACGTGGAGCAAGAGGTTGAGAAAGGACAGATCCAAGATAGGTCTCTAAGGACTCTCTTTTCTTGGTACCAGGGACATTCTGGAATAAAAACCTGTGCTCCTTTGAGGGGTGGGCACCGGTTCTATGGTGCCTTGATTCAGATGATGATGAATGATGGGGAGAATAGGTGGATTTGTTTTTTTGGTGGTTGAGGAATCCCTTGGAAAGGTGAGAGCATCCACCAAGTCATGTAATATCCTCTCTGGATGATGGAGATGACCCACTGTTCTGTTAATTTCCGCCAGGAGGGAAGGGAGAGGGTGAGTCGAAGGGATAAGGGTGTTGCTGGATGCAGAAGGGGTGAGTCACAGTGGAGGAGGCCTGGATTGGTCAGGCTGGCTCCGAAAGAGTGTGTTAGAGGATCTGGAGGGAAATCTGGGAGTAGAAGTTTTTCTCGACTGTCTACATCCCTTTGATTGTGGTGTTGAATGGAAGGATTACCTTCTAACAAAGGAGGGTTTCGGAGGATAATTCCTATATCATCTAGGAGTATGGGACACCAGAAGGTGCTTGAGGTTCTGTAACTTTTTACCCTTCTCTTGAAGAGATTTGAGAAGCTCATCAGAAGCTTCTCCGAAAAGGGCCTTATTGTCTAAGGGTGCACCCAGAAGTTTAGTTTGAACATCCATGGGGAGGGGCTGTAGCCGTACCCAGGAGTAATGTTGAAGCACTGATCCAGAAGCAGTAGCTTTGGATGCAGCTTCCACCACATCATAGCTGCACTTAACAGAGTGCCTGGTCACTTGGGATGCTGTGGAGAGAAGTGAATTTAGTTGTGTTCTGATAGGGGAATCCTGAACCTCAGACAGAAGGGTGGAAGCTTTTGAAATGGTGTCAAGTACCTACCTTGCCATGTGGGTTTGGTAGTTCAGGGCCCTAATGGGCCAGAGTGGAGGAGGTATATACCTTTTTATCTGTCCTATCCATAAATTTACTGTCTATCAGTTGTATAAAGAGCAGTAGAAAGTAGTTGTCTGGATGTCTTATCTGCAGAAACAGCAATAACAACTGGGTCTGCAGGAGGGTTCTTGTAAAGGAACTGGGTGTCTTGGATGGACCCTGTAAAAACGATCAGGTCATTTAGCTGCTGGGGGCTGGGAGTCAGGAAACTGTGAAGCAGATAGGAAGGCATCCTGAAAAGCAGGCAGTAAGGGAGGCACAGCTGAGGGAGATGGCTGTTCCATCTGCAAAAGGTCAAAGTACCTTTTCGTGGATTATGAAACCGCAGAGGCCTAACACTTAAAATGTTCTCTCATGAGGGAAATAGTATCCCCAAAGATGAATTCTTCTCCTGGGGATTCAGGAGAAATAGAGTCCTCCTCTTCTGGAGTAATGAATTCCTTGGGGGATTCAATTTGGATTTCATAGGAGAAGGACTCATCAGAAGATGAATAATCTTATTCAGACACATGGATTGGTTATGGAGTGAGAGTAGGGGGAAGTTGCTGTGATTGCAATGCCTGAAAGGCCTTAGACAGAGAAAGATTCCCAGCCAAGCATCTGTGGTGGTTCAGAGTGCTTGTACTTCTGTTTCCTTTTCAAGGGGGTTGTAGGAGCAGTCAGAAGAGAAGCAGACGTCGGCCTAGCTTTATAGGAGGAGCAGGGTCTTCAGAGAACTCAAGCCGTGGTTCTCCTCCGCCATCAGACTCTGATGACTGATTACCTAAGCGGATGTACCTTTGGTATCTCGCAACCCGGCTTCCATCAAGGTTCCCGGCCCTGCCTTGGAAACAGTCGTCTGAACGAACTCCGGGGTCTTCAATAGCCTCGACAGCAGCCTGACTGGATGCCCGAGGCGCAGCCTGGGATTTGGGCCTAGCTTTTTTCGTCTTCTTCCTTGGTGGCTCATCGGAAGGGCCTACTCCCTCCCTATATGCCTAACGCCAAGCGTCTGAGTCGTTAGTTTTCAAGATAAAGATTCAAAGCCGCTAATCAGTTACGTAGGGTCTTGGGGATGAACGACTTACAGACTGAACAGGATGTATGGTCGTGGGCCTCGCCTAGACAAAAAACACACTTATCGTGTGTGTCCTTGTGAGGAATTTGTCTCCAACAGGCACACTTCCCTTTCCTAGCTGACATGCAAGTCTAAGTAAAATAAGTAAGAAAACCCACCAAGCACTTATCTGTAATGGTCCAAAACGGTCGTCAGAAGAAACGCGATGCAGAAGCGGAACTGGCAAATGGAGTCCAATGATCACTGTGGCTGAAAAATTCTAATGAGGGTACGTGCAGATGTCACTTATACCGAACGTCGGTTTATGGCCCTGGTAACAGATGTCACATGTACCCTCCTGGACTAAGACTTTGGTATACTGGCTGGACAGTGGCGCTGCAAGCAGCAACTCCCTACTGTTATGAATACTGCAACATCAGAATAGGAGGACATCATTAAAATACTCTAAACTCTTTAGTTCTTTATAAGTAATCACTATAAAAGTAATTTTGCTAAGAATTAGTGTCACAAATCACAACTGTTCTTCAAAGAAAAAAATAATTTATACCTCTGATTCGTGTTCTGCCAGCTCTTTATTCTCTTTTTCAGCAGCACTTATGGCAGCTTTGCTCTCAATAGTACCTGAAACGTCTCTCCTCCCAGCTGCCTTTCCTATATTGGGCTTTGGCCTCTGATAGCGACTCCTTACCAAAACTGTGGGTTTAATTGAACTTTTTTCCCTTTCTTGTGAACCAACTTCTTCAACAGCACTAGTAAAAATGTTACAGAAAAACAGTCACATTACTGCTAGCATAAACAATTCTTTGAAATTCTTACAAAAGTATACTGTTTAATAAAATGAGTACTATACTGTTCGTACACAAATATTTTGGAGATTACTTTCGAAAGGTTTGCACCAGTAAATAATGCAAAAAATATGGTACAACATTCAGAGTTACATTTCAGCAACTCCTTAAGGATGGCACTGTGAAAGACTCTAAAAATCTAGCTTACTTCTAATGCTAAAGTAGAGCAGCACAAAATCATATACACATAACAGACATTCCATGATGAAATCAGACATCCATGTGATAACTGCCAAAAAGTGTTGGGCAGGTCTGTAGAAGTCAACCATACACTGTTTAAAACTACAACTACAATCAGCTAAGCACCAAATACCATCAAAAAAGCAGCATCAAAGTAATATTTATCTCATTTGGTTTTTTGATCACTTCGAAAACTTGTCGCAAGCACTAAATAATCTACAAATTACTGCAGCACTCAACTTTCCTCACTTGTTATGAGGAAAACAGTTTTTAGTACTTAAATTAATAAGCACCTATCCCTGCATGTCTAAGGGTCAGCTCACAGTATTTTCCCCTGTCCACCTGATAAATCTGGGCATTGTGGGGCAATGTAGTAACTGCCTCATGTACACTGACAACACTCTCCTCCTACCACCCTACACTACAACCTGTGAGAGTTGCACTTGTATAGCCAAACTCTCTCCAGCCAAGACTGTACTAGACAGTAAGAGGAGAAGGTAAACACCTGCAACACACTCAACACATAGTCCATCAAAACCTATACCACCTAAACCCACATATAGTAACACAAAACACACACCTATATTTGTGGAGGCTCTCAATAAAAATCTGCCCGAACAACAGACACCTCCAAAGCTGAAACGCAAGCAACACCCCCCCCCAACACTTCCCAAATGACACACAGCCAACAAAATCAGTGTGCCACTCAACCTCAGCCCATAAGGCAAAACAATGTACCCAACACACTAGTCATAGGTGACTCTATAGTCAGGCACACTGATGTCCCACTCACCAGGCTAAACAAGGAGAAAGTTACTGTCAGCTGCCTGACGGGTGCCAAGATCCGCCACATAACGCAAGCACTCAGGTCACTCCACAACAAGTACAAATATGACTCTTGTCATTGTCCATGTTGGTTTGAACGACCTGAGACATACCTCCCAGGACTACATGAAGTGAGACATGAAGGAGCTCTGGGATCATGTAGCCCAGGCAGGTATGACCCTAGCCCTGAGGAGCATCCTGCCATCGCCCAGAATTATACCATAATACAAGGACAAAATGACTGACTTCAACAATTGGCTAAGCTTCTGGTGTCATTCTACGGGATCCAGTGTCTGTCTGGGACGACATGATCATCGGACCACGATGCTTTGCCAGAGATGGCCTGCACCTATAACCCTTGGGATTCCGGATAATGGGTAAGGCTCTTGCCACCCCTATAGTGCCTTTTTTAAGCAAGGTTCAAATGATAAACTCACCACCGTAGCAGGTATAAGCAGGCAAAATCTGAGGGTAATGCTACTCAGTGCTAGAACTCTAAACCTCAAAATGCCCTCACTCGAGGCACTCCTTAAAATGGAGAACATCAACATCTGTGCAGTAACGGAGACCTGTTTCAAGGCTCCAAAGAGCACCCCTGCTTAACCATGCTATAACTCATATCACACCTTTTGGCCACCTAACCTGGACCGAAACACTAAAGGAGGAGGTGTGTCCATATTCATTAAGGATATCCACACCTCCAGGCTAGTTGCTCAACATAATGCATCCGAAATTATCCAAGTGCAACTAACACTGGGCAAGACTGCAATCCAGGTTGTAGCTTGTTACAGATACCCACCATGCCCCAGGATGCCCACTCCTTGCTTCTTAATATACTGGGTAATATTAAGGTACAGCCCAATACCCTAATAATGGGCGATTTCAACTACCTCACCATCAACTGGGAAAACTACTCATGTACTAACTCATTGTTCAATGCTTTCTGGAATTCATAAATTCCAACGCCCTGGATCAGCTTGTCCATACCCCCACCAGGGGCAGAAATATCCTGGACCTGGTCATTACCAATATGGGCAACCGATGTTCCATGCCAGAGGTCAACTTCTCGCTGGTCAGACGGAAAACAGAGGTACAACTGCTGAATCCTATACAAATGCACTGTATAAGCACATACATGAGTGCATGGATTGTGCCATCCCCAACAGAACCAAGACGCAATCCTCCAAAAATAAAGAAGCCAATCTGGTGACCCCCTGCCATAAACAAACTCTACAACAGAAGGAAGAAGCTGTTGCAAAAAAGAGTAAAATCCCCTGATTGCAGGAACTCCCTGGTCAGCTTCAGTAAGTAGCCGAGATCTCTCATAAAATCCTCCAAAGCTATTTACAAAAATAAAATCACCACTGATTCTAAAGACAATCACAAAGCATTCTACAGCTATGTCAAGAATCTCAATGGCGACACTCAGATCTGCTCTGAGCTACAGCACAATGGCACTAGATATACAGAACCAATTGATACTGCCAACATCCTGGCAGATAGTTTCAGTGCTTCACCCCCCCCATCCCCCAAAGGGTCCATCAATATACTAGAAGAATGCAAAGCCCCTGCAATCATTGCAATCCCGGCTGCACAAGTAAAGACCACACCCTCCAAAGCCAAGAACACAGCATCCATGGGACCTGACAACATCCCAGGCTGCATTCTGCATGAACTACAGAACAAACTGGCACCTCACCTAAGTATCATGTTCAATCATAGCCTCACTTCAGGCATTGTGCCTTCTGAATGGCACACAATGACGGTTATCCCACTCCACAAAGGGGGCATCACCACAGACCCCGGGAACTACTGCCCCATTAGCCTGATGAGCCTGGGCTGCAAGGCCATAGAACGTGTCATCTTGGAGCTTATAACCAAGGACATAGGTAACCTCCAAACTCTGGACCCCACTCAGCTTGGGTTTGTAAAAGGTAGGTCATGTCTCCTAAACCTGACTGACTTCTTCGAAGCAGTCACCAGAGCTGTGAACAAGGGTAAGGTGGTGCACACCGCCTATCCTGACCTTGCCAAGGCTTTCGACACCATCCCCGACTCTGGAATTATAAACTCACTAGACTGGGCCTAAATCCCTATGTCACAAGATGGGTGGCAAACTGGCTCACTGATAAAACCCACACAGTGAAAGTAACAGACTCCACATCCAACTGCAGACCAGTGACAAGTGGAGTACCACAGGGCTCAGTCCTGGGTCCTCTCCTGTTTGGCATCTACTTCTCAGAAGTCCAGGCTAATAAAGCAGGTCTTTGGCTGACTAAATTCCCAGACTACTGCAAACTAGGTGCCATAATAGAATCGCCTAATGATGTGGACATTCTACAAAGGGGCCTCACTGAGACTGATGCTTAGTGTCAAAGCCATGGCCTCAAGCTCAATGCCAAGAAGTGCATTGTCATCGTCATTGGGAAAAACACTGTACCCATGAACTACCACATAGGCGGTAGCTTACTAAACACAAAGTATGATGAGACCTTGGGACACAGGCGGACAGTAGTCTCTCCTTTGAAAATCACATTGCCACAGTAGTCAGGAAACCCTTCTACATGGCATACCTCATCACAAAGGGGTTCACCTCCAGAAAAAAAAAAAAGGTCATTGTTCCTCTCTACTCATCCCTCATCAGACCATTATAGAGTACAAAGCTCTGTTTGGCATGTACCTCACAAGACATCTACAACAACTACAAAGGCCACTGAAATACCTCACTAAGAGGATTAACAGACACAAACAGATGCCATATACAGACAGTCTCAAAAAACTCCAGCTCTACTCCGTCACTTATCACCTACTCAGACAACCTCTGCCTAACATACAAAGCCATATCAAACACATATCTATTGGACATGGTACACAAACTCCAATCCCTCCGAGCCACACCGTCCAAGGACCTAACCCTTCCCACCACAATAAACAAAACATGCTTGAGGGATAGATACCTGTCCCAGATACTTCCCATGTTCTGGAACAGACTACCCCCATTCATGTCAAACAAAGCTCCTCTAAAAAAATCTCAACAACTGGATGGGAAATAGGAAATTCACCCCGGGGATCACTTCTGTGGCTCTGCTAGACGGGTGGAGGAAAATAACTTTATTAGGTGGCGAAAGCCAGGGAACTTTTTTAGTTAGGCTTATATAGGCCCCAGGGCCAATAGGTTCATAGGTAGGTACTACGCTAAGTAAGGTCAAAGGCAAAGAGGACACTTTCAAGATGGCTGCACAACTGATCAAAAGCCTAACTTCACTCTCCCATTGTGTAAAAAACACTGAGAAAAATGAGTGCCCCTGAAACTGTTTTTTTTTGGGTACATTTTAGTTATTGGTCAATAAGTGGACTGCTTGGAAGTCAGCAAACATGACAAATGGAAACCTGATGCTGTTCCAGATACTGGAGAAGGTTGCCCTATTTGAGAGATGTGTTGGTTGAGAATCATACCTCAAGACAAGAATTACATTGGCAGATTTTGTTAAATGCAACAAATCCCCCTGGTATTAACGATAGAGCTTTCATTACCAATTTATTCATGTACAAAAGGTCTAAAGTTTAATATTGTATTTTTTTCTATAGTATCTTAAATACCCAAGTTAGATTTTACTGTTGCTGGTTGTTTTTATTGTACGCTGTCTTTTACATCTTTTTCCACTAGACATCTGCATTGTTTTTAGTATATAAAAGGTTTAAAATGGTGACCACATGTCCAGTATAATTTTAAGTACAAAAGCACTTATAAAATAAATTTCATGTTGTAAGTGTATGGGCATCTGCCTTTTTTTTTTTTTTTTTTAAATATAATTTGTGTCTGCCATTTGGTGCTGTGGTTATTTTAATGTTGTAAGAGACATGTTTGAAAAAAAATGAGCAGGTGAATTTGTCAAAGACAGGATTTCAGGATGGATATTCAGCCGAATATTAATGACAAAGGAAAATGGGAGCAATTATACTAACTGTTGGAAGGGGCTCCAACAGTGATAGAAAAGGGGGAAAAAAAAGACAATGGCAGACGTGTGGCAGTCAGGGGTTAATAGTGAGGAAGGAGGATTACGTTAGCGTAGGTAGGTACTAGCCTATGGGCCCAAGGGCCTAAGTAAGCCTAGCCAACATGGTTCCCTGGCTTACGCCACCCAAGAAAGTTATTTTCCTGTGCCCATCGAGCAGAGCCACAGATGTGATCCCCGGGGTGTATTTCCTATTTCCCATCCACTCATCAAGATTTTTCTTGAAGAATGCTAATTAGGAACTTTGCCCGACATAGATGGGTAGCTTGTTCCAGAGTATGGGAAGTCTCTGGGACAGGAATCTATCCCTCCAGCATGTCCCATTTATTGTGGTGACAAGGTTTAGGTCCCTAGAGCGTGTAGCTCGGAGGGATTGGGATTTCTTTAGGTGTAGCATGTCCAACAGCTCTGTGTTTGACATAGCTTAATATGTTAAGCAGAGATCACCTTGGAGTAGGCGATATGCTACAGAGTAAAGCTGGAGTTTTTTGAGATGGTCAGTGTAGGACATCTGAGGCCAGTAATCCTCTTTGTGAGGTACTTCTGTGGCCTTTCCAGCCGCTGCAAATGTCTTGTGAGGTACATTCCAAAAGGGGCGTTGTACTCTATAATGGGTCTGAGTGTCGAGTAGAGGGGAAATGACCTCTCTTTTCTTGGATGAGAACCCTTTTGTGATGAGGTGTGCCACATAGAAGGATTTCCTGACTACTGTGGTGATGTGATTATCAAAGGAGAGACTACTGTCCACCTGGGTCCCAGGGTCTCATCACACATTTGGCGCTAAGTAGACTGCCACCTATGTGGTAGTTCATGGGTACAGGGTTTTTACTGAAAGGGATGACAATGCACTTTTTGGCACTGAGCTTGAGGCCATGGCTCTGACACCAGGCATCTGTCTCGGTGAGGCCCTTCTGTAGGAAGTTCACATCATTTGGAGACTAACTATGGCTCCTAGTTTGCAGTCATCTGCAAACTTCATTAGCCAGAGGCCTTCTGTGTTAGCCTGTATTTCAGAGAAGTAGATAGCAAACAGGAGAGGTCCCAGGACTGAACCCTGTGATACTCCACTTGCCACTGGCATGAAGTCAGACTTGGAGTCTGCAACTTTTACAGTGTGGGTTCTGTCAGTGAGACAGTTGGCAACCCATCTCGTGACATAGGGATTTATACCTAGTTTAGTGAGTTTAGCTATAATTCCAGAATAGGGGATGGTGTCAAAAGCCTTAGCGAGGTCAAGATAGGCTGTGTGAACCACCTTACCCTCATCTACGGCTTTGGTGACTGTCTCAAAGAAGTCGATCAGGTTCAGAAGGCATGATCTGCCTTTCGCAAACTCGAACTGGGAGGGGGCCAGAGTTTGGAGGTTACCAATGTCTGTTTATGCGTTCCATGATGACGCGTTCCATGGCCTTAGAGACCAAGCTCGTCAGGCTAATAGGGAAATAGTTCCTAGGATCAGTGGTGGCTCCCTCTTTGTGGAGTGGGACAACTGTTGCTGTGCACCCATTCAGTGGACACAAAGCCTGACGTGAGGCTATGATTGAACATGGTGCTTAGGTGGGGAGGCAGTTCATTCTGAAGTTCGTGTAAAACGCAGCCTGGGATGCTGTCCGGTCCCACGGATGCTGTGTTTTTGGCTTTAGAGAGTGCAGCTTTTACCTGTGTAATTGTGATTACAGGGATTCCGCATTCCTCCTTTATAGATATGGGCCCTTTAGGGGGTGAGAGGCAGTTAAAGTTAGCACTGAACTTATTTGCCAGGATGTTAGCAATATCAGTTCTGCAATCTTCGTGCCATTGTGCTGCAACTCAGAGCAGATCTGGGTGTTGCCACTGAGATTCTTGACATAGCTATAGAATGCTTTGTGGTTGTCCCTAGAATCAGTGGCAATTTTGTTTTCGTAGCTAGCTTTGGAGGATCTTTTAAGGGATCTCAGCTTTTTACTGAGGCTGACTAGGGAGCTCCTCCACTCATGGGATTTTACTCTCTTTTGCAACAGTTTCTTCCTTCTGTTGTAGAGTTTGTTTATGGCAGGGGACCACCACATTGGCTTCCTTTCTTTGGAGGATAGTTGTCTTGGATCTGTTTGGGATAGCACGATCCATGCAATTGTGCAAGTCCTTATAGAGTATATTTGTGTAAAATTCAGCAGTCGTAACTGTATTGTCCATCTGCATGGGTGTCATGAAGTTTAAAAAGCATGAAGTTGGCTTTGGAGAAATTTTTTACCGTGATTTACTTAATGGGGGGTGGGGGCGGGATGTGAATATCTAGGGTGATTAGCTTATGGTCGGATCTGAACAACGAGGAGATGACTTCAGGTGTGGAACACTGGTCAATCATGTTGGTAATGACTAGGTCTAGGATATTGTTGCCCTGTTGGCGGTGTGGTTAAGCTGATCCAGGACATTGGAAATTACGAATTCCAGAAAGCGTTGATCGAAGGAGTTGGTACATGAGTAGTTTTCCCAGTTAATGGTGGGGTAGATGAAATCGCCCATTATTAGGGTGTTTTGGTTGAACCCTAATATTTTCCAGTATATCAAGAAAAGAGTGGGAATCCCGGGGCATGGTGGGGGATCTGTAGCAAGCTACTATTTGGACTGCAGTTTTGCCCAGAGTTAATTGCACTTGGATAACCTCAGATGCATTATGCTGAGCAACTAGCCTGGAGGTGTGAATATCCTTAATGAATTGGAAACACCTCCACCTTTGGTGTTCCAGTCCAGGTTAAATGGTCGAAACGTGTGGTACGGGTTATAGCCTGGTAATGCAGGGGTACTCTCTGCAGCCTTGAACCAGGTCTCAGTCACTGCAAGATATCGATGTTCTCCATTTTAAGGAGTGCCTCAAGGGAGTGCATTTTGAGATTTAAACTTCTGGCATTGAGTAGCATTTTTGCTTGCCTGTTCCCATTACGGTGATGAATTTGTCATTTGAACCTTGCCTATAAAGGCACTATAGGTGCACCAAGAGCCTTAGCCAGTATCTGGAATCCCAGGGGTGACAGATGCAGGCCATCTCTGCCAAAGCATCGTGGCCTGCCGACCATGTCGTCCCAGGCAGACAGATACTAGATCCCTTATAATGACACCAGAAACTTAACCTATTGTTGAAGTCAATCATTTTGTCCTTGTACTGCGGTATCATTCTGGGCGATGGCAGGATGCTACTCAGGGCTAGGGTCATACCTGCCTGGGCTACAAGATCGGAGAGCTCTTCCATGTCTCTTTTCATGTAGTCCAGGGTGGTATGTCTCAGGTCATTCACACCAACATGGACAATGACGGAGTCATATTTATACTTGCTGTGGAGTGACCTGAGTGTGTGGGTTGTGTGGTGGATCTTGGCACCCGACAGGCAGCTGGCAATGACCTTCTCCTTGTTTAGCCTGGTGAGTGGGACATCAGTGTGCCTGACTATAGAGTCACCTATGACTAATGTGTTGGGTATGTTGTAATGCCTTATGGGCTGTGGTTGAGTGGAACACTGAACTTGTGGGCTGTGTCTCATTTGGGTTGTGCTGGGGGGTGGAGGTTGCTTGCGTTTCTGCTTTGGAGGTCTCTGTTGCTTAAGCAGATTATTATTAAGAGCCTCTGTGAATGTTTTTGTGTTTCTACGTGTGGATTTTGGTGGTGTAGGTTTAGTGGGACTATGTGATGAGTGTGGTGCAAGTGTTTACCTTCTCCTCTTGACTGTCAAATTCAGTCTTGGTTGGAGAGAGCTTTACCTCCAGTATGGCTAGATAAGGGCATCTCTCACAGGTTATAGTGTTGTTGGTAGGAGGACAGGGTTGTCTGTGTACATGAGGCAATTACTACATTGCCCCAAGATGCCCAGATTCATCAGATTGGAGAGAACACTGGGAGCTGACCCTTGGACATGCCTGAATAAAAAACTATTTTCCTCTAGACAAGTGAGGAAAGTGAGTACAAGAGCTGCTTTTCTCTACGCAAGTGAGTACAAAAACTGTTTTCCTCTAGGTAATGAGGAAGGCTGAGTGCTGTAGTAATCTGCAGCTTATTTAGTGCTTACAACAAGTTCTGAACAAGTGCTGAACACGAATAAGCAAATTTAAGCGCTAAAACTAAGAATTTGTATCAGAACTAGACTAGTTACAGGAAAGAAACAAGTGCAAATGCAGGTTTTAAATCAGAAAGTTGCAAGAGATGGAAAAATTGCCCAAACAGCCAATAAAAAGAAGTTATGTACCTACCATAACGTTCCATGTTTGTTGTCCTTCATCTCGCCTTCCTTCTTGCTTGTTGCGTTCGGAGCTGATCCTTTGCTTCGACTCGGCCAATTTACTATGGCTCGAGGCTACCCCTTATCCCAACATGCCTAGCGGCAGCTACCCAAATCTCCTTTGTAATAGCTATACATATATAGTAAAAAAACAATTTGTACTAAGCTGTTATACATCAAGGTAGGAAGGAAAGAGGAAAAGAAAATGCATGGTTAACTAACCTGGTATCAGCAGGAAACTCAGCCAGTGTAACCAATTAAGAACTCCTCTTGAACCTCCAGGAAAGGGGGTGGAGGCGAGATGCAAGGAAAGGAGAAGAGATGAAGGACAACAAACATGGATCGTTATGGTAGGTACATAACTTCTTTATGTTTTGTCCCATCTTGCCCTCATTCTTGCTGGTTGGGACCGGGTCCCCAGCACCTGGTTCTTGGGTGGCTCATTGGAACAAACACTTCAGGACTGTGGAACCAAAGGATGCCCTATTCAGGGAGACCACATCCACTTTGTAATGAGAGATAAAGGTATGAGGATTTGCCCATGTCGCTGCTGCACAGACTGAATCTAAAGGCAATTTAGCTTGGAAGGCAACAGAGATGGCCAAGGCCCTGGTTGAATGGCCTCTGGGCCTTCCTAGAAACGTCTTTTTACGCAAATCATACAAATAACTGATTGTGTCCGACAGCCATTTTGATAAGGTCACTTTTGAAACTGGATAAACTTGTTTATTGTCAGCAAAGGATATAAACAATTGGTCTGATTTTCTGAGGTCTTTGGTCCTGTGTAAACAAAAACGTAATTGTCTATGAACATCCAATTGGTGTAATCTGTACTCTGCCTAGTTGCTACAACTGGGGTAAAATAAAAGAAGCTCAATGGACTGATTTAACAAACCTTTGATGAGACTCTATCTTTGTGAAAAATGAGATACGGCGGGCGAATAGACAAAGCATGTAATTCAGAAACCCGTCTAGCCAAGGTTATAGCAACCAAGAAGAGGGTTTTGCAAGATACTTCAGGGGGCAAGATGCTGCTGGTTCAAATGAAAGCAGAACCATCTAAGCTAAAACCAAGCTGAGGTCCCGGGGAGGTTGTTCTCTTACCAGGGGCCGTAAAAGTGTTGTACCTCGTAAGAATTCTTTGCACAACTTATGGGACATAATGTTAGAACCCAAGTCTACTACATGAAAATTGGAGATGGCAGCAAGTTGGACCCTAATAGTAGCTGCAGTTGACCCTTTTTCGAAGGTTTCGGCCAAAAAGTCAACAATCTTGTGAACAGGAGACGTAAAAGGACCGATGCAGGACCAAAGACTGATATTCGGGCCGACTGAGGGCAACCTGCCAGCAGATTACCCAAATGTAATGGCTGCAACATTGAAACACGACGAACATATAGGGTGAAGTAGCTGCTCCATTTGTTATTTAGGGAAGTGACAAAAAGATCGCAGCATGGCTGGCCCCATTTGTGGAAAATCAAGTCTGCTACTTCTTGCTTCAGGGACCACTCCTGAGGCATAAGGACAGCCCTGCTGAGCCTGTCCGCTATCACGTTGGATTTTCTGGGAATGTGCGTCGCAATCAGAAAATGTTGGGAAGACATCACCCATTGCCAAACTCTAAGAGCCTCCCGACACAAGGGGTAAGAACTGGTTCCATCCTGCTTGTTGATGTACCATACCACTGACATATCATCTGTCTGGATTGCAATGGTCCCAGTAGGTAGAGAGTCTTGAAGTGCTTGCAACGCTAGAACCACCGCTCTCATCTCTAGAACACTGATTTGCAAATGGTACTTGGGAGGTTGCCACATTCCTTGGACAGTCCATCCCAGATAAAGCCCCCCCCCCCATCTGGGAAGTGTCCATGGTCACTGTGGCTACCAGATGGGGTCTAGAAAGGGTCTGCCCAGAGTCACCTGGGGGGAGACAAGCCACCATAGTAGGTCCTTTTTGCAAGATTCCATGATCAAAATCATGTGCGACACTGGCAAATACTGGAAAGACCACTGAGCAAAAAGAAGCCACATGCGGAAGCATGCTTAAGGAACTAGCGTAATTGCTGCAGCCATTGAGCCCAGTACTTGTAAAACTTGTCTTGCCTGAACTCTCGTCTTCTTTATGCGAAAAGAAACTTGCAGACGAATGGTTGACACCCTGTCTTGAGGCAGTTTTGCTATCATGTGCCTTGTATCTAAGTCTGCCCCTATAAAAGTAATAGACTGACAAGGTAGACTTTTCGTAGTTTATGGTGATGCCTAACTGGGAACAAGTTTGGATTGTGTAGTCCCATGCTTTTATCAGTCGATGATTGGTGGTAGCAGTGAGGAGCCAGACATCTAGATATGGAAACACCTGGAATCCTAGACTCCTCAGGTGAGCAGTGACCACTGCCATACACTTGGTGAACACCCTGGGGGCTGTGGTGAGACCAAATGGCAGGGCCCTGAACTGATAATGACTGGCGCCCAGCCAGAAGCGTAGGAATCTCCTGGACTGCCTTCCATTTTCATATGGTTGTACACGTCTTGGAGATTTATGGAGCACATCCAATTGTCCTGACCCAAGAATGGAAGAATGGACTGCAGTGTTACCATTCGTAAGTTTGTCTTTTTTACCGACTGGTTTAGTTTGATGAGATCCAAAATGGGTCTCCAGTCCCCTGTCTTTTTTGAAACTAAAAAGAACCTTGAGTAAGTTCTGGATCTGATTTGGTCTGTGGGGACTTCCCGGATGACTTTTTTTTCTAGCAATCTTTGAACCTCTAGGACTGCATGACCCAGAAGACTGGGTGGGACTTCTGGGATAGAATGTTTGTCTTTTGAGGGGACTACTGAGAAAAGGGAGTTTTGTAACCCATGGATATTATCGTTAGTACCCATGTTTCTCTCGTGATCGACTGGGTACAGTGACAGTCTGCCCCTGACTGCCTCCAGAGGTGGACAGCCAGGCCTCCCTTCAGGAGTGCTGGAAGTGCCTAGCAGAGAAAGTATCTGCCGCCCTGCTGTTGCGGACCGCCTTTGCCGCGAGGGCGACGTCTTCCATTGTTGTTTCCACCTCTGTCCCTGGGGGGGAAATCTCCATGCGTGTCAGGCGACGATCCCAGGGATTTTCAGAACAACATTTTCCCACTCTTCTGACCTTTAGGAGAGAGTCTAGATGGAGTGGAAAAACAAACTCCTAAGGCACAGAGAGTCTTGCCATCCTGTTCACACCTGGTGAGAGTCCTTTTTACCTGAGGCCCTAACAAGGATGAGCCATTGAAGGGGGTGATGGTAAATGAAGACTTAAAAGGTTCCGCAAATTGACAAAGCTACTCTGGTATCTGCTGCCCTACTTGCTCCATCTGCCGCATAAGAAATGAGCCTCATGGAGGAGTTAGCCACAGAGGTCAAGGTCACAACCTGGGAAGCTGCCCTGCTTGCAACTCCCTCAGCAGTAGGATCTTGCAGGGTGTCTCCTAGCTCCTTCAGGACATCCCTCTGAAGTAGTGTGAAATGAGACAAGTAATATAGCGACCGGAGACTAAAGGTCGCCAAAAAAAAACATACGCTTCCCATACATGTCCATCGTCCAAGACTATCTGTTCAGCGGATGGACAGATGAAGTTTCCGCAAGTTCCTTCTTAGTGGCTGCTGCCACCACCATGGCATCAACAAGGACCCCTTTGGACAGGAAAGACTTATCCTCTGGAGCAGTAATAAATTTGTTAGGTCTCCTTGGAACTGGTTCCATGGTCTCTGGAGCGCTCCACGTCTTTTGACTCACTACAGACAAAAGTGGGTCGAAAGGCAGAGACACCCAAAAGGTGGAGGGTCGGGAACCAAATGCATCCAAGGTAGACAGACTCGTCCTCAGAAGGGGCTAGGGACTTCCAGCTACCCCTCTGTCTAAGGATTTCCAAGACGTCTGAAAAGGAGACATCCTCAGAGGGGGACTGTGGGTACCCTTCAGATTCATCCAAGTCTGTATCCGAAGTGACAGACTCAGGGGGAGTCTAGATGCTTTCTCTTACATTTCTTCTTCCAAGGGATCTCCTCTAAAAGTTTGGGGGAGGATTTTGGAAGTGGTGGGGTCATCCAGTGGAGTGTCCTGAGGCACAGGTTCCCTACACTTGGAGGCAGGAGGAGGGACAACGGAGGCACAGAGGGAGAAAAGGAGCCAATGGAGCAGAGGGTGGAGCAGTCTCAGGAGACAGCATGCTCATCACCTCAAAGGCGCCATGGTCCCGAGTCAAAGGAGCTGCTGGCTCTGAAAAGCGCAGAGATCTCCTTCAAACCGAGAGCGATGGAGCCGAGGCCTGTGTAGGAGCCAAGCTCACCTGCTCCGAAGCTCCAGGAGAGAGAGCGGGGTTGGACAAGGGTCTGATGCCACTTCCCTCCCCTCGGAGCTGGCACGAGAGCTTCGGTGCCCAGATCCCTCGACAGACAGACAGATTGGAGCTGTCATCGGAACCGATAAAGGAGAGGAAACTGGAGCCGACGGTTCCACCACCACAACCTCCATGCACTTCGGCTCTGAGCTTGAGAGAGTGGGAGGAGGAACTGATGGAGAAGCTGGGAGGGCCGAAGGAGCCAATCCCTTATGGGCTGGGCTCAAAAGTAATTTAGCAAGTGCTTGTGACTTGAGGAACCTACTGATCCCTCTCTCTACATCAGGATCTGCAAGTCTGGAGGATCGAGAGGAGTGTGAAGAGGACCAGTGACTGCCCGCTCCAGGTTGCAGGAGAGGAGATTGTGGAGCAGTGCGTACCGGCTCCAAAGAAGGAGACCTTGATCTCTTATGGGTCTGGGCTGGCTCCGAGGACACAGATGGAGCTGCCGGAGACTTAGCTTTATCTGAGCCAATGCTAGGAGCTGACAGAGCCGAAGGCTTCTCAGTGATTTCTGTCTGTTCCGAACTCAGAACTGATGGTTTGGAGTGTTTCTCTGAGACTTTGGCTGGCTGAGGACCCTGAGCAGAAGAATCTTGAGAGGTCTTCAGGAGGCCACGTAAAATAAGCTTATTTCTTCTCTCCTGCAGGACTCTGGAACTGAAAGTGTGACAGATCGAGCAAGAGTCCTGCAGGTGAACAGCCCCTAAACAATAAATGCAACTCGTGTGCCTGTCCTTAAGGGACATCTTCTGGCAACATGAGTCGCATTTTTTAAACCCAGAGGGTTTAAACTCTTTAGACATGGTAAACACTAGTCAAGGAAATTTTCACAGCACCAGAAAAAACAGAAAGCTATCAACTAACAGCACACAACCAGTAACTGCAACTAGGCTGTAACAGGTAGCCCAACAACAAAAAAGGAAGAACTTTGTTTTTTTTTAAGGGGAGAAGAAAGGGGAAACCCTCTAACTTAAACGGCAACTCCCCCGATGGGAGAGCCTCTAACAAACGGCAATCCCAGAAAAGGGTGAGGAAAAAGGAAGAAACCTCAAATTTAAATGGGCTCTAAAGGGAAAGCAAGGCCTGAGGGGAAAAAACAGCTAAAAGCACCACAACAAGCAGAGAAAGAGGTCATTAGACTAACAGGGGATAGTACACACTAACAAGTCACTACAACCACAAAAACTTATAAAAATAGTGACAAATAGACAAAAAATACAAAGTACTTAGCCTGAGCTAGTAGTAGCAATCTCAACGCTGCAAGCAGCAAACGAGATCTGGGTAGCTGCTGCTAGGCATGATGGGATAAGGGGCAGCCTCGAGCCAGTAAAAGCTCTCAAGCTACAGCAAATCGGCCAAGTCGGAGCAGAGGATCAGTTCAAAGCCAACCAAGCAAGAATGAAGGCGAGATGAGACAACGTAACATCTACAATTTCTGAGCCAAAAAACACTCCGGATAGATTACCTAGTGCTTACCACTCCCACTGATAAGCTATCAGGCTTCCCTCCAACACAGAAAGGCTTGGGGGCCTCAGGAGCTTACAAGAAGTCCTGGATAGAGTAAATCTGTATCTGGACTAGACTAGTTACAGGAAAGGCAGGAAACAAGCATAATTTTTTCTTACAGTTAAGCAGAACACATGGAGAATTTAGCAAAGTTTTTTTTTTTTTTGTAAAGGAAAGGGAAAGAGGAGAAGCAAAAGATAATTCAAGGTTAGGAAACTAAGTGGGTTGGCCCTCTCAAATGTTTCTCTGTATTAGGTAGAATGAGCTAATGACACTAGACTGGGAGGAGTGTCCCAGATCAAATTTACAGTAGGGACAGCCAACTGCAAAGCCACCAAGTGTAACAGCAAGACACCAACAGGGAGGGAGAGTGGGAAACAATACTACAGGCTACTGGCCTACATTCCTTTAGACAGTAAACACTACAGAAACGTTTATCACAGCAGAAGAACAGCAGTGAGCCACAAAATGAAAGTTTTAAACAGATAAAGGAGCAAGGAGACTCTACAGAATGCTTTTAACTGCAAACAAATCAGTTATATGAAACACTCCTTGGCAGGAAATCAGAATAAACAAATAGGTGCTTAAACAAGTAGAGAAATTTTCCCGTTAATACCTTTCACACAGTGAAACTAGCTAAAAAGCTTTACAAACAGTGTGACAGTAAAAAAGTACAGTTGTGTACACTTACCATAAATGTAGATGTTCAAGTGTATTCACTGTTGCAGTTATTACATTTGGTTTATCTGCTTGCAGTAGCCCTCAGTTGGCCTGATTATCAAAGTCCTGGGTCCTGCGTTGGTTGCTGTCTCATCTTCGATGACGTCAGGTAGTCAGGGGTATAAAGCATGCAGCCGACGCCATTACATCAGTTTTTCTTGCTCCAGATTTCAGGTGCCCCATAATGGGAAGCAATTACACAGAAGGTTACACCCCCAACAAAAAAGCAAATACACCAAAAAGCTTTAAGCATAGTAAACAAGATTAGAAGTATAGTCAATAGAAGTCAGGGGGCTGGAGGGAGGGCAACCAGGACTGCAACAGTGAATACACTCGAACATCTACACTTATGGTAAGTGTACACAACTGTACTATGTTCTTCGTGTTTCACTGTTGCAGTCAACACATTTGGGTAGATTCCAAAAGCTAAAGATGGGAGGAAGTAATTAGATTGCATTAAGACCAGCTATAAGGCCCTGCAAGACTGCAGTGGCAAAGCCAGCTCTGGATTTAGAAAAAATGTCAAGTGGTAATGCTTGGTGAAGGTATGTACAAGAACTCCAGGTAGCTGCTTCTAGGATGTCCCGGGTAGAGACACCTCTGAGAAAGGCTGTAGAGGTAGATGGAGCCCTGGTTGAATGTGGTCTTATCCCCTGTGGGGTAGGTTTTCCATGGTACTTATAGTAGAAATAGATGCAATGGCCTATCCACTTGAAATGGTTTGCTTTGAAATGGCCTTCCTCTCCACCCCTGCAGCAAATGCAACCAGCAGTTGTTCAGATTTCCTGAGAGGCTTAGTCCTGTCCAAGTAAAATCTAAGTTGTCTGTGCACGTCCAAGGAGTGCAGTGTTCGTTCCCCTTTGTTCTGCAGATTAGAAAAGAAGGTTGGCAAATGAATGGACTGATTAAGGGCCACACTGGATACCACCTTGGGCATGAAGGAGGGGATTGGTCCTGAGGGAGACCCTGACAGCATGAAAGCTGATGAAAGGCTCCACTGCCATGAGGGCCTGTAAAATTTAGACACCCTTCTTGCTGAAGTGATGGCTAGAAGAAATGCTGTTTTCCAAGAAAGGAGTTTCAACTCTGCATTTGCAGCTGGCTCAAATGGAGGCAGAGTGAGCTTTTCCAATACAAAGTTAAGGTCCCAGGCTGGAGTAGGGGCTCTCCTGGGTGGTCTTAAGTTTTTGGCCCTTCTGAGGGATTGCTTCAGCAGTGGATGAGAGAAGAGGGGTGGTTCAGTATTGTAATGAGCTGAAATGGCTGAGGCATGAATTTTGATGGAGGAAAAGGAAAGGCCCTTGTGAAGCATCTCAGTTAAATATTGAAGAATATGGGGTAAATTGGGTGCTGCTGTGCCCATCCCCTGAGTTTGGCTCCAGGAACAGAATATCTTCCATTTTTCAGCATAGGATTTTCTAGTACTAGGCCTCCAGAATGACATCCATCACTTGCTTACTGAGGGATGGTAACAGAGAGATCAGGTAATTAGCCAGGATGCCAGGTTAAGGGTCTGAAGCTGTGAGTGCAGAATCTGACCCTCCTGCTGGGACAGCAGGGCAGGGGTCTGAGGCAGGTGCCATGGTGGCACAGTGACAATGCGCAAGACGGGGTACAAGTGTTGGCATGGCCAGTCTGGTGCAATCAGTACTGTCCTTGGTTTGTCCTGTTTGATCTTTTGTAGTACCTTGGAGATGACGGGCCAGAGGGGGAAAGGCATAAACTGACAGGTTTTCCAGGTGAAGGACAGGGAATCCACTTTCCAAGCTTGTTTGTGAGGAGTTCTTGTGCAGACTTTGTCCAATTGGTAGTTCTGGTGGGAGGCAAATAGGTCTATCCCTGGACTCCCCCATTTGTTTCTCAACATGTTGAATATCTTTGGTTCCAGTTTCCACTTGTGTGGGTCCAAGAGATTTCTGCCTAGGTCATCTGCTGGCATATTTAGTTTTCCACTTGTGTGGGTCCAAGAGATTTCTGCCTAGGTCATCTGCTGGCATATTTAGTTTTCCTGGCAGGAATTGAGCTTGTAAGTGGCACTTGGTAGCTCAAGGCTGTGTTCCAGAGAAACATGGCTAGACGGCAGAGAGGGTATGAGTGGGTTACCCCCTGCTTGTTTATGTACCACATAACAGTGGTGTGGTCCATCTTACACAACCTGGAAGAATGTGGTTCTTGAAGGCTGTCAGAGCATTCTGTACAGCTAACATTTCTTTTTGATTGATATGCAGGTGCATTTGATTTGGGCTCCATTTGCCTGGAATGCACTGCCCTGCCAAGTGAGCCCCCCATGCATAATCTGATGCATCTGTTGTTAAGGTTTGGGTTGCAGGGGGTAGAGTGAATGGCAGTCCTTTGTTTTGGTGGCATGCCTCTGCCCACCAAAGGAACTATCTGTAGACAAGGTATAACAGGAAACATTGATTCTAGATCCTGAGAATGTTGACACCATAGCCATTAGATACCATTTGTAGTTTCCTCATATGCAGTCTTGCATATGGAATGAGTAGAATGCAAGAGGCCATGAACCTCAGGGCTTGCAGTATTTTCCTTGCAGATAGCTGGGTCTTTGTAGCCAGTAGTTTGAAGTAGACTGTCAAATTAACTTGTTTCTCTGGCGTAAGGTAGGCCATCTGGGAAGTTGTATTCAAGCTTGCTCCCACGAATACAATTTGTTGGCAGGGTACAAGATGTGATTTCTTTTCGTTTATGGTGTACCCCAGAGATTAGCAATTTCTTTACAAAGGCCAGATGATTTAATAATATGTCCTGGCTTTCTGTCTGAATTAGACAATCGTCCAGGTATGGGTATATTTGAATATTTCTTTGCCTGCAAAATGCAATGACTGGAGCGAGGCACTTTGTGAATACCCTGGGTGCAGTAGATAAGCCAAAGGGCAGTGCAGAGAACTGATAGTGCATGTAGCCTGCTCTGAAGCGTAGGTATCTGCTGCAAGATTCCCTTATTGGGATGTGCAGGTAGGCTTCCTTTAAATCCAGTGTTGCCAACCAGGCATCTTTGCCCAGCATGGGAAGCAGCTGATGAAGAGGTAGCATCTTGAATTTTGGGATTACCAAAAATGTGTTTAGGATAGACAGGTCCAAGATAGGATGCCGGGAAGTGTCTTTTCTGGGTACCAGGAAACGCCTTGAGTAGAAATCTTGCCCCCATTTTTCTTCTGGGACAGATTGAATAGCCCTGATGCTTAAAAGAGAAAACATGTTTTTGAGCCTCTGTCCACTGATTTGGGGGTAAGGTCTGGCCAACCGTTTGGGGTTGGTAAGGAGTGGAAGTGGAATCTGTATCCTTGGGAAAGTATACTTAAAACCCATTTGTCCTGGGTAATGAGTTCCCAATTTTTTGCATGCAGTGCAATCTTTCCCCCTAAAGGAACAGTCAGTTGAGCAGGGCTTGGAAGATTAAAAGTTAAGTCATTGAGACAATTTACCATGGGGGGGGGGGGGGTCTTACTACTCCCTGCTTTGGAAGTGGGAGCCCCCCACTGCTTAGGCCTGTGAGTACCTTGGGACGGAAGCCTAGGAGTTCTGTTGGTTCTGGGTTTGGACTGAGAAGGCCTGGAAGAGGCAGGAAGGACCAATTCTTAAAGGGCCAATGCCTACTAAATCTGGGAGGCTGTACTTGCAGGAAATCTTTAACAGTTTGCATAGATTTAACTTTTTCCTCCATTTTTTTTAAGTACTACTTCTGCTTTCTTGCCAAACAGGTGGTCTTGGTTTAAGGGTGCATCCAGTAATTTACCTTTAACATGATCTGGCGAAGATTGCTCCTTAAGCCAAGCATGCCTTCTAAGTACAGACCCAGTGACAGCAGCCCTACAAGATGCTGCTAATGAATCGAAATCACATTGCAAAGTATGTTTTCCAACTTGTTCAGCAGAATGCATTAAATCCTGTAAATCTTTAATTTCAGCACTGTCAGGAATAAACATCATTTTCTGTTTAAGCAATCCAATAATATGCTGCTGATACTTTAACATATGAAACTGGCAGTTTAAGGCCCTAATGGCTAAGGTTGCAGAAGTGTATACCTCTTCTTACCTCATCTATCAAGCGCCCTGGAATCTCTATCAGAGGGGGTAGGATTTTTGGCAGTAGTAGCCTTAATGCCCTTGGGTCCCTGTGAAATGGTCTCAGGCTCCGCAGTAGGATTTTTAAAGAGGAACCTTTGAGAGTCAGATACCCTGTAATACCCATCAGGTTTTCTGGGAGCAGGAGGTATAGTCAGGGGCCAGGCTAGATTCTGAGAAGGCATTATTTACAATGTCCAGTACAGGAGGGAGCGCTGAAGGCCTGTGTTGAGGAAGGAGTAAGAATTCCCTAAGCCTCTTTTTGGAGTCAGAGTAATCTTGGCATGCCCAGCGAAAATGCTCCCTAAGAGTATGCAAGGTTTCACCAAAAGAGAAATCCTCTGGAGGGGAAGCAGATGGAATTGAGTCCTCTGCATCAGAATCCTCAAAGGTAGATAAGGACAAATTCTGGTCATTAGAGAACACAGAAATTTCAGAATCCTGATCAGAAGAATCAGAAGGAAAATCAGTCCTAGGTCTCTTAGAGGGGGAAGGGTAGCTTCCCCGGATTAGAGTAATAAGGTCTTCAGCCATTCTTATTTGTTTTTTAGGCATAGGGGCCTGACCATGTGGTCTGGGCGTCGGTTTTCTAGGCATGGATCGAGTTTTAGGCCTTGACGAAGAAGATGGCGTTGGTTTAATATGCACGTCAGTAGACCTGAATACACCCTCAGAAGCCGGTGCCTGCACAGCGGCTCCAGACCCATCCAAGGTAGAGACATCTGCAGATTCCACAGTTGAAGTATCTTGTGGCATACCAGACTCCGAATGGGTCTCAGTAGAGGCCTGCGAATCTGAAGTAGCGGGTATCAGGGGCTGCGAAAGCACCTCACTGGGTACCGGCGAACTGGCGACTAGCTTAGGAGAGGCGTCGGTAGCAGCTTTGGACCTATGCAGTCTGTCTCTGTCTTTATCTTTGCGTTTTTTCAGAATGTCGGTAGTTGGGTTGCTTCCTGAAGCCATTTCTGCATAATTGAACAGAGTACCAATATATTTACATATGTAAATGAACAGACGACGAATAGTTCGAGGTTTGAATAAAGTATAAAACAGACAGCAAGGTACGTTGTAGTCTGGGCCTAAGCAAGGAATGCAGTACGAATGAAAATCTTTATGAGGTATTTGCTTTCCACAAGAAATACAATTGTTAACTTTTACTGACATCGGTTTAGAGCAAGAAAAAGGATCCCCAATGGGGTACTTAGCTTAGTTGAAGATTTCGGATCTGAAACTCGAAAACGAAAATTTCAGGAGTCAACCGACAAGCACTTGCGAACTGCTTCTGCTTCGAGCACCGCACGGCAAGAAAGACTGATGTAGTGGCATCTGCTGCAAGCTTTATACCCCCGACTACCTGACGTCATGGAAGATGAGACAGCAACTGACGCAGGACTCAAGACTTTGATAATCAGGCCGACTGAGAGCTACTGCAAGCAGATAACCCAAATGTGATGACTGCAACAGTGAAGCACGAAGAACATCCTTATTTATCAGGCCCTGTAAGGCAGACAATTAAAGTTTAACCATGCATATTAGTTAACAGCAATAAAATACAGTAAAAAGTATGCAGCAGGCAATAAAAAGTGCTGTATATAAATTGCTAGAAGCAATAACTAGTAAAAATAAGCAAAATAAAACAGGATACTTATTGTTATATATCTCAGATCAGAGTTGTAGTCAATGCCCCTCCTCCACTCGGCTCAGTGTGTATAGATAGAAATCCTCACAAAGTTGGCTTAAATTCCAGAAGATGCAACCTTAAACAACTTTTTTTTAAAAAAGCTCAAAAGAAGCATGTATTTATATTCCACCAAACACTGCAACTATGGAACTTAAGAAATTTTGGGGAGAAATAATTAGCGTTCAGCAGGGAATATTACTTATAGGTGGGAACTGGAACTTGTTTAGCAATAGTGAGGATGTATCAGAGGGACTCAGAAGGGAAAATATAAGAGAGTAGATTTCTGAAGAAATTTATGAAAATATTTGATAAAGAAAATGTGAATTCAACTGTAAGAAGTCAGACAAAATTTACATTTTATTCCCTAAGATGCATAACTGGGCTACACTAGACAAAAATTACATTTCACAGGAACATTTCTGTTTAACTAAAAGCTTTGAGAAATGTCCCACTAATTATTGCAGATAAAATGCAGGTTAATTTAGTAAAAATGAGACTATGACACTTTCCAACCTACCTGTTACAAAGGGAGGAATTAGAGAACACTGAAATATCGTCAGATCTTACAGACAGTAAGTGGGATAAAATGAAAATGGAGCTTAAAAACTGGGTAGAAATAAAACCAAAAAAGACGTGGTTAAGAAGTAAAAGGAATTACTTACAGTGACTGATAAAGGTTAAACTACTTCAGAATAAGAGGAATCCCACAGAAGAGGAGGCACAACTGCAGAGTGCTAAAGAGAAAATAAGGGAATATCTGGGTAATATGCATGAGATTAGAAAGATGGCTGTTGAGCAACTGTTTTTGATAACTCAAGAGCACAAAACTTTTAGTACAACTACTTAGGTAACAGAAAGTAGAAAGGGTTATTGTCAAACTTAGGGAACCTATAATGAGAAAAATAACCAAAGATCCTGCACAGACTTTAGAGATTTCAGAAATTTTATGAAGAAGTTAGGTACTCGCCATAATGTCCATAATATTCGATGTATGTAGTCCAACTTGCCTCACATTCTTACCCATGGGTTCGGAGCCGAATATCGGCTCCGACTCGGCCGATTTTTACTAGCTCAAAGTCTCTCATTGGCTGGGCTAAGAGGGTATCCCATGGTGCACTGCTCCATATCCCCAGATCTAGTTTGCTGCGAAACAACATATGTACTTCTAACACACCTCACATCCATATAAACAATCACTAATGAAACGGACTCAGCAGGTGACAACCTATACTCCAAATCCTCCAAGCAGGGGGAAGGTGGTAGGGTAAGTAAGAATGTGAGGTGAGATGGACTACATACATTGAACGTTATGGTGAGTACATAACTTCTTGATGTTATGTAGTCCTATCTCGCCTACATTCTTACCCGTGGGACAGCGTCCCTAGCACCTACATTCTGGGTGGCTCATAGGAAAATGCTCCTGAGAACTGTGGAACCAAAGGAAGATCTGCCTCTGGAGACCACATCCGATTTGTAATGAGAAACAAAAGTGTGAGGAAAAGCCCAAGTAGCTGCAGCACATATATCATCCATTGACAATCTAGCTTGATAGGCAGTGGATGTAGAAACAGCCCGTGTAGCGTGTGCCTTGACTGAAAATGGCAATTTTTTATCTCGTGCCTGATAGATGAAAGAGATACAACTGGCTATCCATCTAGACAGCGTAACCTTGGATACCGGTGAACCCAATCGGTTTTCTGAAAAGGAGGCAGAGTTGGTCAGACTTCTGGATATCTTTTGTCCGGTGTAGATAGAAGCGTAACTGTCTATGTACATCCAATTGGTGGAATCTAAATTCTGCCTTGTTAGAGAAGTGGGGAAAGAACACCGGCAGCTCAATGGACTGATTCATGTTAGACATGGAAGCCACTTTAGGAAGGAACGATGGATTTGGTCTAAGAGAGACCCTATCTTTGTGAAAGATTAAATATGGGGGTTTGATGGAGAGGGCTTGAATTTCTGAGACCCGCCATGCTGAAGTGATTGCAATTAAAAATGTTGTTTTCCATGTTAAGAATTTTAATTCACAGGTAGCTGCAGGTTCAAATGGTGGTAGAGTAAGGGCTTGAAGAACAAAATTGAGATCCCAGGGCATGACGGGTTCGGACACTGGGAGACTAAGCAATAGGGTACCTTTAAGGAATGCTTTCCATAGTCTGTGTGCCATAAGACTAGGTTCATTCACTATGTGGAAATTAGATATCGCCGCCAGCTGAACTTTGATGGTGGCTGATGCGGATCCCTGATAGAAAAGCATTGACAAGAATTCCAGAACTGAATCTATCGGAGCTGTGTAAGGATCGATACCTCTAGTATGAGTCCAGATGGAGAACCTTTTCCATTTGCTAGAGTAAATCTTTCTAGTGGATGGCTTATGGGAGGACGGTAATATATGGGCCACTTCCGATGAAAAATTATGACGTCTGACTAGCGATGGAAGTGGAGTAGCCAGGCTGTCAACCGGAGTGTCCTCAGAGAGGGGTGGAACTGTCCCATGTGTCAGTAAATCTGGTAGAGGGTCCAGAATCCAAGGAGTGTCCACAACGTATGGTTGAAGAAAGGGGAACCATACTTGACTAGGCCAATGTGGGGCAATCAGAATCATTCTGCTTCCCAAGGATTGCGCTTTCTGAATCACCCTTCAGAGAAGGGGAAACTGAGGGAAAGCATAAAGCAGACCGGAGGGCCAATCGTGAACCAGAGCGTCCCTGGGTGAGTAAAGTAGTTGCTGCATTTCGCATTGAGAGGGCTGGCAAAAAGGTCGCAGCAAGGCTGACCCCATCTGCTGAAGATTCGCTCTGTAACCAGGAGATTCAGGGACCACTCGTAAGGCATAAGTATTGCTCTGCTTAGCCTGTCCGCTATTACGTTGAACTTCCCCGGAATGTGCATTGCCACCAGAAACCGCTGGGAAGCTATTGCCCAATTCCACACTCACATAGCGTTAGGGGGCAAGACCGTGTTCCCCCTTGCTTGTTGAGATACCACACTACTGACATGTTGTCTGAGTGTATCGCAATAGTCCCTAGAGGAAGAACTTCCTGAAGTGCCTGCAACGCAAGAAGCACTGCTCTCATCTCTAGGACATTTATATGCGAATGTATCTCGTGTTCTTGCCACATGCCTTGGACTGTCCTGCCGAGATAATGCCCCCCCCACCCCATCTGGGAAGTGTCCGTGGTCACCGTGTCAACAGGGACGGGAGGAATGAAGGGCTTCCCCCCGTTCAAATTGTTGGTGCACAGCAACCAACAGAGGTCCTGCTTGCATCTGTCTGATTAAGATGGGATGAGATAGTGGGAGTCTTTGGAGAGACCACTGGACAAAGAGGAGCCATTGAAGTCTCATGTGTAATCTCGCTAGAGAGACTAACATGATAGTCGCCGCCGTGGTCCCTAGGAGTTGTAGAACCAGTCTTGCCTTCGCTTGTCTCAGGGGCATCAGTATATGAATTTGTCGTTGCAATACCGTGATCCTTTCTTGTGGTAGGAATGCTCGCATTTGAATGGTGTCCATCTCTGCTCCTATAAAGGTGACATGCTTTGAGGGCAATAAGGCAGATTTTTCCCAGTTTACCGTTATGCCCAACTGGTGACACAGACTGATGATTTCGTCCCTTGTCTGAACTAGTTGATGCCTGCTGGGGGCGGTAAGGAGCCAGTCGTCCAGGTACAGAAACACCTGGAATCCGTGATGTCTCAAGTGAGCCATCACCACTGGCATACATTTGGTGAACACCTTGGGGGCTGTGGTGAGACCAAAGGGCAGGGCTCAAAACTGGAAGTGACTGGCTCCCAGTTGGAAGCGTAGGTGACTCCTGGATGCTTTGTCCATTTTGACATGGTAATAAGCATCCTTGAGATCGATGGAGAACATCCAAACTTCCTCTCCCAACAATGGGAGAACGGATTGTAGAGTGTGACCATACAGAACTTGGACTTGTGTATGTAATTGTTGAGTTGACTGAGATCTGGTATGGGTCTCAGGTCCCCTGTTTTATTCGGCACCAAAAAGAATCTTGAGTAAGTCCCTAATCCGATTTGGTCTGAGGGGACTGGTTGGATGGCTCCTTTTTCTAGCAGCTGAGACACCTCTGAGGCTGCTTGATCCCTTTGACTGGGTGGAACGTCTGGGATTTTTCTTATTGGCGGAGGAACTGAAGAGGATGGGATGAGGTAACCTCCGGAAACTATCCTTAGTACCCATCGGTCCTGGGTGATGCTGTCCCAGGCTTCCGGGTATAAGGAAATTCAACCCCCGACTGGCTCCGGATAAGCGCAGTCAGACACACCCTCAGGAATGAGAGTATGGAGAGCCACGGAAGGAGTCGCGGTCTCCCGAATTGCGGGGGCCCCCTCTGCCTCTGGGGCGACATCTCCCTGAGTAACCCCTCTCCCCTGCTTCTGGAAGGGGGTTCACTTTGTGCGGCAGGAAAAAAACCTCTGTGATTTCTTGAACCACCCCCCCCCCCCGCTGGGCCTTGGGATAAGGTAGTAGAAGTAAGGGAAAAACAGACCCCTATGGCAGACAGGGTCTTTCCCTCTTGCATGCACCTGGTGAGGGTGTCTTTCACTTTGGTCCCAAACAAGGAGGAACCATCAAATGGGGCGTCAGTGAAGGAAGACTTGAAGGCCTCTGCGAAGTAACACAGGCGCAGCCAGGCTTGCCTTCTAAGGGCGACCCCTGAGCTCGCCGCCCTACTTGCTCCCTCGGCCGCATACGAGATGAGCCGCATGGACGATTTCGCGATTGAGTTGAGGGTAGAAACCTGTGCTTTAACTGTCTGAGCCACTGCCTCAGGTATGTTACCCGCAAGAGTATCTCCCAGTTCTTTGAGGAGATCTCTCTGGAGCCGAGTGAAGTGAGATAAATAATTCAGCGATTGCAAAGTGAAGGCTGCTGAAGATAGGGTACGCTTCCTGTACTGGTCCATGGTCCTAGACTCCTTGTTAGGAGGATGGACCGATGAGGAAGACTCTGCAACTTCCTTCTGGGTGGCTGCCGCCACCACCATGGCATCTACCGGGAGTCCTTTTGATAGAAACTCTTTTCCCTGGGGTGCGGACACAGGGGTCAAGACTCGGGTCTCTTCGGTCGGGCCTGAGGGGGATACATTGGGACAGCTGTCGGAATTTGTTGGGACACCTGGGCACGGGCTCCACAGAATCAGGGTTTTCCCACACTCTTTGACAAATGAGGTCAAGAAGTTCGTTGAAGGGTGCAGACACCAGGAGGCGGAAGGTTGAGCGCCAAAAGCCTTAAGGAATACTGACTCCTCCTCAGAAGGAGTTTTGGAAGGCCAGCCTCCTCTGTTTCAGTATCTCCAGGATATCGGAGAAGGAAACATCATCAGAGGAAGACTTGGGGGACCCTTCCGATTCCTCGAGGTCAGTATCGGAGGTGAGAGACTTATCCTGGGAGTCTATGTGCTTCCTCTTGCACAATTTCTTTCTAGAAGGCTGCTCGGGCACGGACTCTGGGAGACCCTCACAAAGTTGGGGACCACTCGTGGGGGTATCCTTAGGGCCTGGAGGATTTGGAGGAGAGCGATGGAGATTGGGATCTCTTGTCCGGTGAACCATGCCTGACACTGGGCGACCGGCTCCGAATGGGATCAAGAATAATTGGAGCAGACGCCCATTTGGTTAACACTGATACCTCCTGTGGCCCCGAGGACAGTGGAGCCGAGGAGGTAGGAGTCCAAAACAGTAATCTTCTCTGGAGGCTCCGAAGTGGCAGATGGAGCTGGAGACCTTTTCTTAGACTTGGAAGCTTTAGACTTAGACTGAGTACTAGAAGCCGAATCTATAGCTTCCTCAAATGATGGTTTCAAAAGTCCCTTTAATATTAATTTTTTTCTCTCTCCTGGAGCACCCTAGGACTCAACGTGTGGCAATAGCTACACGACTCCTGTAAATGAATGGCTCTGAGGCAGTAGACACACAGAGTGTCCATCCGTGAAGGACATTTTATATCCACATTTGGAACATTTCTTAAAGCCTGAAGGCTTATGTTCCTTCTGATCTTTGGACATTTTATAATTAACATTAGTTAAACACCTGGATGCAACTTACAAAAAAGGGTAGGAAACATCACACAATTTAGAACACCAGAAAAAAAACACCGTACTAACTGAAACGGTTCACACACTAGATAGACACAACAGGAAAACAGTAATAGCCACACACAAAGAACCTCTAACTGAAACAGTTCTTCTGGGTATTGCACAGGAAAAACACAATGACCAAAGGTTTATCCAACGACAGAAGGGAGGACTAGGTCCTCTAACTAAAACAGGCCTAGCCCGCTGGAACAGTCAGGGATACCAAAACAACTAACACTCTCAAGCACTGAAAACGCACACACAAAATTAGCGATCAGCAACAAGAATAGCTATTAAAATAGCTTTTGGGTCTGAACTAACAACTTTCTCAGAGAAATAGCAAAAAAGAGGGTACTTCGCCATAGCCAAGCGAGACAACATCCGAGCTACACAAGTGGTAAACGAGATCTGGGGATATGGAGCAGTGCACCATGGGATACCCTCTTAGCCCAGCCAACGAGAGACTTTGAGCTAGTAAAAATCGGCCGAGTTGGAGCCGATATTCGGCTCCGAACCCATAGGTAAGAATGTAGGCGAGATAGGACTACATAACATCATTTGTTTAAAGCAGAGAAATGTGGAAATCAAGAAAGAGTACAAATGGAAGCATTTAAGACTTTATTGTGCCAGGGTTAGAGGTACATGAGGCTCAACAATTAACAGTTAAGATAGGAAGGGATGAGATAAAAAATTGGGATGTATAATCAATGTTTAAGAAAGTCTCAGGAACAGATGATATTCCGGTGTAAGTTTGGAAATTAGAATGGAAGAATGTTGTAAAAGAGTTAACAGTTTTAATAGAAGGGGAAGCATTAACATCTTGTAAAGCAGTGGGGACTGTAATTACCTAAGAACAGTGAAGACCCAGTTTTATAAAAAAAAAAAAAAAACATTTAAATTTTAAACCATGATTATGAAGTATTTATGTCTACACTAGCTAAAAGAATGGCAAAGGTGTTATCAAAACTGATAGATATGGATCAATGTGTTTGTGAGGAAGGAGGCAAACACTTGACATCAACAGAACTGTGATGATCAAGATGGAAGCAGAAAGTAAGAAAATGCCACTGTTGTTGGTGAGTCTTGAAGAAAACGCATTCAACAGAGTAAGCTGGAATTTTATGACTAGGGCAATAGAAACATCTGCATTCCCTGATACAATAATGAGGAAGATGTAGGAGGAATACCACAGTACAAGCAGAAAATGATTTATTTTAACAACTGGCTAAGTTTCTGGTGTCATGCTAAGGGGATCCAATATCTGTCTGACTGGGATGACATTATTGACAGACCTAGATGCTTTGCCAGAGATGGCCTGCATCTGTCACCCCTGGGCTTCCGGATACTGGCCAAGGCTCTTGCGACCCCATAGTGCCTTTTTAGGTGGTGTTCCAAAGACCAAATTACCACCTAACAGCTACAAGCAAATGCAATCTGAGGGTTATGCTGCTCAACGCTAGTAGTCTAAATCTCAAAAAGCACTTGCTCAAAGCACTCCTTAAAATTGAGAACATCAACATTTGTGCTGTACCAGAGACCTGGTTCAAGGCAGCATATAGCACCCCTGGCACTACCAGGCTATAACTCATTCCATACCTTCTGGCAACAGAACTTGGACCGAAGCTCCAAAGGCGGTGGTGTTTGCATATTCATAAAGGATGCACACATCCAGACTGGTAGCCCAACATGACGCATCAGAGATACTTCAGGTGCAGCTAACATTGGGTACGACAGCGATTCAGGTCGTAGCCTGCTACAGGTCTCCAACCATGACCCAAGACTTGCACTCCACGTTCCTAAGCACTCTGGAGAATTTTAGGGTCCAACCTAACACTCTCATACTGGCCAACTTCAACTATCCCTCCATTAACTGGGAAAACTACTTCTGTACCAATACACTTGCCCAACGTTTCCTGGAATTCATTAATTCCAATGCCCTGGACCACCTCATTCTTACCCCACTAGAGGCAGCAACATCCCTGACCTGGTCATTACTAACATGGATGACTGTTGCTCTGTACCATTAGTCAACCCGTACCTGGTTAGATCCGACCACAAACTAATCACCTTGGAAATCCATATCCCTCCCACCCCACCCGCAAAGGTAACCACCATGAAAAATTTCTCCAAAGCTAACTTTGAGGTCCTAAAAACAGAGGTGGCTAACTTCACGGCACCCATGCAATTGGAGAACAGCTGCATCACAGCCGAATCATACACTAATGCCTTGTACGGACATGTACACAAATGCATGGATCTCGCCATATCCTAGAACCAAGACACTCTCCTCCAAAAAAAGGAAGCCAATCTGGTGGTCCCATGCCATAAACAAACTACAAAAGAAGGAAGAAACTGACTAGAAATAAGGCGAAGTCCCAAGACTGGAAAAACTCCCTTATCAGCCTCAACAAAAAGTTGAGATCCCTCATAAAATCCTCTAAAGCTAGCTATGAAAATATTATTGCAGCAGATAGTAAAGACAACCACAAGGCCTTCTACAGTTATGTAAAGAATCTCCATGGCAATACCCAAATTTGCTCAGAGCTGTTGCACAATGGTACCTCCTATACCGAGCCAACAGATATTGCCAATATATTGGTCGACAGATTCAGTGCCAACTTTACCCCTCTCTCCCCCACCAAAGGACCAATCACAATACCAGTAGATTTGCCAGGCACCCAGTATTACTGCTGCACAGGCTAAAACAGTACTGTCCAAGGCCAAGAATACAGCTTCTATGGGACCTGACAATATCCCTGGCTGTGTTCTACATGAACTACAGAGGGAACTGGCACCTCACCTATGTGCCCTGTTCAATCACAGTCTCACCTCGGGCTTTGTCCCTACCAAATAGCGCACTACTACAGTCATCTATCTCCACAAAGGAGGAGCGAATATAGACCCTGGGAATTATCACCCCATTATCCTGACAAGTCTGATATACAAAGCTATGAAACACATCATCATGGACCTAATAAATAAAGATATAAGGACCTCCAAACTCTGGATCCCACACAGTTTGGTTTTCTGAAGGGTAGATCATGCCTGCTCAACCTGGTCATTTTCTTTTGAGTCAGTCACCAGAGCTGTGGATGAAGGCAAGGCGGTTCATACAGCCTACCTTGATCTGGCCAAGGCCTTTGATACCATTCCCCACTCAGGATTCATAGAAAAACTCACTAAGCTAGGCACCAACCCCTACATCACTAGGTGGGTTGCAAACTGGCTCACAGACAGAACCCACGGTGTGAAAGTAGCTGACTCCAAGTCAGACTGTCAACTAGTCACGAGTGGAGTCCCACAGGATTCGGTCCTGGGTACTCTCCTGTTTGGTATCTACTTCTCTGAAGTTCAGGCCAACACGAAGGGATTGTGGCTGACAAAGTTCGCAGACTATTGCAAGTTGGGAGCCATAATTAACTCCCCAAGTGATGCTGACATCCTACAGAAAGGCCTCACTGAGACCAAAGACTGGTGTCAGAACCATGACCTTAAGCTCAATGCCAAAAAATGTGTGGTCATCCCCTTTGGGAAAAACCCGGTTCCCATGAATTACCACAGCGATGGTAGTCCAATGAACACAGAAGGCGTCATAAGAGATCTGGGAACACAGGTTGACAGGAACCTCTCTTTTGAACACCACATTGCCACTGTGGTCAAAGTCCTTCTATGCGTCGCATCTCATTACTAAGGGTTTTGCATCCAGGAAGAAAGAGGTCATTGTTTCCCTCTACTCTTCCCTTATTAGGCTAATCATCGAGTACAATGCCCCATTTGGCATGTACCTCACTAGACACCTACAACAACTGGAGAGGCCGCAAAAATACCTCAGAAAGAGGATCTTAGGCCTTAAACACTTGTCCTATATGGACAGAACTCAAAAAACTCCAACTATTCTCGGTCTCGTATCGCCTACTTAGAGGTGATCTCTGCTTGACTTACAAAGCCATGTCTGACCTAGCTCTGTTAGAAATGCTACATCTACAGAAATCCCAATCCCTCCACACTACATGCTCCAGAGACCTCAACCTCATTACCACAATCAAGAGAACAAGCTGGAAGGACAGGTTCATAACCCAGAGACTGCCCATGCTATGGAATAGAATTCCCATACATATCCAGTAGAGCGCCTCACTGGCCCTCTTCAAGAGGGATCTTGATGAGTGGATGGGAAATAGAAATTCACCCCGGGGATCACTCCAGTGGCTCTACTTGACAGAGGCACTAGGAATTAAGGTCGGGTGGCATGATGCCAGGGTAATCCTATGGGCTAGGCTTGTAAAGGCTCCAGGGCCAACAGCCTAGTACACATCTATGAACCTATGAATCAGAGGCGAGTATTAAAGTGGGAGGTTTCCTCTCTAATAAGCTGTGCCTGAACAGAGGAGCTAGACAGAGATGTCCTCTTTCCCCTTTAATATTTGCATTATATTTAGAGCTACTGGCAAAGAAAATAAGGGACCCAGAAATGCAAGGATATCATTGGTATGGGTACTTAAGAAAATTTGACTATCTGCAGATATTAATTTGTACCTAATAAATCCAGAAAAGGATATCAGTGCTGTGGATCACTTTTGAGACTGTTTAAAGTCTTTTCGGGATATATAATTAATAAAGGAAAAGCAAAGGTTATGTCCATAAATTATGTACCCACATACAAACCCATATTTATGGGGACAAGATGGGATGAAGTATTTAGGCGCATGGATAAAAAGGCTTCTGTTATGGCAGCTAAGGACATGTGGAAAAGACTAAAACGATAATACAAAAACTGAGAAACTGGAAGCTCTTGTTTATGGACATGGACAATAAAATATAAGTAGTGAAAATAGTCTCTTAATTTTATACACTGGTCAGTCATATTTAACAACCACAGGGAAGTTGTGGACAATAAAGAGTTGAAAGAATTTATCTGGGAGGGGAGGAAGACAAGAGTTAAATATGTTAAAAGTTGATCCTTCCAATAGCAGGAAGTGGATTAGGATTACCTGATTTGAAGGGTTATTTTAGAGCTACACAGTTCATAGGTTCATAGGTTTATACTAGGCTATCTGCCCTAAGGCATTTATAAGCCTAGCCCAGAGTTTTAGGCTTGCACCCTTATGTTAAAAAATACTGTGCCCATTAGTTTGTTGTACCTCTGTCCAGCAGTGACACAGAGATGATTCCCGGGGTAAACCTACGATCTCCCATCCACCGGTCAAGATTTCTCTTGAACAGAGCCAGCAGAGGTGCTCTGCCTCACATGGACCGGGATTTTATTCCACAACATAGGGAGTCTCTGGGTGACAAATCTATCCCTTCAGCATGTCCTATTTATATACATGCTAAGGTTTAAGTCGCTTGCTCTAGTGGATCTGGTAGATTTGGATTTTTAGAGGTGGAGCGTGTCCATTAATTCCGGGTTGGACATGGCCTTGTATGTCAGGCACAGGTCACCTCTGAGCAGACGGTATGCGACTGAATAGAGCTGGAGTTTCTTCAGTCTGGCAGCATATGACAGATTTTGGAGTCCCTTTATCCTTTTGGTGAGAAACTTTTGGGGTCTCTCCAATTGCTGCAGGTGTCAGGCGAGATACATCCCGAATGGGGCATTGTACTCGATCATTGGTCTGATAAGTGAAGAGTACAGGGGAACAATGACCTCACTTGATCTGGATGTGAATCCCTTCATGATCAGGTGGGCAATGTAGAAGGTTTTTCTAACCACTTTAGCAATGTGAGTGTCAAAAGAAAGGCCACTGTCAACCTGGGTCCCCGGGTCCCTGATAACCTCTTCTGTGCTTAGTGGATTGCGACATATATGGTAGCTTGGGGTTACCTTGTTTTTCCCAGGGTATGACTATACATTTTGGCATTTAACTTCAGGCCATGGCTCTGGCACCAGCTATCAGTTTCCGTGAGACCCCTCTGAAGGATATCTGTGTCCGATGTACTTTCCACTATGGCTCCCAGTTTGCAGTCATCTGCAAACTTTGTCAGCCACAGTCCTCCTATGTTAGCCTGTACTTCTGAGAAGTAGATGCCGAACAACAGGGGGCCAAGGACTGAGCCCTATGGGACACCACTTGTGACCAGCTTGGAGTCTGACATGGCGCCAGCTACTCTAACCCTGTGGGTACTGTCCTTTAGCCAGTTTGCAACCCATCTTGTGACATATGGGTTTACATTTAAGCTGGTAAGTTTCTCTAATACCCGAGTGGGGTATTGTGTCGAAAGCTTTTGCAAGGTCAAGGTAGGCTGTATGGACTGACTTTCCCTCATCAATGGCCTTGGTGACTGTTTCGAAGAAGTCGACCAAGTTCAAAAGGCATGATCTGCCCTTAACAAAGCCAAACTGGGTCGGGTCCAATGTCTGCAAGTCCCCTATGTCTTTGTTTATGAGTTCCATTATGATCCTCTCCATAGCTTTGCAGACCAGGCTTGTTAAGCTTATGAAGCGGTAATTACCAGGGTCCGTAGAGGCACCGCCTTTGTGGAGTGGGACCACAGTTGCCGTATGCCACTCCTTGGGCATGTATCCTGTGGTAAGGCTAAGATTAAACAGCTGCCTTATGTGCGGGTTTAGTTCCTCATTGAGTTCGTGTAGCACACAGCCGGGGACACCGTCCGGTCCCACAGTTAAAGCACACATACATAACAGAAGCAGAAGGTTATAATTCAAAACAGAAAAGGATGTTGATGATGTAGGGTGAAGTTCAAGAAATAAAGATGCAGCTTCTTATAGAAAATAACCATATATAATATTATATTCACACAGTAGCAGAAAGTATTCTAAGAACTGTGCCAACACAAGAAGAAAGAAAGGAGATTTTGCCAATAGGAATGAATGCAAGTTGGGATTCAGAACATAGGCAACAAGGGACTGGAATTTACTGGTGAAAACTGGCAAAGGAACTGGGAGCAAATAACTAGAGAGAGAAAAATGTAATGGTATGAGGATGAGAATATGTTTGTACTGCAGCCTACAGACTGCCCATCTCTACTTGGGAATGCTAGAGTATAGGCAAACAGAAAGGGATACAGGAATCTTAAGTGAACGACCTGCTCTGGTGGGTTTTTTAATCAAATTAAGAAGAGAAGCTGCTGTTAGAAAAAGAGAAAATTAGTAGGGCATACAAAATACTGCATGATAACTATAAGAATCAATCAGAGGAGGTTAGAAAAGATTCAGAGACTGGTAAAACAAATTTGGGACATATGTATGGCTCCCAAGTATGCAACAAAGTCTAGAAGGTTTAGGCTCTTGGCTTGGAATGTTTTGTCAGGTAGCTTAGCAAGTGTTGGAGGTGTGATGGGGAAGAAAAGTACAGTTTTGTACCTACCATAAATGTAGATGTTCGAGGATCCACATTGCTGCAGTCCTAACCATTGGGTAGTCCGCTGTCCAGTCGGCCCGAATACCAAAGTATATGGCTGACGTCGGTCAAGGCGCATTAGACTGACGTCAGGGTACTAATGCGCATGACCGACGTCATATCCTCAGTCTTTTCTTGCCCCAGATGTCAGAAGGCCCTAAAAAGACAAGGCCCAAACCAAAACAACAACAAAAACCCTGCACCAAACATATATACAATATATATAAATGCACAAGAATATAGCCTAACCCACACCACAACCCCTAAACACAGAGGGGAAGGAGGGAGGAATTGGACTGCAGCAATGTGGATCCTCGAACATCTACATTTATGGTAGGTACAAAACTGTACTATGTTCTTCATTCCACATTGCTGCAGTCCCAACCATTGGGTAGAATCCCAAAGCAGAGGTAAGGGAGGCTGGCAAATCATAAGGAAGCAGGAGCTGTCAACATGCCTTGCAAAATAGCTGTGGCAAAACCAGCCCTAGATTTAGAGTAGAGAGGAAGGTGGTAATGCTTAGAGAAAGTATGTACTGAACTCCAAGTAGCTGCCTCCAAAATATCCTTAGTTGCCACCCCTGAGAAATGCTGTTGAAGTGGCAGTAGCCCTTGTGGAATGAGGCCTAATCCCAGCTGGAATCTCCTTGCCATGATGGGAATAACAAAATGAAATGCAAAACCCAATCCACTTAGAAATAGTTTGCTTAGACACAGGCTTGCCCTGAGAAGTCAAGGCAAAAGAAACAAACAACTGCTGAGACTGCCTGAAATCCTTAGTCCTGCTTAAATAATAACGAACTGCCTATGTACATCCAAAGTGTGCAAAATCTTTTCTCCCTTGTTTTGGGGATCTGCATAGAAAGTAGGCAAATGAATAGTTTGGTTTAAAGCCACACTAGAAACCACCTTAGGCATAAAGGAAGGATTAGTACGTAATGATACTCTATCCTTATGGAAAATCAAAAGGGCTCTACTGCCATAAGGGCCTGCAACTCAGAAACCCTTCTTGCAGAAGTAATGGCCAACAAAAAGCAGTCTTCCATGACAAGTATTTTAACTCAGCAGTAGCCGAGGCTCAAAAGGTTGTAGAGTAAGTTTTTCCAACACAAAATTGAGATCCCAAGCAGGAGTAGGAGCTCTACGGGGGTCTTATATTCTTTGCCCTCTAAGAAACTGCTTGAACAAAGGATGTGAAAACAATGGTGGGTCACAATCATAGTGAGCTGAAATTGCTGCAGCATGAATTTTAATGGAAGAGAAGGACAAACCTTTGTCCAATAACTCAGTAAGATATTGAAGAGCCACACTCAAATTAGGCTCAGAAATCTCCAAATTCTTTGCTGCACTCCAAAATAAAAATCTCTTCCATTTTTCATGACACTTTCCTTGTACTAGGTCTTCTGGCTTCCATAATCACATTTAAAACTTGTTGAGGAAGTTGAGACCTGCTGTGTTTCAAAACAGAATATGCCAGGCTGTTAGATGAAGAGATTGAAGCTTGACATTGAGCAGGTGACCGTCCCTCTGAGATAACAGGTGTGGAATCAAAGGTAAAGGCCATGGAGGCTTCCTTACCAGACTCCTTAGAAGTGGGTACCAGTGTTGCCGAGGCCAATCTGGAGCTATTAAAATCATCCTTGGCTTGTCTTGTCTGATCTTTAGGAGCACCTTTGGGAGAAGAGGGAGAGGTGGAAAGGCATACACATGAAGATTTTTCCAACTGAAAGAAAGAGCCCACTTTCCAAGCTGTGTGATGAAACCCCTTTGTGCAAAACTTTGGCAGCTGGTGGTTTAGTGGAGAAGTTTAACAGATCTATGTCTGGAGTTCCCATGACACTGTCAATTTCTGAAATACATGAAGATCCAGTTTCCACTGTGGGGATCCATGATTTGCCTGCTTAACACATCTGCTAAGGAGTTCTGTGCTCCCGGCAGAAACCTTGCTTGAAGAGTTAGTTGCAAGCTGAGCGCAGTCTCCCATAAAATCATTGCTTGCCTGCATAGAGGATAAGAATGTGTTCCCCTTGTTTGTTGATGTACCACATGACAGTTGTGTTGTCTGTTAGAATCAACACCTGCCCAGGAAGAAGTAACTCCTTGAAAGCCATTAATGCAAACTGAACTGCTAACATCTCCTTCATATTGATATGTAGATGCTGTAGTCTGGCAGGCCACTTGTCTTGTATCCACTTTCCATTTAGATGAGCTCCCGAAGCAATGTCCGAGGCATCTGTCGTTAAAATCTGACTCGCCTCTGGCCGGGTCACAGAGAGTCCCTTGTTTAGGTGACATTCCTGAGCCCACCACAAAAATTCTTTTTGAATGCAAGGTATTATTTGAATGACAGTGTCCAAATCCTGGCAGTGCTGTGTCCACACATTTCTGAGATAGCATTGCAACGTCCTCATATGCAGTTTGGCATTGGGAAGCACCAGAATACAAGATGCCATGAACCCTAAGGGTTGAAGGACTGTCCTTGCAGTCAGCCCGACTGAAGAGATAGTTGATGGAAGTAACTGGAAAGATTCGCTTGTTTGTCCGGGGTTAAAAGGCCATCTGGGCTGCTGTATTCAGTCTCACACCCAGAAAGCACATGTCTTGAGAGGGTACTAGACTGGACTTTATTTCGCTCACAGAATACCCTAGGCATCTTAGCACTGCTATGACATATTCCAGATGCTGTAGAAGGTCTTCCTTTTCTTGAGCCAGAATCAGGCAGTCGCCCAAGTAAGGATAGATTTGAATTCCTTTCAGCCGCCAGTAAGCTATCACTGCAGCCAGAACATTTGAGACTACTCTGAACACAGTAGATAAGACAAGGGGCAATGCAGACAACTGATAATGAGAATTTCCAGCTCGAAACGCAGATACTTCCTGCAACTTAGTCTTATAGGCACATGAAGGTAAGCTTCCTTGAGATCTAAAGTTACCATCCAATGATCTTTGCCCAGCAGAGGTAAAAGCTGTTGTAACGTCAACATCTTGAACTTGGGAATGTCCAGATAAGTGTTGAGGATAGATAAATCCAAAATTGGTCTCCACGTGCTCCCCTTCTTTGGAACTAGGAACAGGCGAGAATAAAATCCTAGGCCCCATTCTGGTACAGGGACTGGCTGGATAGCCCCTATTTGAAGTAACAAAGAAATTTGCTTGTGAGCCTCTTTCCTTTGTGGAGGGGGAACGTCTGGCATGCCTTTGAAAGGGGGCAATGTATGGAAATAAAACCTGTAACCGTGGTGAATGATATCCAACACCCATCTGTCTAGAGTGATTAAATCCCAATTTTCTTTGAAAAGAGACAGTCTTCCTCCCAAAGGAGCTGCCAGACGAGAATCTACTGGCAGCTGAAAAGGCAGGTCATTGGGTCTGTTTACGAAAGGACTGACCCCTGCCCTCACCAGAAGGCTGAGCAGGTGAACCCCCTGTTCTAGGCCTAAAAGAACCTTGAGCTCTGCCCCTACCACGTCTAGACCTACCCCTAGACTGGGAATCATAAGCAGGATATGTCCATCCCTTAGTAGGCCAATTTCTACTAAACTTCGGCGGCTGCACCTGCAAAAAATCTTTAACAGTTTGCATAGACTTAGCTTTGTCCTCCATTTTCTTTAAAACTGCTTCCACAGGCGAACCAAATAACACATCAGACTGTAAAGGAGCATCCAAAATCCTAGTCTTAACATGTTCTGCTAAATTCTGATCCCTCAACCAGGCATGCCTGAAGAACAGAACTAGTGGCAGCCACCCTCGAGAGGCCTGCACAGCATCAAAACCACATTGCAAAGACTGCTTACCCACTTGTTCAGACACATGAACTAAATCCAGCAACTCTTTACACTCAATACCTTCCGCCAAAGCATCCACCTTAGATTTCAATTGTGAAAGGAGATAATTTTGATATTTTAGCATGTGAAACTGACAATTCAACGCCTCATGGCTAAAGTGGAAGAAGCATACACTTTCTTTCCCCACCTATCCAAAGCCCTTGCCTCTTTATCAGTGGGAACAGGATTTTTAACAACAGAGGCCTTAACACCCTTAGGCCCCTGAGAAACAGTTTCGGGTCTGCCCTAGGACTCTTAAACAGATACTTATGAGCTTCAGGCACCCTATAGTACCTATCAGGCTTAACAGGGCAGGAGGCAAAGAATCAGGGTTCAGGGAAGCCTCTGCAAAAACATCTTCCACCACATTCAACACAGGAGGTATAGCTAAGGGCCTATGCTGGGGTAAAATAAGAATTCCCTAAGCCTTTTCCTGAATCAGAGTAATCTTGGCCTTCCCATTTAAAGTGCTCCCTCATGGAATGCAGAGTCTCTGAAAATGAGAAATCCTCAGGAGGAGAAGCTGTAGGAGTGGAATCATCCACATCAGAATCAGAATAAGGAGGATACTCCTGCAAGTCTTCCACAGAAGACTCAGAAGCCTCTGAACGCCGCTCAAAACTCTCAAACTCCGGTTCCACCCTAGGCCTCTTATCAGGAGGGGGCATAGAGCCTCTAATCATAGTAATTAAATCTTCTGCCATTTTAAGCATATGTTTCTTAGGCACAGAACCTGAAGTGCTAGGAGTAGCCCCACTGAAGCTGAACTTGGCCTACCTCTCAAAGAAGTTTTGGAAACAGTAGGAGAAGCTCTAAGTACCTTGGGAAGAGAGGGAAGAACAGTTACCTGAGAAGCCCCTCAGCCTGGCCTACCTCCTGAGAGGCACATCCTGTAACAGTAAAGTCTCTGCCTGAGACTCCAACGAAACTCCTGGCAAAACCTCTGGCTCCACTGAGTTTCTAAAGAACCGACGTCCGGGACTGCCGGTTCATCAACCCTAGGCTTTGCTGTTTTGTCCTTGCTTTTGAAAGCGGGCGTCGGAGCATCCGACGGCATTTTGTAATTACACCGCTTCCCAAACACTAACCTGGCACAGTCTAACCTCCTCTTAATAGTGCTTGTTAAATCTAGCACAAGAGCGCAACCAACAACGCCGTGCTCAGGCCCTAAACAAGGTATACACAAAGTATGGTAATCCCTATGAGGTATCTGTTTCCCACAAGAAATACAGTTATTCACTTTTTCTGACATCCGGTTAAATACTGAGGCAAGAAAACCAAAATGTTCCCAACGGGTACTTAGCCAACTTTGATTCGGTCTGAAACTCCGACTTCGAAATATTTCAGAACGCCAACCTGCACTCGCAAAACTGCTTCTGCATCGGACCATGCGGCAAAAAAGACTGAGGATATGACGTCGGTCATGCGCATTAGTACCCTGACGTCCTGACGTCAGTCTAATGCGCCTTGACCGACGTCAGCCATATACTTTGGTATTCGGGCCGACTGGACAGCGGACTACCCAATGGTTAGGACTGCAGCAATGTGGAATGAAGAACATCGGGTAACTGGAAAAAAGAAGTTATGTTCTTACCATAACGTTTCATGTGGAGTGTTCATCTCGCCTTTGTTCTTACACACGGGTTCAAAGCCGATCCTCTGCTCCGAGTTGGCCGCATAGCAAAGCTCTGCATCTTAGAGAAGCTCGAGACCAGGCTATATCCCACAATCCTCCCTGCCTTTACTCAGATCTAGTTTGAAAGTAAACCAGACCAACCAAAAACCTCAGGTGCTAAGGCTACACACTGCCACAGAACTCAGAGACACTCTCTCACTTAACAAATTAACTAAGGGTAGTGAAATATACCCCATGAGGCAAGAAACAATATACCCGGAAGGGGTTAAGGCATTTCGACCAGACTCTTGTCCTACTCGCTCTTCCAAACACGTGAGGGAGGGGAAGGGAGGGAATGTAAGAACAAAGGCGAGATGAACACTCCACATGGAACGTTATGGTAAGAACATAACTTCTCTATGTGAGAGTGTTCAATCTCGCCATTTGTTCTTACACACGGGTAGCGTCCCTAGCTCCGTCACCCAGAGTGACTCATGGAAGAACGTTCCTAAGCACAGTGGAACCAAAAGATGTCCTGTCTTTGGAGGCTTTGTCAACCCTATAATGAGCGATGAAAGTATGTGGTTTAGACCACGTGGCTGCTGCACAAATAGTGTCCAAAGGCAGACGAGCTGCATGAGCCAAAGAAGTGGAAACGGATCTGGTAGAATGGCCCTTAGGTTTGGCAGGCAAGGCCTGATTCGACTTAGAATATACAAAGGCTATACAATCAGTATATTTAGATAGTGTACGTTTTGTAACTGCCATGCCCTTTTTATTGTCTGCAAACGCGACAAAAAGCTGATCTGTTTTCCTGTAATCTTTAGTCCTATCCAAATAAAATCTTAGTTGTCTGTGGACATCCAACTTGTGCAGCATATACTCCAACTTGCTGGTATGGTTCTTGAAAAAAGTAGGGAGTTCTATGGACTGGTTAATATTCGTGACAGAACATACCTTAAGGAAGGAAAGACGGATTTGTTCGCAAGGAGACTATCTGGGTGGAAAATTAAGTAAGGCGGCCTGACTGATCATGCTTGCAGCTCTGATACTCTTCGAGCTGAAGTAACAGCTATGAGAAAAAGTGTCTTCCACGACAAGAACTTCAGGAGGCAAGATGAGGCTGGTTCAAAGGGTGGCAACATTAGTTGTGACGATAATAAATTTAAATTCCATGGGGATAAAGGGTCTCTGACGGGTGGTCGAAGATGGAAGGTTCCTTTCATAAAAACCTTACAAAGCCTGTGGGACATAATGGGAGAACCGTCCTCACCAACATGGTAGTTGGACATGGCCGTCAACTGTACTCTTAGTGTGGAAGTAGAGGCTCCTTTGTGAAAGAGGATAGATAGAAATTCTAGAACTTTATGTAAAGGAGCTACTAGGGGGTCCAAGTGTTGGCTAGATGCCCAGTATACAAAGCATTTCCATTTACTTCTGTAGAGTTTTGTAGTGGAAGCTTTATGAGAGGCAACCAGAATGCGTTGAACTGCCGGAGAAAGTAGATCAGACCTGGCTAGGCAGGGAAGTGGAGCAGCCAAGCTGCTAGTTTGAGGGATAGAAGAGACGGGTGAGGAACTCCCGATGAATGGGTCAGTAGATCTGGTACTGGGTCCAGGATCCACGGTTCCTCTGTTTGATGGGCTCGAAGAAAGGGGAACCATATCTGTCGAGGCCAGAATGGGGCTATGAGTATAATTGTCCTTTCCAGGTTCCTGGCTTTCTGAAGAAATTTGGGAATCAAGGGGGTAGGTGGAAATGCATATAGGAGACCCGGGGGCCAATCGTGTATCAGTGCGTGCCTGGGGACATCCCCCGGAGGGGGTAGAAGGGCAAAATAGCTTCTGCATTTGGTATTCATCGGGGAAGCAAATAGATTGCAGCAAGGCTGGCCTCATCTGCGGAAAATTCTTTCCGCCACTTGTGGATTGAGGGATCACTCGTGAGGTAACAGGATGGCTCTGCTCAACCTGTCCGCAATGACGTTGGATGACCCCGGGATGTGCGTTGCTATCAGAAAGCGACCTGTGGACTCTGCCCATTGCCAAATTCTCATGGTCTCTCTGCATAATGGGTAAGATCTGGTTCCCCCCTGTTTGTTTATGTACCAGACTACAGACATGTTGTCTGTCTGAACTGCTACTGTTCCTAGAGGTAGGAGGGTTTGAAAGTGTTGCAATGCCAGGAACACTGCCCTTATTTCCAGAACATTTATGTGCAGGTTGTACTCCATGTTGGATCATTCCCCTTGGACTGTTCTTCCCTGAAATAGTCCCCCCCACCCTATCAGAGAAGCGTCCGTGGTTATCGTGGCAGTTGGATTGGGTAGAACAAATGGACGACCCAAAGTGAGATCCTGACTGTACACCCACCATGAGAGGTCTCATTTGCAAGAATCTGTTATCAGAATCTCGTGCGCTAGGGGTAACTGCTGGAACGACCACTGCGTAAACAGCAGCCATTGGAGGAGCCTCATGTGCAATCTCCCCATAGGAACTGCAATCAGGGACGCTGCCATGAGTCCCAAAACCTTCAACACTAGTTTGGCCGGGGCTTTCCTGCTTTGCAGTAGAAGAAGAACCTGTTCCTTGAGGGATGAAGCCCTTATTGGAGGGAGCTTTACCAGTGTTAAACGTGAATCTAGGTCTGCTCCGATGAATGAAATATGCTGTGAGAGCAGTAAGGCAGATTTTTCGAAGTTTATGGAAATCCCTAGGTGGGAACAAAGGTAGACTGTGTAGTCTCTGGCTTGTATGAGGCGACGCTCGGTGGTGGCGGTGAGGAGCCAGTCGTCCAGATAGGGAAACACCCGGAATCCTAGACGTCTCAAGTGAGACGCTACCACTGCCATGCATTTAGTGAATACCCTGGGGGCTGAGGTGAGCCCAAAGGGCAGGGCTCAAAATCGAAAGCGACTGGCTCCCAGACGGAAGCGCAGGTGATCTCTGGACGGTCTGGCCATTTTGATGTGGTAGTACACGTCCTTGAGATCTATCAAGCACATCCAGTCGTCCTTCTGTAAAAATGGAAGGATCGATTGAAGCGTGATCATCCTTCTTCACGAAGGTGTTGAGATTGCTGAGATCCAAAATCGGTCTCCAGTCCCCTGTCTTTTTTGGAACTAAAATGAACCTTGTGTAAGTTCCGGATCCTCTTTGGTCCGCCGGGACTGGTTGGATGAGACTCTTTTCAAGCAGCTTTGAAATTTCTATTGCTGCTGGCCCTCACAGATGGGGTGGCACATCTGGAAGCCTTCTTTGTTGGGGTGGAGTTGATATGAAGGAGATTTTGCTTTTTACCTAAGAGTCCGAGGTAAGAGTTAGCCAGGCCTGTGGGTATAAAGCCAAGCGACCCCCGACTGCCTCCAGAGCAGGACAGTCGGGCCTCCGTTCAGGAGTGCTGGAAAGGCTTACCAGGGACAGGATCCCTGTCGCCTTGGTTCTGCGGACCCCCTCTGCCGCCGAGGCAACGTCTTCCATTTCTACCCCCCCCCTCTGCCTCTGGAGGGGGCAGCACTCTGTGTGGTCTGGAAAGATCCCCGAGTTTTACGGAACCACATTTTTCCGCCTCGTTGCCCTTTGGGGTACGGTCTAGTTGGAGCGGAAAAACGGACTCCGACAGCAGACAGAGTCTTTCCTTCTTGCTCACACCGAGTTAGTGTCTCCTCCACTTTGGGCCCAAAGAGAGTGGCACCATCAAAGGGGGCATTGGGGAAGGAAGACTTGAAGGCTTCCGCAAATGAGCACAGCTGCATCCAGGATTGTCTTCATAGAGCAATCGCTGAAGCTGCAGCTCTACTCAATCCTTCAGCCGCATACGAAATGAGCCTCATGGATGAGTTCACTATGGAGGTAAGGGTGTTAAGCTGTGCTGTTAACTTATCTGAAACAGCAGCATCTGTGTTACCCTGGAGGGTATCTCCCAGCTCCTTGATGAGATCCCTCTGCAGACGTGTAAAATGTGTCAAATAGTTTAGCGAACGCATGGAAAAAGTCGCTGAACTAAAAACGCGCTTCCCATATCTGTCCATAGTCCTGGAATCCTTATTAGGAGGATGAACAGAAGAGGAAGACTCAGACATCTCCTTTTTAGTGGCTGCCGCCACCACCATAGCCGACCGAACTCCTTGGTGAGATAAACCTTGTCCTGGGGGTGATAAATTTGCTCGGTTTTCGAGGGACCGGTTCCACTGTGTCCGGTGTCTCCCGCCCTCGAGTAATCAAATCCATTAACTCATCGAAGGGCGGAGTAACCCAGGAGGTAGAAGGTTGAGCCCCAAAAGCCTTCAGCAGCACCGACTTCCTCAGTGGGGCTAGGGACTGCCAATCACCCCTCTGTTTTAAGATCTCCAAGATGTCCGCAAATGAGACATCCTCAGAGGGGGATTTTGGGGACCCCTCTGCCTCATCCAAGTCAGTGTCAGATGTTAGAAATTCCTGCGGGGAATCTAAGTGCCTCCTCTTGCACCGTCTTTTCCTCGGAACCTCATCGGAGGGGGCTTCCGGTGAGGCCTCAGAGGAACAGGGGGGGCACCCTCTGGGGGTGGCTGAGGCAATGGTGCTCTACGCTTTGGATGGGTCGTGGGGGCAGAAAAAGAAAGCGGCCCCTTAGGGGAGGGAGAAGACACCTCCAATGAAGTGGTTGTCTGTGCAGACAAAACCTTCCTCATAAGGTCAAAAACCCCTGAACCCCGGGCCGAGGACTCCTCTGGTTCCGAAGAACATGGAAGCATCCCAGACATGGGGGCCGTGGGCCCCGACCCCGAGGACGGAGCCGAGCCAATCTGTGCCGAGGCCCCGAGAGGGAGAGTCGGTACCGAAAGGTCAGTACGACTCTCGGTCCCAGAACCGAGGAGAGATAGTCGGCTCTGCGACTCACCTACAGGTTCCGAAGGAGTCGAAGTCAATGGTGTCGATCGTGCAATGGACGGTTTCGGCACCGAGGGCTCCACTATCATCGGCTCATCCTCTCCCGGCTCCGAAGACTGGATGGGTCTCAAAGGAGGACCTATTGGAGATATAGGGAGGTCTTCTAGTTTCGACACCAATTAGGAGGAAACTGCAATCAACTTGGAAAGGGCCATGTTCTCCATGAGTTTCTGTACGACACGATCCACATCTGTATCGGTTAACGGTCTGGAAGATCGGGTCGAAGGGGCCAAAGATGGCACTGACCGAAGAATGGACGGTGGTGGTAGCTCCGACACCGGTTCCAAGACCTGGAGCTCAATGAAAGACAAACGTTTGACACTCGGCCCCGAAGTCTGTGGAACCGGCGAACGAACCTTCGAAGATGAACTCTGAGCCGATGACATGGGCTCCGACATCTTCGACCCCTTCGAGGACTTAGAAGCCTGGTCCGATTTGTCCAAAGCCTCCTGGAAGGCAAGCTTAAGTAGTCCCCTATCTATAAGTTTCCTGCGTCTATCTGTCATGACCCCCCCGCTAAAGGAATGGCATATAGAGCAATCCTCTAGTAGGTGGAGAGGGCCAAGACAGTAAACGCAGGAAGCAGGGTTGTCGGTGATGGACATTTTCTGTCCACACTGACATCTTTTAAAGCCGGACTTGGCTTTCTCTGACATAACCGGTAGAAGTAAGACACTCTACTAGGAAAAATTTTAAACCACTAGCTACAATAACTAATAACTACTAAGTAAATATTTATATATTATATATATATCTACACAAGTATTGCTCTATAAAGTGGGAAAAAGGAGGTAGGCCACAAAAGGGAACATATAAGAATATTACAGGATTAACTATAACAGCACACACACACACTAGCACTATATCAAAAACTAACTTTAAGAACTTTAAGAACTTTTTAAACAAGAAAGATAAGAATCTTATCTGTAATATAACAAAAATCTCTCTGGTCCGAGCTCTCGTCGATGGGATCTGTTGCAGCGGCAAACTAGATCTGAGTAATGGCAGGGAGGATTGTGGGATATAGCCTGGTCTTGAGCTTCTCTAAGATGCAGAGCTTTGCTATGCGGCCGACTCGGAGCCGAGGATCAGCTCCGAACCCGTGTGTAAGAACAAACGGCGAGATTGAACACTCTCACATCATGAATTGTGGGAGTTTAATGAGTTGGCAAATTTTAAAAATTCCCTACAGAGTACTCAGTCAGAAATACCGGGTGATTGGCTGTAAGTACGGATATGACATTTTGAGCTGGGACACAGGATCTGAATTGCCTAGACACAGTAAGACCTTAAAGCTTAGTTATGTTGACTGCCAAAAAAGCAATTATTAGAAAATGGAAATCAAAGTATAAACCAGCTGTATTGGAAGTACTAAACATTATAAGAGATAAAAGAAGTGGAACAGGAATGTTCAGAAAAGGGAAATAATAAATTATATAGAAATAAATAGAAACTAGGGGAACAATACATGCAGAATAATGTTCAAGAAGAGAGGTGAGGTTTAAAGGAAGACCGGAACTCAGCAATTTTTGTAATGTTAGACTGATTATAAATTACATATCTTCTCTCTGTAATCATCATGTATGTAAATGGAAAAATGTCAATATGGTTTTAATTTTCTTTAATGTACGTTTGCCTATTCTTACACGATAATTCACTAAAGGTGTTTAAACAAAAAAGATCAAAAGGCTAGCAACTCCTTCAGGGGAATGATCTGGGAGCATTGTGTTTGTGACCTGTTCATATTCACACACAAAGCAGAATTTGATGGAATTAAACCCAAGACTAGAGAATGAAGTTAATTAACTAAAATGCCAGTTGTGTGTGTTACAAAAAGTACAGTTTTGTACCTACCATAAATGTAGATGTCCGAGAGGTATGCATCTGCAGTCCTAACAAATGGGTTGTCCTGGCCTCAGGCAGCCCTTCGGTCGGCCGGATTCCAAAGTCTGGGTCTGGCCTCGGCTGATGTCGCACTTCACCCGACGTCATAGCTGCAGTTCAGCGGGTATAAAGGCATCAGCCGACGCCATTTTCCTCAGTGTTTCTTGCCCCAGATGCCAGGTGCCCTTTAGGAAGGCTAAATTTGGATAAATGCAAATGATTCCAAACAATAGAGAGCAAATAGAAATAAACATGTATATACATATATACAAACAAATACACCATAATAGATTCCCCCAGCTAGCTACAAGATGGGCAAATACCCTAGGAGTACCACAGAGGGGAAGGAGGGTGGGTAATCCTGACTGCAGATGCATACCTCTCGGACATCTACATTTATGGTAGGTACAAAACTGTACTATGTCCTTCAAGGATGCATCTGCAGTCCTAACAAATGGGTAGAATACCATAGCCAAACTGGGGGAGGAGGCACTAAGGAGGCACTAAGAGTTTATGGTGTAGTTAAGATCCCTTGCAAAACAGCAGTGGCAAAACCTGCTCGGGATCTGGAGTATAAAGGTAGACTATAATGCTTGGCAAATGTATGCACGGAGCTCCAAGTAGCAGCCTCTAAAATGTCTTTGGTAGCCACTCCTCGTAAGAAAGCTGTAGTGGTGGCTGTAGCCCTTGTGGAGTGAGGTCTGATGTTTTCTGGAGTTGCCTTTCCATGAAAAGAGTAACAAAATCTAATGCAATTGCCTATCCATTTTGAGATTGTCTGTTTTGAAATTGCTTTTCCTTCCATTCCTGCTGCATATGCTACCAGAAGCTGGTCAGTTTTTCTATTGTTCTTGGTTCTGTCCAGGTAGTAGCGCAATTGTCTGTGCACATCCAAGGTATGCAGCAATCTTTCCCCCCTGTTCTGCGGGTTGGGGAAGAATGTGGGTAGGTGTATTGCTTGGTTTAATGATACCCTGGAGACCACCTTTGGCATAAAGGTAGGATTAGTTCTCATGGACACTCTATCCTGATGGAAGATAAGGAAGGGTTGCACTGCCATTAATGCCTGTAATTCAGAAACCCTTCTAGCTGAAGTGATTGCAATCAGGAATGCAGTTTTCCAAGATAAATACTGTAATTCTGCTGTGGCTGCTGGTTCAAAAGGGGGAAGTGTTAACTTTTCTAACACAAAGTTCAAGCCCCATGTAGGCAATGGTGGTTTTCTTGGTGGCTTTACATTTTTAATTCCTCTGAGAAACTGCCTGAGCAGAGGTTGAGAAAAGACTGGAGGATCCATGTTGTATTCTGCTGAAATTGCTGAGGCATGAATCTTAATGGAGGAGTAAGACAGGCCATTGTGGAAAAGTTCTGCTAAGTATTCCAGGATGTTAGCTATGTTTGCCAATGATGCATCTACTCCTTTTGTTGCACTCCAAATGAGATATCTTTTCCATTTTGCTGAATAAGTTTTCCTTGTTGAGGGTCTGCGAGCCTCCAAGATAATGTCTTTAACCCTTTGAGATAAATCTGGGTTATTTTGCTTATATAATGTTCCAAGCAGCTAGTTGCATTGTTTTCAAGTTTGGATGCAGGGTTTTGAAGTTGTTCTGTGTTAGCAGTAGAGGTAGTAGGGTAGAGGCCATGTTCCTGGGACATACTCCTCAGTAGTGGGTACCAATGTTGTCTCGGCCAGTCTGGAGCTATCAAGATGATCCTCGGGTGGTCTTCTTTGATCTTCAGCAGCACTTTGTGCATCAAAGGAAGAGGTGGGAATGCATATGCTGTCAGGTTTTCCCAACTGAAGGATAGGGAGTCCACCTTCCAAGCAAGTGGGTGGTATGTCCTTGTGCAGAATTTTTTCAATTGGTGGTTGTGTGGGGATGCGAACAGGTCTATTTCTGGCAGTCCCCATTTCCTTGTGATGATTTTGAAGATGTCTGGATGCAGCATCCATTCGTGGGCATCCGTGGTGGTTCCGCTTAAGATGTCTGCTAGTATATTTTCTTTTCCTGGCACAAATATGGCCTGGAGCTGAATGTTGAGGCTCAGGGCCACATTCCAGAGGTCTATTGCCATCCGGCATAGAGGATATGAATGTGTGCCTCCCTGCTTGTTGATATACCACATAACTGTGGTGTTGTCCGTCTATCAGCAAATGACCCTGTTGAAGAAGTGGTCTGAATGTCTGAATTGCCTGTTTTACTGCCAGCATCTTTTTGATTTATGTGTAGGTTCATCTGGTCTTGAGTCCATAAGCCTTGTACGCACTTGTCCACCATGTGTGCCCCCCAACCGAGGTCTGAGGCGTCCGTGGTGATAGTCTGGCTTGGGTGAGGCCTGTGGAAGGGCAGCCCTTTGTTCAATTGACAGGCCTGGGATCACCACTGGAATTCTTGCTTCAGGCATGGAATTATTGGAATTTGGGTTTCTAGGCTGTGCTTGTGCTGAGACCATAAATTCCTCAGGTACCATTGCAACTTCCTCATATGTAGTCTGGCATGTGGAATTAATATTATGCAGGATGCCATGTAACCCAGGGCTTGCAGGATTTTCCTTGCTGTAAGCTGGTTCTGCGTTGTTAATGCCATGAAATAGAGTGGTAGCTGCTTCTGTTTTTCTGCTGTGAGGAATGCCATCTGGTTTGATGTGTCCAGTTCTGCACCCAAGAAGGTTATCCTTTGGGATGGTATCAGCCTTGACTTTTTTGTGTTGACTGTGTATCCCAGGGCTTGCAGCAGGTGAATAACCTTTTCAAATCTTTTGTTAATTTGTCTTTGCTGTCCGCTTGTAACAGGCAGTCGTCCAGGTATGGATAAATTTGAATTCCTGAAGCCTGCAATGAGCAATTACTGATGCCAGGCATTTCGTGAATACTCTGGGCGCAGTAGATAAGCCAAAAGGCAATGCTGAGAATTGATAATGCTCTGATCCTGCAAGAAATCCGAGGTATCTTCTGCAATTTGGTCGTATGGGGACGTGCAGGTATGCCTCCTTGAGATCCAGAGTCACCAGCCAAGACTCCTTGCCCAGCATGGGAAGAAGTTGCTGTAGGGTCAGAATCTTGAATTTTGGAACAATGAGATATGTGTTTAGAGCGGACAGGTCGAGGATAGGTCTCCATTGGTTTTCCTTTCTTGGTACCAGGAAAAGCCTTGAATAAAATCCTTGTCCTTGTTCCATAGCCGGTACCTTTTCTATAGCTCTCATCCTTAGTAAGTGGTCTATTTGCTGTAGAGCATTTGTCCTTTGGTTTGGAGATAGGTTTGGCATTCCTCTCTTCCTTGGAAGAGTATGGAAGTGAAACCTGTAGCCTTTGTCTATTGTCTGTAAAATCCATTTGTCTCCTGTAATGTAGTGTCAATTTACTGAAAATAAGGCTAGCTTTCCGCCTAAGGGTGCTCCCAGTTGTTCCCTGGTAGGCGGTTTCAGAGCCAAGTCACTGTGATTGTCCTGTGGAAGTGGTAGTGGCTGGATCTGTGGCAGTACTTCTCTGGCTGTTAGGCTGCCACTGACGTCCCCTGTAGGCACCTCTGGATTGACCTCTACCTCTAGGGCGTCTATTTCTGCTTCTCTGTGCTCTGGTGGTGTCTGGAAAGGACCAATTCTTGGAAGGCCAGTTCCTACTAAATCTCGGAGGCTGGACCTGTAAGAAATCCTTGACCGTCTGGACAGATTTAGCTTTTTCTTCCACCTTCTTCAACACTTGCTGTGCAGGGGAACCAAACAAACTGTGCTTTTCCATGGGAGCATCTAGAAGCTTTGACTTTACATGGTCTGGTAAGGATTGCTCTTTTAACCATGCATGCCTTCTGATCACTGTACCAGTCATAGCTGATCTAAAGGAAGCCTCCAGTGCATCATAGCCACATTTTAAGGAATGATTACTGACCTGCTGAGTGTTATGCACCAAGTCCTGAAGGGACTTACAGTCTAAAGGCTCAGGCGAGGACAGTTTTTTAGTGAGCTGATCTAACAGAAATTCCTGATACTGAATCATGTGGAGTTGACAGTTTAAGGCCCTAGCGAAAGAGTAGCAGAAGTATAAACTTTTTACCCCATCTCTCCAATGCCCTAGATTCTCTTTCAGAGGGAGGGTTTTAGCAGAGGCAGCTGCTACAGCTTTGGGGCCCTGTGAAATAGTTTCAGGATCTGCAATAGGAGCCTTATACAAATGATAATGTGTGTCCGGAACCCTGTAGTATCTGTCGGGCTTAGCAGGGGCCGGAGGCAGAGAGTCAGGGGCAGTACAAGCATCATTAAATGCATCATCCACAACTGTAAGTACTGGAGGAATAGCTAAAGGCCTATGCTGTGGTAAATGTAAAAAGGTCCTAAGCCTTTTCCTAGAGTCTGAAAAATCCTGACCCTGCCATTGAAATTGTTCCCTCATAGCATGCAAGGTTTCCCCGAAAGAAAATTCCTCAGGAGGGGAGGCAGAAGGTATGGAATCCTCTGCATCAGAGTCATCATATGGAGAATAAGGGCGCCTTCTGGAGGATTGGTATTTTCTGATTCATCAGAGGAGTAATCTGAAGAAACTGGCTCAGGGGATTCTGCTCTAGGTCTCTTCTCTGGAGGTGGGTGAGAGGCCCTGTCAGGGTGAGACTGGGTTCCCCTGATCAAAGAAATGAGATCCTCTGCTAGACTAAGCATTTGAGTATTAGAGCTAGGCCTGTGAGAGGGGGTTTTAGCAGGCACGGCCTTTGAAGATTTAGCTGCTTTAGCCCTGGCAAAAGCCTTAATTGACATGGATGCAGGGGACTAGCAGCTCCACGTGCAGGAGTAGATACATCTAAGGGGATAGTATCTGATAAATCCTGAGAAATTGTAAGAGCAGGTGGGTTTTCGGTAGCAGATTCAGCCATGCTGGAAGAGGCCTCGGTAGTAGGAGGCATGCTTTCGGCCGAAGGAAGAACCGCAGACTCTGTTTCAGCCGAAACCGAGACACTCGCGGTTGGCTTAACCGCAGTTTCGGCCGAAACCGCGGACCGCGAGTGTCGGTCCTTTTCCTTACGCTTTTTAGCTAAATGTGAAGTTGGAGTCTCCGACGGCATGATATAAGCAAAAGCGGGCCCGCAAAACTCCTCTGCAAACTCCGACTGACGTCTAAGTGTCCGTCGGTTGAAGGAAGCACAGGCTAGACAAGCTGCTACGTCGTGGTCTGGGCCTAAACAAGGAAGGCAGTAAGAGTGGAAATCTTTATGAGGTATTTGTTTCCCACAAGTTAAACAGTTATTCACTTTTTCTGACATCGGCTGAGGCAAGAAAGAGTCCCCAACGGGGTACTTAGCTTTTTAGAAGTCTTCGGTAGTAGCAATCTCTGGTTCTGACCGACCGGCACTTGCGAACCGCTTCTGCTTCGGGCGCCACGCAGCAAGAAAGACTGAGGAAAATGGCGTCGGCTGATGCCTTTATACCCGCTGAACTGCAGCTATGACATCGGGTGAAGTGCGACATCAGCCGAGGCCAGACCCAGACTTTGGAACTGCCGATCAAGGGCTGCCTGAGGCCAGGACAACCCATTTGTTAGGACTGCAGATGCATCCTTGAAGGACATCAGCAAGATGTTGGTGAAGGTCAGAGTACAGGACTGAGCAGTAAGCAAGCTAGTATTTTCCGCAATTTAAAATGGGAGTAACATGAACACTGCCACAGTTAAAATTTGTGGCTAACAGTTTTTAGAGAAAAACAAAACATTAACCCAGCACCCATCATCCTACATAGCCATAGCACACCATATGTCATTAGAGCCAATACATACGGACCAGATTGTTCAACAAAAGGAGCTCTATAATTATGAAGCCAGTAACATCTTAACAGAAGGAGATAAGTCAACTGGAGGAAAATGCAGCCATGTAAGTAAGGCATAAACAGATATTTCAGCAAGGAAGATACCCAAGTTTTACAAAGGATCAAACTTAAGAGCCAGCAATCTAGCATTTAAATATTCATGGCAAGATATTTAAAAGTATACTGTAAGACTTATCAAAGACCACTGAGACAGATGCATGACTGACACAAGCCTTGAAAGGTAACAGACTCCAGAAATAAGGGAGCTACGTGGATTTAAAATATCATGCATAACATTATGTGACAGAAGATGACGTGAAAGCAGTATCCTAACTTAATGAGGAAGTGACCGTGCTTGGTGACAGATAACAGAACCCAACAAGTACAGGGTGGGGGAATTTGTAGTGGCAGATGACTGTAGAAAGCATCAAGACTGAACTGACAGAAATCAGAGATGCTTTCAAGTTATACCTGGTGATCTCAGAAAATGGAGGCTAGAAAACTGGCAAAGGAAAGATGTCAGTGACACAGTGAAGACAGTTGAGGCTGGCAAACTGTAGTACAGTGGCGAGAGGTTAACATAAAAAAAAAAAGAAAACAAAGGGAATCATGGTGGAATCAGGGTAAAGAAAAGGAACAATACAACAAAGACAACTGTATCCAATATGAAGTCAAAAGGTGAACCAGAAAATTAGTGTACCAGATCAAGAAATTTGAAATAAGTGTTAAGAAAATGAGTGCAACAGTGGAAAGAGGCGCTAATGCTAAACGCATAAAATGGGGATTGGGTTGATTTGATTAAAGATCAAACTTCGTCCAAGAAATGAAAAATTTAAAAAACGGTTGGCAGATAAGCCAGACAAAACCAGGCGGTATGGTGAATTTGCTGCTTCATCATCTTAACTGCAGGAATCACCAGTAGATAACACTACAGCCTAAATGGCTTCCTGTTACTGAACAACCCACACACACACACCTCTAACTCCACAGCCTTTCAAGCTGCTGTAGTATGTACAAATACTAATGGTCTATATACATCTGATGGTGAAGCTCCGCTGTACTTACACCTCCTTTTAATAAGGCCGGGGGGACAAAGCATTCTTAAAGCTAACACTAACAGCTTGAAATGTACTACCCAAGACATCAGAAAGATTAATGAATACCAATCTTCAGGTTAATCTCTTGAACACCTCATGGAGGAATACAAATGTACTTGTTTTGGCAAATATAAACTATCAGCTCTTGCTACTGTCTTTGAACAATGTAAACCAATGTCATCATGTACACACTATACCATTTTTCTATTTTTATGTGCTCTATAATATGCATGTGTGCGCTTACTGTGTATACTACACAAGTGTGTTTTTAGAGTTTTCAGAGCAAGACTATTTTACTGTTATTTATAATATACTTGTGCATAATGAGGAGGTGTAAGTATAGAGGAGCTTCACCATCAGCTGTATAAAGACAGTTAGCATTTGTACATACTGCAATTACTACAATACTACATTGCTGCCTGTTCGGTACAGTCCTGAAAAGGATGTCTGCAGCATCCACCTTCCTCATTAACAAAACTAAGAAAACTGTGTGGATAAAGATGTACATAACAGAGTTGATAATAAAAAGATAAGCAGTTTGGGGTTGAGGTGCAACCACTTCTTTTGCTTTCTCAAAAACATCCCTGCTCCAGTACTAAAATGGATGCAAAGATCATTATTTATCATTTTAAGTTATAACTAAAAATCACATGTCAAGGAGGGCTCTGGTCTTTTCTTCTACTGAGGCATTATACGAAGAAAGTACAGCTGTGTGCCTACCATAAATGTAGATGTTCCAGTGTATTCACTGTTGCAGTCATTCCCCTTGGGTTATCCTGCTGGTAGGCGACCCGTAGTCGGCCCGAGTTCCAAAGTCTTGGTCCGGCATCAGTTGCTGTCGCCTCTTCCCTGACATCAGTGCGCCAGGGGTATAAAAGTTGCAACTAATGCCATTTTCTTCAGTTTTTCTTGCCCCAGATGTCAGGTGCCCCCATAAATGAAGGCTGTAAAGATATAAATATGCCAAACAACCATGCATTTATCACTAAAAACATTTTCTTCTTCTAGAAGCAAATACACCACATAGGTTGTATAGAGCTGAGAAGTACAGAATAGTCCCAGCAAAGAGGGGGATGGTGGGTGGGTAACCAGGACTGCAACAGTGAATACACTCGAACATCTACATTTATGGTAGGCACACAACTGTACTATGTTCATTGTGTTTCATTGTTGCAGTCATTACACTTGGGCAGAATCTCAAAGCTGAGGTAGGGTGGCTGGGTCTAGATTGGATTTGGCGAGGCTAACAAGCCCTGTAGAACTGCAGTGGCAAAGCCTGCTCTGGATTTGGAGTAGAGGGGTAGGTGGTAGTGCTTGGTAAAAGTGTGCACTAAGCTCCAGAGTTGCAGCTTCTAATATGTCTTTGGTTGGTACCCTCTGAGGAAAGCTGCTGAAGTGGCTGCTGCTCTGGTAGAATGAGGCATAATGCCCTTAGGCACAGATTTGCCATGTTGTGTATAACAGAAGTGGATGCAGTGTCCTATCCATTTGGAGAGTGTCTGCTTTGTAATAGGTTTTCCTTGTGATCCTGCAGCATATGCTACAAACGGTTACTCAGTTTTTCTGAAAGCCTTTGTTTTGTCCAAGTAAAATCGCAGCTGCCTTTGTATATATCCAAAGAGTGCAGAAGTCTTTCCCCTTTATTCTGGGGATTTGGGTAGAAAATAGGCAAATGAATAGTTTGGTTTAAGGCCACATTAGAGACCACTTTTGGCATGAATGTTGGGTTCGTCCTTAGAGAAACCCTGTCCTGGTGAAAAATGAGGAAAGGTTCCACAGCCATCAATGCCTGTAACTCTGAAACTCTTCTTGCTGAAGTTATTGCTAGGAGCAGAGCAGTTTTCCATGACAAGAATTTTAGATCAGCTGTGCTGGCTAGTTCAAAAGGAGGCAGTTAGTTTTTCTAAAACAAAATTGAGGTCCCAAGTAGGTACTGGTGCTCTCCTAGGGGGTCTTATATTCTTTGCCCCTCTGAGGTACTGTCGTAGTAGAGGATGTGAAAAAATGGGGGGATCCATATTGTAATGAGCTGAAATGGCAGAAGCATGGATTTTAATAGAAGAAAAAGATAGGCCTTTGTCCAACATCTTAGTCAGGTATTGTAAAATCTAAAGCATATAGTGGGTCGAGCCCTTGTGCCTGGTTCCAAGCACAGAATCTCTTCCATTTTTCCGCATAAGATTTCCTAGTGCTGGGTCTTCCTGGCTTCCAAAATTACATCCATAACAGCTGTAGAGAGAGGTGCAGTCTGAGTGGCTACATTATCTGCCATGCTGCCAGGTTTAAGGTTCTGAGTTGACTGTGCAGAATCTGATTGTTTTGCTGTGTCAGAAGATGAGGGATTTGAGGTAGAGGCCAAGGCGGGCCGTGGGACAAAATCTGTAGGATTGGGTAACAGTGCCGGCGTGGCCAGTCTGGGGCAATCAGGATCATTTTTGGCCTTTCTTGTTTGACTTTTAGAAGCACCTTGGTGAGAAGAGGCATCGGAGGGAAGGCATAGACTGTCAGGTTTTTCCAGTTGAAAGATAGAGCATCCACTTTCCATGCTTGAGAGTGATAAGTCCTTGTGCAAAATTTCTGTAATTGGCAATTGTGAGGGGATTCAAATAGATCTATGTCTGGGCGTCCCCATTCCCTTGTTATCATGTTGAACACTTGTGGATTTAGGTTCCATTCATGAGGATCCATGAGATTTCTGCTTAGTTCCTCTGCCAGTGTATTTTTTGTTCCTGGCAGGAATTGTGCTTGCAGATGTACCTGGTAAGTCAGTGCTGTGTCCCACAAAGTCCTGGCTTGTCTGCATAGGGGGTAGGAATGTGTGCCCCCTTGCTTGTTTATGTACCACATAACTGTGGTATTGTCAGTCTTTATTAATAATTGTCCTGGATGTAGTAGGTCCTTGAAGGCTGTCAGGGCATTCTGTACAGCTAGCATCTCTTTTTGATTGATGTGAAGATGTATTTGTTCCTTGGGCCACGTGCCCTGAACACATTTTCCTGCCATATGTGCTCCCCAGGCGTAATCCGATGCATCCGTTGTTATTGTCTGCCTGGCTGTAGGAAAGGTGAAAGGCTGTCCCCTTGTTGTGGTGACAGGCCTGGGACCACCATCGAAACTCCTGTTGTAGGCAGGGAATCAAGATTATGATAGTCTCTAGGCTGTGACAATGCTGAGTCCAAACACTTTTTAGATACCATTGTAGTTTCCTCATATGCAGTTTGGCATATGGAATTAGTAGAATGCAAGCTGCCATGAAACCCAGGGCCCGCAGAATGTTTCTTGCAGGGAGCTGGGTCTTTGTTGCCATCATTTGAAAGTAATGAGTAAGTTGCCTTTGTCAGTCTGGCGTGAGATAAGCCATCTGGGTAGTTGTATTTAAGCTTGCACCCAGGAATATTATCTCGAGGGGGCACTAGTTTTGATTTCTTTTCGTTTACTGTGTACTCTAGGCAAATTAGTAATCTTTTTACAAACTCCAGGTGCTTTAGATGAATGCCCTTGCTCTCTGCTTGAATAAGGCAGTCGTCCAAGTAGGGATATATTTGAATTCCTTTTTGTCTGCAAAATGCAATTACTGGTGCCAAGCATTTTGTGAAGACACTGGGCACAGTAGATAAGCCAAAGGGCAGTGCAGAGAATTGATAATGCATTGAGCCTGCTATAAATCTGAGGTATCTTCTGCACGATTGTCTGATTGGGACGTGCAGGTATGCCTCCTTGAGATACAAAGTAACTAGCCAAGCCTCTTTGCCCAGCATGGGCAAGAGTTGTAGTGTTAACATTTTGAATTTTGGAACATCCAGGAAAGTGTTTAGGATTGACGGGTCCAGTACTGGTCTCCATGCTTTGTCCTTTCTGGGTACTAGGAAAAGTCGTGAGTAAAACCCTTGGCCCTGTTGTTCTTGTAGAACATTTTGAATAGCTCCCATATCCATAAGAGTTGCAATCTGTTTTTGTGCCTCTGACCATTGGTTTTGTGGCAGATTTGGCATACCTTTTGGTTCTGGAAGCATGTGGAAGTGGAACCTGTACCCTTGAGAAACTATATTCAACACCCATTGGTCTTGGGTGATCATGTGCCAATTTTTTGAGAAAAGTGTTAGCTTTCCCCCTAGGGGTGCTGTCAACTGGTAAGAGCTTGGTATTTGCAGAGGGAAGTCACTGTGACTGTTTCCTGTAAGGTTGTGATTTGTCTTCTCCTCCTTTGGGGGCTGAAGTACCCCATTGTTTTGGTCTGTAGGAGCCTTGGGGCTGAGATCTGCCTCTTGTGGCCTTGTCTGACACTGGAAAGGACCAGTTTTTTGAAGGCCAGTTCCTGCTAAATCTAGGTGGCTGAACCTTTAAGAAATCTTTCACAGTTTGCATTGATTTTGCTTTATCCTCCATTTTCTTTAAAACCTCTTCTGCCTTAACACCAAACCAAGTATCATGTTGCAGCGCAGCATCCAATAATTTCATTTTAACATGGTCAGGTAAACTTTGTTCTTTCAACCAAGCATGTATTCGAATAACTAAGCCTGTAACTGCGGCTCTACAAGAAGTCTCTATTGAATCAAAACCACATTGCAGAGTATGCTTTCCCACTTGTTCAACTGCATGCAATAAATCCTGCATTTCTTTACAGTCAGGACCTTCTATATTTGTAACCTTTTTCTGCTTTAACAATGACATGAGATACTGCTGATATTTAAGCATGTGAAACCTGACAGTTTAAAACTCTTACAGCTAAAGTAGCAGAAGTGTAAACTGTTTTCCCCCATCTGTCCAGAGCTCTGGAATCCCTATCTGAGGGGACAGGATTTTTGGCAGTGGAAGCTTTAACCCTTTTTGGACCCTGAGATATAGTTTCTGGGACCACAGCGGGGTTTTTGTAAAGAAATTTATGAGAGTCAGGGACCTTGTAGTACGTGTCTGGCTTAACTGGTGCAGGGGGTAAAGAATCTGGAGACAGACTGGATTCAGAAAAAACATCCTCAACAATACTAAGCACAGAGGGGATAGCCAAGGGCCTGTGCTGAGGCAATAGAAGGAAATCTCTGAGCCTTTTTCTTGGATTCTGAGTAATCCTGGCTCTCCCAATGGAAATGCTCCCTCATGGTGTGCAGGGTTTCCCCAAAAGAGTAATCCTCAGGCGGTGAGGCTGAAGGAATGGACTCTTCAGCATCAGAGTCCTCATAGGGAGGGAGGGAATAGCACTGGTCATAAGAATAATCAGAAGAAATGGAAACCTGATCAGAGGAGTCATAATCAGTGTCTTGCCTAGGCCTTTTGTCAGGAGGGGGGTGGGAGCCTCTGATTAAAGTAATAAGGTCTTCGGTCATTTTAAGCATCTGTTTCTTAGGCATGGATGACTGTTCTGGAGAATGCTGCACTTGTTTCTTTGTCTTTAATGGTGTTTTTGACTTTGCCTTTGCTGCTGTAGTAGCTTTAATTGTAAGCTGTGAAGGTCTGAAAACACCCGCAGAAGCCGGTGCCTGCTCAGCAGCTCCGGACCCATCTGAGGGTATGTTTTCCATAGGCCCAATACCTTGAGTTTCCACAGGCCTCGGTGTCTCCACGTGGCTGTCGGTTGTGGCCTGTGGTTCTGAGGTAGCGGGTGTCAGGGGCTGCGAAAGCGCCTCACTGCGAACCAGACAAATAGGCTTCATCGCCGGTTTTGGACCTCGGATGGCTGTCTTTTTCTTTGTCTTTGCGTTTTTTATACATTCCGGTCGTCGGTTGTTCTGACGGCATTATGTAATTAAATCTTCTTCCAAAATAATGTAAAGCAAAATCAAACCGACGTTTAATAGTGCATTTATTAAATCTAGCACAAAACCGACAACTAGTGACATCGTGGTCAGGGCCTAGGCAAGGAATGCAATAAAAGTGAAAGTCCTTATGAGGTATTTGCTTCCCACAAGAAATACAATTATTAACTTTTACTGACATTGGTCTGGAGGGGTACTTAGCTTTATTGAAGACTTCGGTTCTGAAATTCAATTTTGAAAATCTCAGGAGTCGGCCGACCGGCACTTGCAAACTGATTATGCTTCGGGCTCCGCGCGGCAAGAAAGACTGGAGAAAATGGCATCGGTTGCAACTTTTAAAACCCTGGCGCACTGACGTCAGGGAAGAGGCGACAGCAACCGACGCCGGACTAAGACTTTGGAGCTCGGGCCGACTACGGGTCGCTTGCCAGCAGGATAACCCAAGTGTAATGACTGCAACAGTGAAACACGATGAACTTCACCAAATTCTGCAGAGGTTAATCAGCACCTTAATTTATCATAGAAAGGATTTTGCAGAAAAAAAAGTTTCAAAATTACACTGGCAAAAAGATATTTTTGAAGTGCACAGCAGCAGGTGGATGTCTGGATGAGTGAGGAAAAGTCAAGAAAAACAAATCAGCATGGAGGCAGACTGGCCCAAAATGATAGGACGTCACTCAGCAACATGAAACCTTCAAGCAGGAACTGATGCTAGTGTCTACTCCTTTACTGTCAAAGGGGAAATTCACCAGGCCAGCTGCAAATTGAGGAGCATATTTAAAGACTCAGCTGTCAAGCCTATGACAGCTAGCCTTTAAGAAAACTGACTACTGTAACTCCATGTTAACATTCTCTATTTCCATTTTTTCTAGGTGCTTTTTTACACAGTGTCTATTAAGTCTCTCGCAATCAGACTCCAGTCCATATATTCTCTTACACTGGGTATTCACAGCACGAGGGAAATAATTGTTTTGCACAGGCTAACAGTAAGGCAGCCATGAAGGTGCTCTGTGCCCCAGCCCACTTGAACCATCTCCTTGTGCATGGTCTGAGATGCACACCTTTGTTCACTAGCCTGGATTAGTCTGGCTACCCCTCCCACCACAGACCAGGACACTATGGTGCCGCTACTGTCCAATTCCCCATGCCAGGGGCTACAATGGCACCACTCCCTCATCAGCAGCTCAAGCCATTCTGAACATGGGTAACATAGTAACTGCAGATTTTTGTTTTTTTAATGTATGTAATACGTCTTGAATGCTGGTCATGGCTGAAGGCTTCCTTGGATCATTTCACTCACTTCATTAAGAAATGAACAAATGGAGGAATATATCTCAATTTTTCTACTACTGATATTTATTTTAGCTTTACATTTCTAATCTAATGTTAACTTCTCAAATGATACATTATACACAAAGATTTTAAAAACTGAAAAACATAAGTGGATGACACTGCCTGACAGACAAGTCAGAGGTCACCCTCTCAAAAATCTTTAAAAAAACAGAACACAATAAGAGATGACTGCAATACACTTTACTGTGTTAAATATAAACTCAAAGATTAAACTGCAGTTTAACAATTTCCACAGATCTTCAATGCTAGTGTCCAGTTTTTGATATGATCATTTATTTAAAATCATAATTTAGGTTCTTTTTTAAACAAGAAACATCTTTATTAAATTATCATATACGACATAGGCTATGTTACATTTATAAAAATGACAATAAACCATAGCAACACAATCTCAGTTGCAAACATTACACATTCCAAATAGTGCTGACAACTGCAGCTGCAAACATTATACATCACTTTTAACATATCCAGTCATTGTTAGTCAACCATTACATAGTTCATTCAAATCCTGCCTTCTTTTAAACTTCATTCCTCCTCTGCATGTATTGATCCCACAGTTCCCATTTTTTCCTATGTAATTTCCTCCTACCCTTTTCTAAAGATCCCATACTTCTAGTAAAGTTGGTTCAGACTTTGATTTCCATTTTCTAGTATTTGCTTTTTGGCAGCCATCCTAATTAGACTCAACAAGACATTCCTATGTCTAAGGCTATTCCATGTTTGTATGATAGCTCAAAAAATAATTTCCCTAGTCACTCCAACGTGCTTACCCAGAGTCTGACAGAGCAGTTTGCAGGGAATCTTTAAAATCTACCAACTCATTACACTCCCAGAAAATATGCTCCCAGTTACCTCATTCTGCCCCATCACACCTCCAATATTTGCTGTCTGCCTGAGGAAAAATTCTTTGAAGTCTGCTTGGGGTATAAAAATACCTATATGCAAGCACTTCCAGGCAAAGATCCAAAATCCTCTAAATTTAGTTGCATATTTGGAAGACATGCATATAACCCCCATTGTTTCTTTGTAAAGTGCTTATCTAATCTCTACTCCTAGTCCTTTCTAACCATCGATGGACTCAAAGTTATCATGCAACATTTTATATGTTCTGCTAATTATTCCTTTCTTAATGGCAACTTCTGTTCTACATTCCACTAAAAACGTTACCAGTGCTGCTCTTTCATTTAGGACCCCCCATTTCTTTCTCTTTGCCTACACACTAATTTAGCTTCTTTTTGTCTGTTTTCATTAAGCTACATTTAGGGACATTAAAGATGAGGTCAATACTAATGAAACATGTTATTTATTGTTGTGGAATATCTTTTCAAAACATAAGAATCTTTTATGGACGTAGTAATACTGCACAAAATCCAGTAATCAGCATTTAAGAGCCAGTCTCCTACTCTTCCATCAAATCCAGCACATACAAGCATACTCCTATGGCAACCTCCCTAGACAGGGTACACCAAGCATACAATCATCTCAAAACATTCAGCTGGCCTTAACCTGGAAATTTCCATGCCAGAAAGGCAAGAACATTCCCAAAGTCAAAACTCATAAAAGGTCCTCAGCACCATAAATCCTGCCCTTGCCCTACAGAGTAAAGTCACATTTGAGTCTGTCAAATGCTTTCGCTGCATCAACATACACCAAGAATAATGGCATTTTCTAGCACTTTGTTTCCCTCTAATCATTTTTCATCTAGTGTAGTCAGATGTCTGCCTCCTTTCCGCAAAACCACAATATGCCAATATCTATCAAATCTGGCAAAACTTTTGTCATTCTCCTAGCTCGAGTAGACATTTTGTAACCATGGTTTAAAACTGAAATGGGTCTATAGAAAGCTTGAGGGGGAAGATCTTATTTGAGTAATACACCCAGCATAACTTTCTTACAAGATACTGACTAACTCCACCTTCCCAAAAATATATTAACTAAAATACTCCAGATCTTTATCACCTTCATCCCTTCTAACATCCAAATTTCCAAAACAATACGGTCTGTTGATTAATTAAACATTACTATTTTAGTGTGTATCTTCCTTAGTTAATAACTACTGAGCTTCAACTCTCTCCAACCTCTGATAGAGGGGAGAGACACTAACGGTAGATTTGTGGTAATTAGGGGCTACTGGCAAGTGAGAAGAGTTATACAGTCATGTATATATTCCACCATGAACTGGTATTATGGAGCTTTAGAACATTTTGGGAGAAATAATCAACTTTCAATAGGGAATATTTATTTTCCTTGTGTATTATTTGCCTTTGTTGACTGGGAAAGGTCTGACTGGGTAAAACCCATTTTCAGTGGGGGCCTGGGGAGAAAAGTCCACATTTAAGTTACACATGATGCACACTGACAACTGCAGGGTAAAATATCTGTACATGAGCTTATTTACAAGATTTTTAAATATTTTCTATATGAACACAGCATTTTAATACACAAACACAAAAAAAAACGAAAGAAATTAACATATACTGGCTAATTACTGAATAGAAAATTAATTCCAATAACAGTTAATGTATTTATAGAGTGATGCTGCAGAGAAAAAAAACAAACTGGGGTGATTTTGAGGTTAGTAATATACAGACAGACAATTAGTAACACAGCTTAAAAATTGTCGAGGGATACAAAAGGAGAAATTAGGGAATTAACAGGAGGATAAATGGACAGAGGAGGAATTGCAGTTATTGGTGGGGTGCAAGGCAGAGGAAGATTAAGAGTTTAAGAAAATAGTGCAGTATGAGGAGGAAAGATAAAGTACAAACAAATGGGAAGCAAAGTTGGTGTAAGAGTACGTGAAAACTATTCACTGTTGCAATCCTGACTTATGGAATTTCCTGCTTCAGAAGCCCTTGTTCGGCCCAACTACCACAGTAAAAAAAAACTCTCTCTTCCTAAGGCTGGCAGATGCTCTACCTTGGTATTGTTATGTCTGGGTATAAAGGGAGCCAACCAACACCATGACATAAGTTTTTCTTGCCTCTAGAAGGGAGAAGCCCCATAGGTGACCCTTAAGAGAGGGGTAAAATATGAACAAATCATGTCTGAAGGGTCACCCTGTGTAGGGTTCTGTGTAAGGAGAGGACAGGGAAGTAAACTGTTATTGTAATGAGAATAAGGGGGTTGGAGGGAGGGAAAGGAGACTAACAGTGAATACATTTGAACATCTACATTTATGGAATGTGTACACAACTGTACTTTGTTGTGTGTTTCACAGCAGCAGTCCTGACTTATGAGATGATTCCCAAAGCTGTGAAGAGGGTGGAAGGAGTATTAAGGAGAGGATGTCCTGCAAAATGACAGTGGCAAGCCCTGCTCTGGACCTGCAGAAGGCCAAGAGGTGATAGTGTTTGGTAAAAGTATGTACAGAAGGCCATGCAGCTGCATCCAAAATGTCTTTGGTAGGTACTCCCTTTAGGAAAGCTGTGGGCGCAGAACTGGCCTGAGCAGAGTGAGCCCCAACAGATTTAGGAGGCTTCTTGCTACAGTGGGTGTAACAAAAGGAAATGCAGTGGGAGATCCACTTGGAGATAGCTGGTTTGGAGACTGGTTTGCACGCAGATCCCAGGGCAAAGGAAACAAACAGTTGTTCTGTTTTTCTGACTGCTTTAGTTCTGTCAGGGTAGTAGCAAAGTTGCCTGTGCACATCCAATAAATGAAGAATTCTTTCTCCCTGGTTTTGTGGCCTACGGAACAAAGTAGGCAAGCATATGGCCTGGTTCATGAAGTGCCTTGAGCACCTTGGGCATAAATGATGGGTTAGTTCTGAGTGACATGCTGTCAGGATGGAAAATAAGAAATTATTCTATTGCCATGACAGCATGCAACTCCTACCCTTCTAGCTGAGGTGATTGCCAGTTAACAGGACAGTTTTCCACGTCAAGAATTTTATTTCAGTGGAAGAAGCTGGTTCAAAGGAGGGCAAGATAGCTTTTTCTAGAACAAAAATGAGGTCCCCAAGGAGGGGCGGGTTGCCTACTTGGAGGTCTGATATTAAGCACTCCCCCAAAGAATTGTTTCATTAGGGGGTGGGAGAAGATAGGAGGAAGATTAGGCATGGGGCTGAAATTGCAGAGGCGTGTATCCTAATGGATGAGGATAGGCCTCTGTTCACCAAGATAGCCAAGGCAGTCTACGATTCCTGCAATGTTGGCTGAGGAAAGGATGAGGCCTTTCTCCTGACACCAAACAGAGAATCTTTTCCATTTGGCACAGTAGTTTTTTCTAGTACTGGGTCTTCTACACTAGTATATTAAGCAGCTGGCTACTCAGGGGGAGCTAGGGGTAGAAGTTTATTGAATTATCCAGGCTGAAAGTTTGAAAGTCTACTGGCTGGGGTGCAGGAGTTTCCCCTTTGCCTCAGTCAGATCCACTCTTAGGGGTAGCTGCAAAGGTTTTTCTTTGGTCAAACACATTAGCAGAGGGTACAAATGTTGCCTGGGTGAGTCTGGGGCAATAAGGAAGACCCTAGATCTTTCTTCCCTGATTTTTAAGAGGACTCTTGGAAAGAGAGGCAGGAGAGAGAATGCATAAAGAAATAGATGGTTCCAGGGGAATGAGAAGGCACCTGTCCTCCAGGTTTTGCGAAGTTTGTTCCTGGAACAGAATCTTTTTCGCTGAGCATTTTTGTTGGTGGCAAAGAGGACTATTTGTGGGGATCCCCATTTCTGGGCTATGCTGAGAAAAATTTCCCGATGCAACTGCCACTTATGGGGGTCCATGAAGTGTCTGCTGAGACTGTCTGCTAAAGTGTTCTGAGCCCCAGGAAGGTACTGAGCCATCAGGTGCAACCCTATAGCATCTGCTGTCCCCCAGATCGGCACTGCCAGACAGCAGAGAGAGTAGGAGTGGGTGCCCCCTTATATTTTTAAGTACCACATGACTGTTGTGTTCTGTTTTTATAAGTAGGAACCCTGATTTCCAGTGATCTTTGAAGGCCATCAAGCCCTTCTGTACTTCCATCAATTCTTTACAATTTATGTGTTTGTGCCTGAACTGTTTTTCCCATATGCTCTGAGATAGAAAGTGCTGGAAATGGGCTCCCCAGGCTGTGTTTGTCATCCGTGGTTAAGGTTTGCTCCTGAGGGATGAACCTGAAGATGAGACCCTGGTTCTGTGTATACATTCGTGCCCACCATGCCAGTTCCTCCTGGAGGCAGGGAATTAACTGAATTTCCATCTCCAGGGGCTGTGAATGTTGGCACTAGATGACACTGAGGTACCACTAAAGTTTCCTCATGTAAAGGCTGGCCACAGGGATCATTAGTATGCAAGATGCCATATAGCCCAGTGCTCTGAGGAATTCCCTGAATGGAATTCATGTAAAGCCTGGCCAGAGGGATCATTAGTATGCAAGATCCCATTGTAGCCCAGTGCTCTGAGGAATTCCCTGGCTGAAAGGCATTGTCTTTGCATAATGGCATGGAAGTACTGGGTTAGAAAGGCAGCCCTGTCTGCAGGAATGAATGCCTTTTAGAGGGAGGAATCCAGCAGAGTCCCCAGGAAAACTGTCCTGGTGGTAGGGTTTGTGCTGGACTTGTTGAGGTTTATGGTGAACCCTAGGGAAGAGAGTATGGCCTGGGTCAAGGCCAGATCCTTGAGTAGTTTTGACTAACTTGTGGATTGTATGAGGCAGTCGTCCAGGTAAGGGTAATTCTGGATGCCTCTCATTCTACAGAAGGCGATCACAGGGGTCAAACATTTTGTAAAGACCTTGGGAGCAGTAGACAAGCCAAAGGAAAGAGTAGAGAACTGAAAGTAACTGGTACCTGCTCTGAAATGTAGAAAACAGGATTCTTCTATAGGAATGTGTAGGTTGGCATCTTTCAGGTCCAGAGTACCATTAGAGCCAGAGGGGTTATCATGGGGAGCAGTTTTTTAAGAGTAAACATTTTGAATTTGGGAACTGAGAAACCGATTGAGGATGGACAGATCCATGACAGGGCACCAGCAGCCTTCTTTCCTGGAGACCAGGAATAGCCTGAGTAAAAAAACTGACGGTTTGGTACTGGTTCCACATTGCCCTGTGTGCACAGATTTTGGATCTGAGAAATGGCCTCTGCTCTTTGGTTTTTTGGTACATCAGGGAGGCGCGAGAATCTTAATGGTTCTTTGAAAGTGAATCTGTAGCTGTTTGAGATAACTTACAGCACCCACTTGTCAGAGGTGTTAAGGGCCCAGTTCTCCTTGAATGTACCTTTTCTGGGAATGGGGGTGGGGAAAAAGGTTGGAGGGGAGTCATTTTATCTCTTTCTAGGACCCTGTGGCCTATAACTCCTCAGCCTGGGTGGTCCTGATGACCACTATCTTGCCCTTTGAGACTGTTCCCATTGTCTATGGGACCTTTCTCCTTGGGTTTTTTCTCTTTCTTGGCTTAGATTGTGAGGGAAAGAACCAATGCTTAGTGGGAAAATTCCTACTAAATCTAGGTGACTGGACTTGGAGGACGTCTAACACTCTGCATGGATTTAGCTTAATTCTCCATCTTTTTTAAGATAGCCTAAACCTTAGATCCAAAGAGGAAGTCTTTACCCAGGGGGTGCATCTAGTAGTTTAGATTTGACCTGTTCTGGTAATGCCTGTTCTCTAAACTGGGCATTTCTTCTGATAACAGAACCAGAGACAGCAGCTCGGGTAGATGCCTCAAGGGCATCATACCCACAGTGCAAGGAGTGCTTAGTAACCTGTGCACCGGAATGGCAGAGATCTACAGTTCCTTGAAGTCATTCTTACCCTCCAGGAGGATCTTTTTTCCTCATATTATCCAAGATACTTTGCTGGTATTGAATCATATGGAATTGGCAAGTTGTAGGCCCTCATGGCAAGGGTAGATGAAGTGCAAACCTTCTTTCTGAGTCCATCCAAGGCCCTGCTTTGTCTGAAGGTTGAGAGTTTTTACAGGTATTATCCTTAACTGCTTTGCGCCCAGGTGTGACAACCTATGGGTCCAGCAGTAGGGCTCTTATAAAGGAATTTATGGGAGTCCAGTACCCTGTAAAACATGTCTGGTTTTCAAGGGCTGGGGGACATGAGTCTAGGCTGAGAGATGATTCCATGAAAACATCAACTACCACCTCCAAAACTGGAGGAATAACCAAGGGTTTGTGCTGTGGGCTATCTAGGAACTCCCTGACCCTATTTTTTGATTGAGGGTATTCCTGGGCCTGCCACTGAAAAAATTCTCTCATGGCATGCAAAGTTTCCACAAAGGTGATGTCCTCAGGAGGTGTAGCAGAAGGTAAAATCTCTTCTGAATCAGAATCCTTAAAGGAGGTAAAAAAAGAGGTTCATCTTCCAGGTCAGAATTGTCCTGATCAGAATCCTCAGCGGAATCAGGGGGTTCTGAAAGAGGCTCAGGACTAGGATTTCTATTGTTTTCCTGGTGAAAATTCAGGGGAAAATTGTCTGCCTCTAACCAGAGAAATAATGTCTTCGGCCAGCCTAAGTCCTGTTGGTATCGAGAGGGCCGGGAGTCAGTAGGCCTAGACACATGTCCTGAAGTCGAGCTCTTCTTGGGTGTAGCTTTTGTCTTGGACCCGTCTTTCAGCTATTCTGACACTAGTCTATCAGAAGGAAGAAATGTTTGCAGGCAGACGTCCTGGGGGAGCGTCGTTGGTTGTGGATCATTCGCCGGAAGCCGAAGCCTGCACAGTGACTCTGGACCCAACCAACAAACCGTAAGACAAGGCTTCCACTGAAGTAGACCCAAGAACAAGTCGGACTCTGAATGGGTCTCGATAGAGGCCTGTGCCACCGACTCGCTCGAAGGGGGCTGCGAAACCACCTCATGTTCCTCTGCAATGATAAGCCTTGAAGATATGGCAGATAAACCAGTGTCATCATAGTCCCAAAGTTCGGTTCTTTTTCCCTTCTTACACTTAGGGAGTTCAATCTTGGGACGACCAACGGATGCCATTGATGGGATGTGGTGGGTTACTGACTAAGGTGCTTACAAGACTTTGGCCCTACCCCTTATAGATCTGGTATTAAAATAGGCACACAGATGGCAATTGGGGATGTTGTGGTTTGGGCCTAAGCATGCAAAACACGAAGTAGGAAAGTCTTTGTGTGGGACTTGTTTTACACAGTGGAGACTGTTGTTAACTTTACTTGACATGAAAGGAAGTTCCCCAATGGGGTACTTAGCTTTTAAAAGATTTCTCACTCCTGTGCGGATCAACTGACGCACTCACTATTGCTTCTGGCTCCGAATGCAAGAAAGACTGATGCCATGTTGTCAGCTGGCTCCCTTTATACCCAAACGTACCAACATCAGGGTAGAGCATCCTCCAAACCTTAGGAGGAGGGAATTTTTTACTTTGGTAGTCAGGCAGACCAAAGGCTTCTGAAGCAGGAAATCCCATAAGTCAGGACTGCAACAGTGAAACACGAAGAACATCTACAGTTGCAAGTTCAGAAAGAGGCTTTTGGTGAGACACTCTGTCAAATGATTTGGAAAGGTCAAGAAAAAGTGAAGAAATAAGATTGCCCTTATTTCTGTATTGGTTTACTATGATGGTGAAGCTGAGAAGGGCAGTAGTAGTACTGTGGTTGGGCCTGTAACAGTGTTGGGTGTTGGACAGGAGGTTGTGTTTGGTTACAGGTTTCATAAGTGGAGACTGAATACGTTTCTCAAGGATTTTTGACAGGAGTGATATGACAGCACTAGGTCTATAGTTTAACTCTGTTGAAGTACCTCTTTTGTTAAGGGGTATAAATAATATATTTTTTTCCAGATAGAAGGGACATAGTTTTCAATTACTGATCAGTTGATCAGAATGGAGACAAGGATGGCTAGTGTTTCTGCACCTGTTTTGTGGAACTCAGTGGGAAGGTTATCGGCAAATGAGGCTGTTGTTTTTAATTTGGCTAGTAATATTGGGGAGAGCTGAAAACTAAGACAGCATTGCTTTCGAGAACAGACGGAAGTTGGGGGGGATGAAGAGACGCGGTCACTGATTAGTGATAGAAATGACTGGATAAAATGAGTATTAGAGTGAGTGGCATTGGACTCTCTGAAGTAAAAGGACAGGGTGTATCCAGGCTCTAACAGTTTATTTAGAGGACCAAAAAAAGTTTGGAGCTGTTTTGATGCTTTTCTTGAAGAGTACTGTAGTATGACTTCTTGTCAAATTTAACAATGATCTTGGCTTGGTTTCTGAAATTTCTAAAATTTTGGTAGATGTGTGTTTATTCTCATACCACTCTTTCATGCTTTACCTGTCTGCAGCATGAGCTGTTTGGTCGTGTCAGCCATGGTACAGTTAGTTTTTACCCTTCTTGTCCTAACTGGTGCTGAATCATTTAGCATTGTTAAGAAAAGTGTAATTGAAGTGATTAACTGCTTCATCTAGGGGCATTAGTCTTAACACATTCCAGCTATAGTGAAACAGGACTGTAACAGGTACGGACTGGGACTTGATTTGCAGTAGTGAGGATGTAATCCGTGAGACCTATAAGGGAAAATTACTGAGAGGGGCTAGATTTCTGAAGAAATTTATGAAAATACTTGGTATGGCAGATATGAATTCAGTAGTAGGAACTCAGAATTTACATATTAGTCCCCAAGGTACAATAAGACTAGACTGCATACAATTATATTTTACAACAGTATGTGCATTTAATTAAAAAGTTTGGCACATATCCAGTAACTATTTTACTTATTTATTTTTTGACATTAGTTAACCGAGTTGTTCCAGCTGGGCTTGTGGCCCATTTTCAGTGGAGACCCAAGGAGAAAAGCTCAAAAAAAAAAAAAAAAAAAAAAAAGCTTACAAAGAATCAAACATTTGAGTCAAAATATGGTCAAAATCAGTTATACAAGAACGTTAGAGAGACGAAGCAGAAATGCAAACACATGATATATACATATCAATATTTTTACAGACTAAAAAACTATTTCAGATCACCAATAAAACTGTAGGGTAATTAAGTAAAAATGAGATGCAAGTACTTTCTCAACAACCTGTTAAAAAGAGAGAAGAATTTAAGTAATGAGTAGTAGAAATTGTTACCAGGGAAGACAGAAATGTCTTCAGAATAAATAACACAATGAGTAGAATAAAATCAAAACTGAGTTTAAAGGGCATAAATGAAAGAGAAAAATGTATTCCTAGGAAAAGAAATCGCTGTTCTAACAAAACAAACAAAAAAAAGTAAACATTTCCAAACACATACACACGTACCTTAACCCTAATTCTACCCCCCCAAAAAAGTAAACAGCTGAAAACACATATGCACGTAACTCAACCATACATCTAACGCAAAAAAAGTAAACATTTTAAAGCATATGCACATACCTTAACCCGCACCCTAACCCTAAGGTCAGTAACTGCTGCACATTTACGTAAACAGTTCCAAACACATACTTACCTTAACCCTAATTCTACCCCCCTAAAAAAAAGGAAACAGCTTAAAACACATATGCACTTAACTCAATCATACATCTAACGCAGAAAACAAAAAAGTAAACACTTTCATACATATGCACTTACCTTAACCCGCACCCTAACCCTAAGTTCAGTAACTGTTGCACATTTACACTCAAGAGCTATTGATAAGGGAATCTCTGAGACCACTCTACAGTGCAAAACAGAACAAAGCAATGAAGCGGTCAAGTGACTTCTTTCCCAGGGAAAGAATTTTCTTAACAGCCGCTTCACTGTTTTGCCTGTTCATTCTTTAGGTGTTGATGAAAACGTATTGGACAAAATGCGTTTTCGTCGTTCTAACAGGAACCTGTTAGAGAGCATTGGGGCTAGCAATCAGGCCCTGTAAGTCTGCTGTGGCAAATCCAGCTCTGGATTTAGAAAAGATAGGCAGGTGGTAATGCTTGGTGAATGTATTTACAGAGCTCCAGGTAGCAACTTCCAGGATGTCCCTGGTAGGGATTCCTCTGAGAAATGCTGTAGATCTAGATGCAGCCCTGGTGGAATGTGATCTTATTCCTGGTGGGGTAGGTTTTCCATGGTGCTTGAAGCAGAAATGGATGCAATTGGCTATCCATTTGGAAATGGTTTGCTTTGAAATGGCCTTCCCCTCTGCCCTTGCAACAAAACTAACTAGCAGCTGGTCAGATTTTCTGAGAAGCTTAGTTCTGTCCAAAGAGAATCTAAGCTGTCTGTGCACGTCCAGAGAATGCAGTATCCTTTCCCCCTTACTCCGAGGATTAGGGAAAAAAGTAGGCAAATGAATGGACTGGTTTAGAGCCACACTAGACACCACCTTGGGCATAAAGGACGGATTAGTCCTGAGGGAAACCCTGTCTGCACGGAAGATAATGAAGGGTTCCACTACCATGACAGCCTGCAGTTCAGACACTCTGCTTGCTGAAGTGATTAGCTAGAAGTAAGGCCGTTTTCCAAGAAAATAATTTGAACTCTGCTGTAGCAGCTGGTTCAAAGGGGGGGGGGGGGTGAGTTTTTCCAATACAAAGTTAAGGTCCCTGGCTGAAGGGGGAAGCTCTGCTGTGGGGCCCTAAATTTTTGGTCCCTCTAAGGAATTGTTCTAGCAGGGGATGAGAGAAGAGGGGTGGCTCGGTATAATAATGTGCTGAAATGGCAGAGGCATGAATTTTAATTGAAGAGAAAGACAGGCCCTTGTGGAACATTTCTGTTAAATAATCTACAATATGGGGTAAGCTGGGCACCGTTGTGCCCCTCCCCTGAGCCTGGCTCCAGTAGCAGTATATTTTCCACGTTTCTGAAAAGGATTTTCTAGTACTAGGCCTCCTTGCCTCAAGAATGACATCCAGCACCTGCTTACTGAGGGCTGCTAGGGGTGAGCTCAGGGAATTAACCAGGCTGCAATTTTGGGGTTTGAAGCTGAGGGTGCAGAATCTGGCCCACTCGCTGGGACAGCAGGGAAGGGGTCTGAGGCAGGTGCCATGGTTGTAGCACTGTCAGACTGCGCAAAAGGGGATACCAGTGCTGGCATGGCCAGTCTGGGGCAATAAGTACTGTCTTTGGCTTGTCCTGTTTGATCTTTAGTAGAACCTTCGAGAGGAGAGACAGAAAGGGGAAGGTGTAAACTGAGAGGTTTTCCCAGGTAAAGGACAGGGTTATCCACTTTCCAAGCTTGGCTGTGAGGAGTTCTGGTGCAGAATTTGTTTAACTGGTAGTTCTGAGGGGAGGCAAACAGGTCTACCTCTGGTATCCCCTATTTGTTCCTCAAGAGCTTGAATATTTTGGGTTCCAGTTTCCATTCGTGTGGGCTTATGAGATTTCTGCTTAAGTCGTCTGCCAGTGAATTTAGTTTGCCTGGCAGGAACTGAGCTTGCAGTTTCAACTTGGTAGTTCAAGGCTGTGTTCCACAGGGCCATGGCTAGTGTGCAGAGTGGATAGGAATGGGTTCCACCCTGCTTGTTTATGTACCACATAACTGTGGTGTTGTCTATCTTTACCAATAGTTGTCCTGGAAGAATAAGGTCTTTGAAGGCTGTCAGAGGGTTCTGTACAGCTAACATTTCTTTTTGACTGATATGCAGTTGCATCTGTTTTGGGTTCCATTTGCCCTGAATGCAATGCCCTGCCATGTAAGCCCCCATGCATAGTCTGATGCATCTGTTGTTAAGGTTTGGGCAGCAGGGGGTAGAGTGTAAGGGAGTCCCCTTGTTGTGGTAGCAGGCTTCTGCCCACCAAAGGAACACTACCCTTAGACAAGGAATGATAGGAATCATTGTTTCCAGGTCCTGAGAATGTTGACACCATAGACTTTTTAGATACCATTGAAGTTTCCTCATATGCAGTTTTGCATATGGAATTAACAGAATGCAAGAGGTCATGAACCCGAGGGCTTGCAGGATTTTCCTTGCAGACAGCTGTTTTTTTTGTGGCCAGTAGGATGAAGTAGGTTATCAAATACACTTGTTTCTCCGGAGTGAGGAATACCATCTGGGAAGTTGTGTTCAAGCTTGCTCTCAGAAATACAATCTGTTGGCAGGGTACTAAGTGTGATTTCTTCTCGTTGACAGTGTACCCCAGTGAGATTAGAAGTCTCTTTACAAATGCCAGGTGTTGTAATAGCAAGTTCTGACTTTCTGCCTGAATAAGGCAATCATCCAAGTATGGGTAAATCTGAATACTTCTCTGCCAGCAAAATGCAATGGCTGGAACTAGGCACTTTGTGAATACCCTGGGCACAGTAGATAAGCCAAAGGGAAGTGCATAGAACTGGTGCATGGAGCCCGCCCTGAAACGTAGGTATTGTCTGCAGGATTCCCTTACTGGGATGTGCAGGTAAGCTTCTTTCAAGTCTAGGGTTGCCAGCCAGGCATCCTTGGCTACCATAGGAAGAAGCTGTTGAAGTTAGCATTTCGAATTTTGGAACCACCAGAAAGGTGTTGAGAATAGACAGGTCCAGGATAGGACGCCAAGAGTTTTCTTTTCTGGGAACCAGGAACAGTCTTGAATAAAAATCTTGTCCCCTTTGTTCTGCTGGGACAGGTTGAAAAGCCCTGATACGGAGGAGAGAGAGAGAGCACTTGTTTTTGGGCCCCCACCCACTGATTTGAGGGGAGGTCTGGCCATCCACTTGGGGTTGGTAGTGAGTGGAAGTAGAATCTGTATCCTAGGGAAACTGTTTAAAACTCATTTGTCCTGGGTAATGAATTCCCAGTTTTTTGCATGCAGGGCGAGCTTTCCTCCTAAGGAAGCAAGTAGTTGAGCAAGGCTTGGAAGAGTTAAGGATAACTCATTGTGCCATTTTTCCATAGGGGGGTGACCTACTACTCCCTGCTTTGGAAGTGGGAGCCCCCCTCCACTGCTTAGATCTGTGCACAGCCTGAGACTGAAGTCTTGGTGGTCTGCTGCTCCTGGGTTTGGACTGAGAAGGCCCAGAAGGGACTGGAAAAGACTAGTTCTTTGAATGCCAATGCCTACTGTAACTAGAAGGCTGTACTTGCAAGAAATCTTTAACAGTTTGCATAGATTTAGTTTTTTCCTCCATCCTTTTGAGGACGACTTCTGTTTTGTTACCAAAAAGGCGGTCTTGGTTTAAGGGTGCATCCAGTAATTTAGCTTTGACATGATCTGGCAAATTTTGTTTCTTAAGCCAAGCAAGCCTTCTAAGTTCAGACCCAGTGACAGCAGCCCTGCAAGATGCTTCTAAAGCATCGAAACCACATTGCAAAGTATGTTTACCAACTTGTTCAGCAGAATACACTAACTCTTGCAAATCTCTGTGTTCAGCACAGTCAGGAATCAATATAATTTTCTGTTTTAGTAGTCCCATAATATGCTGTTGATAAACATATGAACCTGGCAATTTAAAGCCCTAATGGCCAAAGTAACAGAAGTGTATACCTTCTTACCCAATCTGTCAAAAGCTCTAGAGTCCCCATCAAAAGGGGTAGGATTTTTGGCAGTAGTAGTCTTAATGCCTTTTGGTCTTTGGAAAATGGTCTTTAGATCCGCAGTAGGATTCCTGAAGAGGAATTTGTGAGAGTCAGGTACTCTGTAGTACCTGTCAGGTTTCCTGGGAGCTGGAGGCAAAGTGTCTTGGGTAAGACTGGATTCCAAGAAAACATCATCTACAATCACCAGAATAGCAGAGATAGCTAGAGGCCTGTGTTGAGGCAGGAGTAAAATTTCCCTAAGTCTCTTTTTGGACTGGCTTTCCCAGCGGAAATGCTCCCCCAAGGGTATGCAAGGTTTCACCAAAAGAAAAGTCTTCTGGAGGGGAAGCAGAGGGAATGGAATCCTCTGCATCAGATCCTCATAAGTAGATACGGGTAAATCCTGTTAGTCAGAAGGAGCAGAGATACCAGATTCCTGATCAGAAAAATCAGAAAGAAAGTCAGTTCTAGGTCTCTTAGAGGGGGAATGCTGGCTTCCCTAAATTAAGGTAATAAGGTCTTCAGCCATTCTAATAATTCGTTTTTGAGGAATATGGGCCTGAGTATGCGGCTTGGTCATCAGTTTCTAGGCTTAGTGCAAGCTTTAGGTCCGAGGAATTTGGTATTTCTAGCTTGAAACGAAGTTGTCGGTTTAATATAAAAGTCGGTAGGCCTGAATACACCCTCAGAAGCCGGTGCCTGCACAGTGGCTCCGGACCCATCCAAGGTAGAGACAGCCGCATGTTCCATAGTCGAAGAAGCATCTCGCAGCATACCAGACTCCAAATGGGTCTCAGTAGAGGCCTGTGACTCTGTAGTAGTGGGTATCAGGGGCTGCGAAAGTGTCTGAGTACCGGCGGACTGGCGACTAGCTTAATGGAAGCGTCATCGGCAGTTTTGGACCTATGCGGTCTTGTCTCTGCCTTTACCCTTATGTTTTTTCAGGAGATCGGTAGTCGGATGGCTTAACGAAGCCATTTCGGAGTACAGAGATCGAGAATGGAAATGTTTAGCTACAAAAATTGCCTGACGACGAACAGTTTGGGCGTAGAACAAGGCACAAAACCGACAGCGAGGTATGTTGCTGTCTGGGCCTAAACAGGTGATGCAGTAAGAATGAAAATCTATGAGGTATTTGCTTTCCACAGACAAGACCATTGTTAATTTTTTCTGACATCGGTTAGGACAAGAAAAAAGGATCCCCAACGGGGTACTTATCTTTGTGAAGACTTCAGATCTGAAACTCGAAAATGAAAATTTCAGGAGTCGGTCGACTGGCACTTGCGAACTGCTTCTGCTTTGGGCACCGCACGGCAAGAAAGACTGATGTAATGGCATCGGCTGCATGTTTTATACCCCTGACATGATCTGACACAGAAATCCAAAGACTCTAGTCTTCAGGCCAGCTGAGGGCTACCTGCAGGCAGGTAACCCAAATGTGATGACTAACAGTGAAACACGAAGAACATCTGGAAGAGGGATCTTTAGAAAGGAGAAAGAGCAAATTACATAGAAATAGTGAAATTTGTAGGAACTATACATGCAGAATAATGTCAAACAGGAAGTGTGAGTTTAAAGGAAGGCCAGAATCAAGCAATTTATGTAATACTGGAATGAAAGACAGCTGTAAAGAAAGAAAATATGTAATGTATAATTGTGTGTAAATGAAAAAATGTGAATATAATTTGTCTTTTTTATTAATGTATGAAAAAATGTTAATATGGTTGGTCTCCTCTACTAATGTATGTGCACGTATATTTTAAATGAAAATTTAATAAAAGTGTTTATAAAATCACTTTCACAAGAACAACCAAAGTGAATGATTCACAACAGAAGGATGATCTGTGAAACAGGTAGCTTAGTACAAAAAGAAATCATAAAAAGACTGTGCATAAACTGAGAAAATAATTATGTTGCATTTTTTTAACTTACTTTGCAGGGCAAGTATCATGAAATCTGTCTAGGTGTGAACGGTCTTCTTCAGACTCCGTCCTGCTTTCAGAGTCCAACATTGTATTTGACAGGTGAATTCTTGAAGAACTTGGCAAATCTTGTGATTCTGTCATATCAGGAGACAACAGTGCTTTTTGGTCTGCTTGCTGAAAACAAAACAGGATAAAAACAGAATTATCTTCTAATTTATGTATACTCAGGTATTCACTTATTCTGATTCACTACCAGACAATAACCTGCTCGTTTGGTCTGTTTCCTAGCTAAACAAGACTAACTTCTGAAGGATTACCCCATCCTTCCAGCTCTTATAACACAATCTAAAATGGCCCAGTAAAGCTACCGAGCCTAGATTATGAAAACATAGCATGTAGAAACTGATGGGCCTAGATTAGTTTTTAATCCACTGTTTAAGAATGCAAACAACACTATAAAATATGTTCAACTTATTTTCTACCCTCACTTTTTATTTATATTAACTCTTGTCTACTGCAGTTTACAGTTCCTGGAAAATGCAAACAAAACGTTATTCTTCTATGTAAACCAGATGATGGCCAAAAACATTTCAAGCAGATATTTCACACAAAGTAGGCCCACAAACCACTAAAATAACAGCCAATTATTTCTAGTCATTAAAATAAAAACTTGAATTAACTTTAAAAGTTCTAGGAGTATGGCACTGAAATAAAGGTTTACTACAGCATTTAAAAAAATCACTGCATGATCTGACAAATACTTATACTATGATTGTTTTACTGTTGTCTGATATTGGTTAAACTATACAACTGCTTGAAAAGCTTCAGATGTCATTACACAAGTCTAGTGCAGACTGCTAAAACTTGCACAGACGCAATGGACTTTACCAAAAAGTACTTCAATCTGTACCTCTTGTTCACATTTTAGTGGTGCTTCAGTCTCCTTTTTGGTAATATCTTGAACAGTTTCTTTCTCTGTGACACTTTTCTGACAAGAAGAGAAATGGCTTGTCAAAGCTGTTGGTATGACCTCAACATTTTTTCCTTCCTGTGATCCAGTCTCCTCAACAGCACTGAAAAAAATAAAACAAAAAAATAATTTAAGGGAACAGTGTAAGACTGCTTTCAGCATTAAATAAAAGATTAAGATAAAAATGCTAACCAAAATATTTGTTGTGCTTTAAATAGTGAATTACACTATTGGCTATCAAGACAAAATGTTATGCACTTATAGATATATAACAAAGCAAATTGTGCATGGTTCACATGCACACACCTACAATTCCAACAGGAATGCCCAACTGTCACCCAGAAAATCAAAGCAGTTCACCATACAACTCTACCGCAAATCGTAATTTTGTATATTTAACACAAAGTCACACCTTTCTCACTACTATTTTATATATATATATATATATATATATATATATATATATATATATATATATACATATGCACATATATATATATTTATGGGATCTGTACAGATCTCAGACTGCACCTATCACCGAAACATTAATCAGTGAGCATACTTAACTGAAAGTGCTGTTCACCGAAGCAGCACTTTCAGGTAAGTATGCTTGTTGTGACAGTCACACTACTGTGCGGATAAGGGAAAATTCCCTTTTCCCCACTGTAGTGCGACCTCGGAGTGAGAATATTAAAGTAGGAGGGGTGTGGGGGGCACAGGGGGGCTTGCCCCCTGCATAGTAGTATATTTAATATATGTATTTTTTTAACATACTGTAACGAAAGCGCTTTCGTTAAAGTGTGTTTGGTAACTATGGATTCAGACTTTTGAGCTTTTGATCAAAAGTCCTAGTTATACATATATATATATATATATATATATATATATATATATATATATATATATATATATATATATATATATATATATATATATATATATATATAAAATGTGTGTGTGTGTGTATATAAACAGATGAGAAAGACTTGTCGCTGTCATAGAATAAGGATCATCAGTATGTCCAAATTTAAGCAGTATCCAAACCCCAGCTCACAACTTCAAACAAAAAAGCAAGAAACACACACACAAGAAACAGACTAAATATTTTATGTGGAGAGTAATTTTGATATAGGCACTGTCATATAAAATTAGCCCAGCACATTCAAGTGCTTTACAAGTGAAATGCATTCTAAAAAGTAACATTTATGTCGCATCTTTAAATATACTTACTTCTTAGGGCAGTCTTCCTCAGTTTTTAAAAGACACGAATCATCCCTTTCTTCATCTAGTTCCTTGCCTTCAGGAACCTGCAGTTTGTCAGACTGTTGATCGCTTGAACAAACTGAAGAAGGCTCGTCTAACTCTTCAGGAGACAATGACGTTTGATCTGCTTGCTGTTGATAAAACATCAGAAATTATAAAAGAAGCATTCATATTCTAACTCATCCCTAACTGTGCATTTATTTCTGGGTCAATAACCTGTTATATTATCTATTTCCAATCAAAAAAGACTAACTTCTCCTGAAGGATTACTCTACTCTTCAATCTCCTAGAATACAGTCTACCACTAGAGTCAGGGAAGAAATCCAAATCACTTCAAAATCTAAAACGGTCAGGTGAGACTACAAATCTAAGTCCATAAAACCTAGCAAATAAAACTCAACATCCTGTTACATGTAATGTGGGCCTGTTTTTTTTTTTAATTCACTCTTGAAAATGAAAAGGGTACAACAAGAACTTTACTCTGTTGCATCTCTACTTCTTTATATGTACACCACCACCGACTTCTGCAATATGGTTCCAGGAGAAAAGCATACAGCAGAAGTTTAGTCTCTCTCTCTTGCTTGCAAAATGATGTTCAAAAGCATTGCAAGTACATCTCACACAAAAGCAGGTATCAAGCACAAAAAGAATAACCAAAATATTTCCAATGATTATTCGGCAGTGAAAGGTCTGCAGCTTTTTAATGGTTTACTACAGCACAAAACTGTTCTATATTATCCAATTAATTTTTTTCCATCTTAGGAGACCTTTTTAAAATACTCAAAGGGATAACATCCACTGGCAAACTATTGATGTGATTTGCTGCCTTGTCAAACACTTAATCATTTCACTAATGAGTGATGTTAGTTAAATTAACTGCCTCAGAGATTCAAAAGTTCTGACTTACGAGTCTACCGCACAATGCCAAGATACACAGACACAATAGACTTTCACCTGTACTTCTGGTTTACATTCCAATGGTGCTTTACTCTCCTTGTTGGTATTATCTTGAACAGATTCGGTCTCGGTGCCATTTTCCTGTTTTGAAGATTCTCTCATCGAAGTCCTCCTTATACTGGGCTTTGGCCTTTGGAAACGACTAGGCAAAGCTATTGGCTTGACTTCTACAGCTTTCTCTCCTTCCTGTGACCTATCCTCCTCAACAGCACTAATAAAATAAAATAATTTTAGGGCAAAGAATATAGTTGTTAGTATTAACAAAGAGAAAATTATAATAAAAATCATAAATAAGAAAATATGCATACTGTTTAAAACACAAACATTCTACTGCCCACCAAAATAAAAGTAACTCTCCTGTAGAAAAGTAACTCTCCTGTAGACATCCAAAGTAAAGAGACTATGTGGTTCACATCAGCACTCTAGGAGTTCCAACAGGAATACCCAGCCGGCAAGGTTAAAAATTACATGCTTTCCACCACTAATGCGATGCACTTTAAAATTTTGTCAGCTTAACACAGAAAATATATGCCCTTCCCCTTATATATCTACGTAAAATTGATGAAAATGGTTTGTTGTTGTCAAATAATGGATATATATGCTGATAAGAAGGCTCAAATGTAAACAGTATAAAAAACAGAATCCAAACCAAGTCCAAACCTTCAGTCAAAAAAGTTCTTGCACAGTAGAAATTGAATAGAGCATTTCAAATAAAATATGTGATCTTTGACACAAGTACCTTTGCATGCTGATTAGTGTGTCAAATCCAAGAACACAACTGTTTCCTACAAAATATAATTTCTGTTTTACATTTATCAAACTTACTTTTCAGGGAAAGTATCCTGGATTCTGCAGAGCTGTGAACTATCATCTTCTATGTCCTGTTGCTTTGTTTCAGGATCCTGCAACTTGGACTGTTGACTTAAAGAAAGTGGAGAAAGCTTTTCTATCACTTCAAAAATCAAAGTTGCTTTCTGATCTGTTTGCTGCTGCTGATAAATAATCAGAAATGACAGAAAAAAAATTATTCACCTTCTAATTCATGTATAACTATGCATGCATTTACTTTATTACTTTTCAGTTAATAATCTGCTCTTATCTTGTCTGTTTCTGAGCCAAAAAAGGCTAACTTCTCTTGAAGGATTGCCAATCACTCCAATTCCTACAGCACAGCCTACCTAATCCAGAGGTAATGAAGAAATCCAAATCACTTTACAGCCTAAACTGACAGGCAAGACCTACAAAGTCAGCACAGTAAAATGCAGCAGATACAGTTTAACACCCTCTTACAATTAGGGTGGTCCTAGATTTTTTTTTTAAGCAGTCTATAAAATGAAAAGGGCATAAACAGCAATTTCAGTTGCATCCTCTCCCACTGACTTTTAAATATATTACATATAAATAGGTATCTGCACATATACCAACAAAAATCCATAAGGCACTTGGGAAGGAGCAGACCGAACACAGGTTGAAACGCTATTGAAACACGTAAATGCTTTAACGAATTCACCAAGTTTTCATCTATAGGACGGACTTCATCAGAAGTGAAATCCAAACAGAAATAGAACACTTAAATACAAAAAAAAAAAAAAACATGTAGCAACTACCACCGACATTAAGATTTCAATTAATCCCCTAATTATAAAATATCAATCCTAAAGTTGCACATTAAAATACATTGTAAGCACACAAAAAACATACGTATGAATGTTCATTCTAACGTTCAATTAAGAATAAATACAAATGTGACAAAATAAAAACATATATAAAGATTCATTACCAAAGCTCATTCCTAAAATAATAGTAGCCGCACTAATAGTAGCTAAAACAAAAAATAGCATACATTACAGGTATGTGAAAAAAATGTAAGGTGGGCATGGCTGTGTCCTTTCCATGAGAATGGCTCCAAGAACAGTATATTTTCCACTTTTCTGAATAGGATTTCCTAGTACTAGGCCTCCTGGCCTCAAGGATGACATCCAGCACCTGATTGCTGAGTGTTGCTGGTGATGTATTCAGGGAATAAGCCAGGCTGCCAAGTTCAGGGTATGCAGCTGAGGATGCAAAATCTGTCCCTCCTGCTGGGACAGCAGAGAGGGGGGTCTGATGTAGGTGCCAGGGTGGCACTGCTATCAGACTGTGTAGGAGTGGGTACCAGTGCTGGCATGGCCAGATGGGTGCAATAAGGATTGTCCTTGGCCTGTCTTGTCTGATCTTGAGTAGTACTTTTGAGAGGAGGGGCAGAGGGGAAAAGGCATAGAATGAGAAGTTTTCTCATGTAAAGGATAGGGCATCCACTTTCCATGCTTGACTGTCAGGAGTTCTGGTGCACAATTTGCTCAATTGATGGTTTTGTGGGGGAAGCAAAGAGGTCCATCTCTGGTGTCCCCACTAGTGGATTAGAAGTTTGAATGAATTGGGTCCATAAGATTTCCACTTAAGTCGTCTGCCAGTGAATTTTGTTTGCCTGGCAGGAATTGAGCTTGCAGGTGCACTTGATTGCTCAAGGCTGTGTTCCACAGAGCCATGGCTAACTCGCAGAGTGGGTAGGAACGAGTTCCCCCCTGCTTGTTTATGTACCACATAAATGTGGTGTTGTCTGTCTTTATCAAGAGTTGCCCTGGAAGGATAAGGTATTTTGAAGGCTTTCCGTGCATTCTGTACAGCTAACATTTCTTTCTGATTGATATGCAGGTGAATTTGTCCTGGGCTCCATTTGCTTTGAATGCATTTGCCTGCCATGTGAGCCCCCCATGCATAGTCTGATGCATCTGTTGTCAGGGTTTGGGCGGCGGGGGGTTAAGTGAAAGGGAGTCCCTTGTTGTGGTTGCAAACCTCTGTCCACCAAAGGAACTCTGTCCTTAGGCAAGGAATGATAGGAATCACTGTTTCCAGATCCTGAGAATGTTGACACCACAGACACTTTTTAAGTACCATTGAAGTTTCCTTGTATGCAGTCTTGCATATGGAATTAGGAGAATGCATGAGGCCATGAACCCTAGGGCTTGCAGTATTTTTCTTGCAGATAGCTGGGTTTGGGTGGCCAGTAGTTTGAAGTAATTTGTCAAATAAACCTGCTTTTTCGGAGTGAGGAATGCCATTTGGGAAGTTGTGTTCAAGCTTGCTCCTAGGATTACAATCTTTTGGCTGGGTACCAGCTTTGATTTCTTTTCGTTGATGGTATACCCCAGAGTAGTTAGATGTCTCTTTACAAACGTCATATGCTGAAGTAGCAATTCATGACTCTCCGCCTGAATCAGGCAATCGTCCAAGTATGGGTAAATTTGAATATTTCTCTGCCTGCAGTATGCGATGGCTGGACCCAGGCACTTTGTGAATACCCTGGGCGCAGTAGATAAGCCAAAGGGAAGGGCAGAGAACTGATAGTGCATAGAGAGCCTGCCCTGAAACGTAGATATTTCCTGCAAGATTCCCTTATGGGGATGTGCAGATAAGCTTCTTTTAAGTCTAGGGTGACCAGCCAGGAGTCCTTGGCTAGCAGAAGAAGCAGCTGCTGGAGTGTAAGCATTTTTAATTTTGGTATGAACAGGAAGGTGTTGAGAACTGACAGATCCAGAATAGGGCGCCAGGAACAGTCTGAAGTCGAAACCCTGTCCCCTTTGCTCTGACAGAACAGGTTGAATAGCCCTGATACTGAGAAGAGAAAGTACTTGCTTTTGGGCCTCTGCCAACTGGTTTGGAGGAAGATCTGGCAAACTGCTTGGGGTTGGCAGTGAGTGGAAGCAAAATCTGTATCCCTAGGATGCAATGTTTAAGACCCACTGGTCCGGGGTAACATACTCCCAGTTTTTTGCATGCAGGGCGAGTTTTCCTCATGGGGTGCAAGTACTTGGTCATGGCTGGGAAGGATGAAGGACAAGTCATTGTGAACTTTTTCCGTAAGGGGGTGGCTTACCACTTCCTGTTTTTTGAGGTGGGAACACTCCATTATTTAGATCTGTGAATATCCTGAGACTGTAGTCTTTGTGGTCTGTTGCCCCTGGGTTTGGATTGAGAAGGTCTGAGAGGGACTGGAAAGGACCAGTTTTTTGAAGGACAATACCTACTGAATCTAGGTGGCTGCACCTGTAAGATATCTTTAACAGTTTGCATAGATTTTAGCTTTTTCCTCCATCTTTCTAAGAACTACTACTGCATTTGTGCCAAACAAACATTCTTCGTTTAATGGAGCATCTAGTAATTTTGCTTTAACATGGTCTGGCAAGAATTGTTCCTTCACCAAGCATATCTTCTCAGAACAGACCCAGTGAGAGCAGCCCTGCAAGATATTTCTAAGGCATCAAAACCACACTGCAAAGTATGTTTACCCACTTGGTTTACAGAACAATCAAGAATCAATATTTTTTGTTTAATTAGTTCCATAATATGCTGCTGGTACTTCAACATGTAAAACTGGCAATTTAAAGCCCTGATGGCAAGAGTTGCAGAGGTATATACCTTCTTAACCCATCTGTCTAAAGCCCTAGAACCCCTGTCCGAAGGGGTAGGGTTTTTGGCTGTAGTCGCCTTAATACCTTTAGGTCCCTAGGAAATGGTCTCTGGATCCACAGTGTGATTTTGAGAGAGAAATTTATGAGAGTAAGGTACTCTGTAGTACCTGTCAGGCTTTCTAGGAGTTAGTGGTAGAGTATCAGGGGTAAGACTGGATTCCATGAAGACATCATCTACAATATCCAGGACATGGGGTATAGCTAGAGGCCTGTGCTGAGGCAAGTCTAAAAATTCCCTGAGTCTCTTTTTGAACTGTGGGTAGTCCTGGCTTTCCCAGCGGAAATGCTCTCTTAGGGTATGCAAGGTTTCAATGAAAGAAAAGTCCTCTGGAAGGAGGCAGAGGGAATGGAATCCTCTGCATCTGAATCTACATAGGTAGACAAGGTTATGTCCTCGTAATCCAGAGGAGTCACAGTCATCAAACTCATGGTCTGTAGAATCAGAAGGAAAATCAATTATTTGTCATTTAGAGGGGGGAAGGCTGGCTTCCCCTAATTAAAGTAATAAGGTCTTCAGCCATTCTAAGCATTTGTTTCTGTGGCATGGGAGCTTGAGAATGCACTTTGGTCAGTTTCCTAGGTGTAGTGCGAACTCTGGGCCTGAGAAATTCGGTAGTTTTAGTCAGAAATGAAGTAGTCGGTTTAATACGAACATCAGAAGGACTGAAGACACCCTCATAATCCAGTGCCTGCACAGCTGCCCCAGACCCATCCAAGGTAGAGACAGGTTCCATAGCCAAAGAAGCATCTTGCGGCATACTGGACTCCGAATGGGTCTCAGTAGAGGCCTGCGAATCTGGAGAAGTGGGTATCAGGGGCTGCGAAAGCTCCACAAAGAGTACCAGTGGACTGGCGACTAGCTTAACGGAAGTGTCGTTGGCAGTTTTGGACCTATGCGGTCTGTCTCTGTCTTTATCCTTACGTTTTTTTCTGAATATCAGTAGTCGGATGGCTTATCGAAGCCATTTCGGAATACGGAGAACGAGAGCGAAAGAATTTAGCAACAAAGATAGCCTGACAAATAGTTTGGGCGTTGAACAAGGTACAAAACCAACAGTGATGAATGTCATGGTCTGGGCCTACACAGGTGACATAGTAAGGATGAAAATCTGTGAGGTATTTGCTTTCCCCAGGCAAGACAATTGTTAAATTTTTCTGACACTGGTTAGAGCAACAAAAAAGGATCCCCAAAGGGGTACTTAGCTTTAGAAGACTTCAGGGTTGAAACTCGAAAAATTAAAATTTCAGGTAGCGGCTGACCGGCACTTGCGAACTGCTTCTGCTTTGGCTCCCACATGGCAAGAAAAGCTGATGTAAAGGAGTCGGCTGCATGTTTTATACCCCTGATGACCTGATGTCATGGAAGAGGTGACAGCATCCACTGCAGAAATCCCAAGACTCTGGTATTCAGGCCAAATAAGGGCTACTTGCAGGCAGATAACCCAAGTGTGATGACTGCAACAGTGAAACACGAAGAACATCTTCAATAAATACATAAAATACTATAAATATAAAATGTACTTGAAAAATATGCTTTATATGAATAATGTAAACCAACTTATCAAATCCTATAAAAAGTATTGAAAAGGAACGATAGCAAGGACAATATGAAATACCACTAAATCATAATCTAGTGGCCCTCAATTGTAATACTGGTACTAAGGAGACATGCTCATTAAGCCCAGAAAAGTTATTAGCTTCTAGAACAATCTGCCAATAAACTTCCCAGTATTCAATTTTTATATCCCAGGGCGCCCCCTTCTAACATCTATTGGTACCTCTTAAAGTGTACAAAAAAATAAATAAAGTTGGCTGCATCACATACTAGTGTGCGTTTGTATAGTGCATTTTTCTCATTTTTCGTCTTAATTTCATACTGGTGTTCATATATTCTCTTCTTGAATCTACACTCAGTTTTACCAATATATAAGGCATCACATGCCTCACATTGGGCTATATAAACCACTCCTAGAGTATTGCAATTTGTGTAAGTCTTTTGTTTCTACTTTTAATATATACCCCCTTCACTGTGAATGACGTAGTGGCTTAATATTTCATATATTTCATTCTTTACACATACATTTTTTTTATTTTATCACATTTGTATTTATTCTTAACTGAACATTAGAATGAACATTCATAGATAGTTAACTATTTTTGTGCGTTTACGATGCATTTTAATATGCAACTTAAGGGTTAATATTTTATAATTATGGGAATAATTGGAATCTAAATGTCATTGGCAGTTACTAAGTGGTTTTTCATATTTAAGTGTTCGATCTCGGTTTGGATTTCACATGTGATGAAGTATGTCCTACAGACAAGAACGGTTCAACAGAATGTTTCAACCTGTGTTTGGTCTGCTTCATCCCAAGTGTCTTTGTGGATTGTTGTTGGTGTTTTGAGTGGTTTGTATTTGGTTTTTGTCATTTTTTGGAGGTATGGAAGGGCATTCTGATTCACCAGGAGCCGAGATGGCGAGGATTGAAGAAGTTGGCGAGGTACGGAAAATGGTTGGCCAACTTACCCAACCTGTTCATTTGCTAACTCCAATTTGTTAATCTTTGGCTTATTTTGTTTCCACGGCTCCTTTGCCTGGTAACCAGGAAATTATGTCACAAAGAGTGTGCTGGGCAATCTTCACGTGCTGCTCACTAGATGGGACAGAAGGGAGGCGTTTTGCCGCAGCACAGCTCAGCGAGAGCTGAGAAACAACAACTACCCAGGATTTTTCACAGCTGTAGGAATGATTGTAAAGGACTAGACGAACAGGATATTGTGCTTGGAAGTCAAACCACTCAGAGTCAAGGTGATTTAGTTGACTTTAATGAAAACATACACTTGTATAATGACTTGAGTGTATGGATTAATAAAAAATGCTCCATTATGTTCACAACTGATTATGAAAAGGACACTTTTATGCAAGAAATATGACTGATGAGAAATGCAAGATTATTAACAGGAAAATTAGGAAATTAGATAGGGATAAGTTGGAATATAATGAGCATAGTAGCCACCCAAAACCCAAAATTTACTATAAGTACCAAGAAAGGTGGGAATGTCTTCAGGAATATTTTCACAATAGGGGTGAACACCATTTAAGTGACGAAAGGCAGGGAGATGATTTTAGGGAATCGGGGATATTTGTTACTTGTTTCAATATTAATGACCCTTTAGAATTCCCTCCCCTCCAGTGATTGGAGAGATTGAAAAACAAACAAAAAAAAACATTATTACAACTACAGTGGGGGGAGGGGAGGAGATACTGACTGAAGCAGGCAGCTCAGTAAACAGGCGTATATACTTAAGGACACTTTAAATATAGTTACAATAATAATATTTTTACTACAGTATTGTAGACATTCAAGTAGTTCATTTTAATTTATTTTCAAAAGCTTTTAAGTTCATTCTGAAAAGAAAGTGTGATATCAGTACAATGTTAATGCAGCTTAATTTCTTTGTCCGTAAAAAGTAAATTCTCAAAAGGAAAATCACTTTTAATCCTCCCTGCAACCCCAACTAAAAAATATTGAGGTTTTAGTTGAAAAAGGCCTACGCAAGGGGATTCAGAGTAACAAGTTTGCCGCCAACATTACTACTGATGCGAGAAGGTTGTTAGAAGAAATCAGGATGAATAAGTATCTGAGAGTGATGCAGCCAGATAAAGGTGGGGGAACAGTATTGATGGATGCTATATTATAAGAAACTAAGACGATGGGCATTCTGTGTGACAACAGTAAATATATTAGGGTGTCAGAAATGAGATTAATTCAGCCTACAGAAGAATTAACTTGGCATTAAAAGATTTATTGGACGAGGGATTATTTGACTTGGATACCTAAACATATTTGGTGGATGAAAGGCCTCATGTTCCCTCAATCTTTGGCATACCTAAAGTATATAAGGATGTTATGGACCCACCTTTTAGGCCAACTGTATCTGCAGAAGAGTCCATAACAGCCCCTCTAGCCAAGTTTTTTTAGACTACAGGATAAAGAAAATGTGGATGAATGGAAGTGAAATTTTAAAAGATTCATAGGATTTATTTAAATGTGTGAAACCTGAATTATTTAGTGAGATCATCATTTTCGTCACCATTAATATAATTGGTTTGTTCAATATTTTGAAGAAACATTAGTTGATAGAGGGGAACTTTCCAACAAGGTTTGTATGGATTTAGAACTGAAATGGGTTTAAAGAACAATTTTATTTATTTTGAAGGTGAGTTCTTCCAACAAATTAGTGAGGGAGCAATGGGAGCAAGCTGTGCCTCTACTTACGTTAATATCATACTTTTGGTTTGGGAACACAAATTCATGTTCAATTCTAAGTATGTTGACTGTTGTAGTTTGTGTAAAAGGTACCTTTGATGGTATCTGTTTATTTTGGGTGCACACCAAGGATACATTAGAAGAATTTATACAACATATTTCCAATACTACAGATTTTTTGAAGTTGAGCCACAATATTAGTTGCAACAAGATGAATTATCTGGATGTTACTAAACATAAGACGAACAAGGGGTTTAAATCAACAGTTTAATTTTTTTTTATATTTTATAGGTGCACACCCCTTTTATCAGAAGAGAGGTATCATCAAGGGTCAGTATGTCAGGGGGAACAGGATGACTTGGATTTTTATGAGTGTGAATTACTGTACGATATGTTCAAGGACAGGGGCTACCCTACAAAGCTTATTAAGGATGTAACGATATGGTAGAGGTTAAGAAAGACAGATATACACTCTTTAGGGAATGATTCTGTTATTTTAAGGTCCAACAATGAAAGGTTGAATTCACCTGAGAATAAGGAGAAATATAAAGGAGCATTTGTTACAAACATTAATGGTGATGCTAATATTAAAATATTATTGAAAAGGAATGGGAAAAATGTGCCAGTTTTTCAGATTTGGACGCTAGTTCTGGTAAACCTCAAGTGTACACTTAAGGGTAAAGTATAAAGGATTTATTGGACCACAATAGCGGCCATAAAAACAAAGGAATGAATAAAAGGATTGGTACCTTCAAATGTGGAGCAAGTTCTTTGTGCCCCTACATCATTCACAGTGAGGGGGTATATATTTAAAGTAGAAACAAACATTATAGGAAAGACTTACACAAATTGCAATACTCTTGGAGGGTTTATATAACCCAATGTGAGGCATGTGATGCATTTTATACTGGTAAAACTGAGAGTAGACTCAAGAAGAGAATATATGAACACCAGTATGAAATTAAGACCAAAAATACACTGTGTAAACACACACTAGTATGTGATGCAGCCAAGTTTCTACTTTTTTGTACTTGAATGGGTACCAAAAGACATTGGGGGGGGGGCTGGGAAACAAAAACTGAATACAGAGAAGTTTAATGACATTGTTCTAGAAGCTAATAAATTCCCTGGGCTTAACAAGCATGTCTCCCTAGCACCAGTATTAAAATTCAGGGCCACTAGACTATGCTTTTAGTGGTACTTCATATTGTCCTCACTATCGATCCTTTTCAATACTTTTTATAGGATTTTATAAGAAATTGGATTACATTATTCATATAAAGTATAATTTTCAAGTGCATTTTTATTTATACCATTTTATATATTTACTGGAGTTTTCATTTTCGTCCCCCTATTTTATATACATTACATTTTGGTGGCTTTACATTTATTTTTTCATGTCTATAATATATGCTATTTTTTGTCTTGGCACTAGTTGGGGCTATAAATCTTTTAGGAATGAGCTTTGATAATGATATACTTTATTGTATCACATTTGTATTATTTATTCTTAACTGAACATTAGACTGAACAGTCATAGGTAGTTCACTATGTTTTTCTGCGCTTACGATGTATTTTAATATGCAACTTTAGGATTAATATTTTACAATTAGGGGATTAACTGGAATCTAAATGTCATGGTAGTTGCTATGTGGATTTTTGTACTTAAGTATTCTATCTCTGGATTTCACATCTGAAGAAGTCTGCCCTATAGACAAAAATGGGGTCAATTTGTTATAAAGTGTTTGTGTTTCAATAAAGTTGTGTTCGGTATGCTGGTGTTTTGAGTGGCTTGAGCACTTTTCTTCCTTTGCATCTGATATATGCATGTAAAGCATACATACACTATCACAGCTTACTGTAATACATTTCCTACAAAAAAATGCACACAACTGAATTTTAGTCTCCCTGATGATTTCAACTTGATAATGGTCAAAAACATTCCCTATACATCTCTTATAAGGATAGGCACCATCTATAAAGAGAACCAAATGATCTCTATTCATCAAAATAAAAACTCAATTTACTTTACATTTCTAACACTGTGGCACTGAAAATAACTGCATCTTGTGTAATGCTTAATTTCAGCATACACACTTATGATCTGAATATGCCATTTTGAGAATGATACTCATGAAAAATACTCAAATGACAATGTTCAGTAAACTATTTACATGACTTACTGTCTTGTCAGATATATTTATGAACTTTTGTAGTACTGACTGATTATTGGTTAAACTACGCAAATGATTGAGCTTTTGAGTGGTCATGACTTGTAAGTCTACTGCAGGTTGCCAGGAACACAGAGGAAACAAAATTTTCACCTTTATCTCTGGTTCACAGTCCAGTGGTTCTGTACTCTCCTTGTTGGTACTGTCTTGAACAGCTTCATTCACAGTGATATTTTCCTGTTTTGAAGGCTCTTTCCTAGATGCACTCCTTACACTGGGCTTTGGCTTCTGAAAACGACTTTTAAAACTTGTTGGTTTGACTTCAGTATTTTTTTCTCCGTCTTGTGACCTAGTCTCTTCGCTAGTAAAATAAAATAATTTTCAGATTACGGCCTGACATTTGCATTAACAAAGCCAACATTTCAATAAAAAATTTGAATAAAATAATTTTTGTGTTTAAAATATTGAAACATTCTTGTGGAAATCAAAGTAAAAAGGTTATTTGGCTACAGATATCCACAGTAAAAAAAAACTTGCATCTACACTCCAGAACATTTTTATGGCATTACGTTGGAAAGAAACGGATAGGCTTGAAATGACCTCTGGGTCGAAAGCCCAGTAATCTCCTACAATCCTAAAAGGTCCAATATGAAAGTCCAACTTTCAAACTTAAATATGAGATTTTTCCCACTATAAAAGAAATTCATCATAAAACACTGCTGAGCAATCACAACTTTGTACATTTAACATAGGCCCATGCCTTTTTCACTATGTATCTGTATATATACATGCATATACATTACCTCTCATATATGTGTGCATACATATCACACACACATGTATATATGTATGTTAACAGCTCAATAGGTTGACACACCACTATAGACAGCATGAAAACTGACTTTAAAAGATCTATAATTCTTGGGTGACTAATTTCCCCTCCCTGGGGACTGTGCGATCTTGGAGTTAGCATAAATAGAGGGCTTCCCCCCTGCAAAAAACTGTTCTTTTTTTTTCTTTAGTTGGTTGCATGTGGAGATGATTTTACTAGCACATGCATAATTTAGTGTCCGTTTCCAGTGTTGACCTTTTGAGGCCAACTTTCTTGCTGTCAAAATTGTTGTGCGTCAACCTAGTGAGGTGAATCCATATTTTATACACACACACACACACACACACACACATATATATATATATATATATGGGTACCTATCAAACCATCGACAACTTAAAATAACGAAACTGACTCCACCGACAACTGAATTAACAGACAGCGCAAAAACGGACATTTACAAGGTAAGGGGTGCAACTCTGCTACTCATGCCTACCATGGTTGCATGACACTGCCACCCTTCCTAAACCATGGTAGGCTTGAGTAGCGAATTTACACCCCTTACCTTGTAAACATCCGTTTTTGCGCTGTCGGTTAATTCAGTTGTCGGTGGAGTCAGTTTCGTTATTTTAAGTTGTCGATTGTTTGATAGGTACCCATATATATATATATATATATATATATATATATATATATAGATATATATATATATATATATATATATATATATACACACACACACACACACACACACACACACACACACACACACGATCATACAAATTTACTAAGCTAATGGCCCTAGGCCCTTATAAGCCTAGCCAAGTTCTACCTTTATTTCCACAATCAGCACGTACTGTCCCTGTCCAACACAGACACAGGTGGAACCCCCAGGGTGAATTTACAGTTACCCATCCAATTATCCAGATAGTGTTTGAAGAGGGCCAGTGAGGTGCCCTGTTTGACATGAAGTGGGAGTCTGTTCCAAAGGTGTGGTAACCTCTGGGAGACAAAATCTGTCCCTCCAGCAGGTTCTATTAATGTCACATACCAGGTTAAGTTCTTTAGAGCGAGTAACCTCTACCATTTGACTTGCGGATATGCAGCATTTCCAATAAATCAAGGTTAGGCACTGCCTTATATTCAAGGCAGAGATCGTCTCTGACTAGTTTGTATGAAACAGAAAAAAGTGACCGCGATTTCAGATGCTCCACACATTAGAGATGCTGAAGACCCTGCCTTTGCCTTGTGAGAAACCTTTGTGGTCTCTCCAATTGCTGCAGATGTTTGGAAAGGTACATACCAAAAGGGCGTTGTACTCAATTATTGGCCTGACAAGAGAGCAGTACAGGGAGGTAATAACTTTTTTTCTGGAGGCAATAACCTTACTCATGAGATGAGCAATATAGAATGGCCTTCTTACCCCTGTGGAGACACTGTGATCAAGGTAAGGTTGCTGTCAACCTGTGTGTCCAGGTCTCTCACTACTGAGTGTGTACTTAAGGTGTTCCGATTGATGTAGTTACTGAAAGGGATGACTATACATTTTTTTGTATTGAGTTTAAGGCCATGACTTTGGCACCAGTCATTTGTTTGTGTAAGACCCTCTTGTAGGATGTTATCATTTGGAGATTTTATGACCGCAACCAGTTTGCAGTCATCAGCAAACTTTGTCAGCCACAGACCTTTAGTTTTTGCTTGTACTTCAGAGAAATACATTCCAAACAGCAGATGTCCCAGGGCTGATGCATATGGAACACCACTGGTTACAGGTCTGCTGTTGGAGGTGGATTCCCCTATTTGTACTATATGGATTCTATCAGTGAACCAATTAGTGACCCCATCTAATGATATTTGGGTTAATATCTAGGTGGGTAAGTTTGTCATTAATACCCAAGTTGGGAATAGTGTCAAAACCCTTGGCTAAGTCTAGGTACGCAGTATGCACAGATTTCCCCTCATCCAGGGCCTTGGTGATTGTCTAGAAGCTGCCCACCAGGTTTAAGAGGCATGATCTCCCTTTGACGAAGCCAAACTGAGTAGAGTCAAGTGTTTGAAGATTACCTATATCTTTGTTGATTCGCTCCATGGCCTTGCAGATAAGGTTAGTCAGGCTAATAGGTCTATAGTTTCTGAGTTTAATGGAAGCACCACTTTTGTGCAAGGGAATACCGGTGGCAGTTTTCCATTCACCAGGAACGAAGCCGGTGCTTAGACTATGGCTGAAAAAAGCACGCAATGGTGTTGCTAATTCTTGTTGAAGCTCATGTAGGATTCAGTCTTGGAGATCACAGGTCCCACAGGTAGTGTGTTTTTGGCCTTACAGAAGGTGTTTACAACCTGCTTTTTAGAGATGCAAGGTAGTGGTGTCATGGGATACATGTGGCAGGTACAGGGGAGTGAAGTTTTTGCAGAACCTGCCGGCCAACAGGTTAGCTACATCCATAGGCTCAGTATATATGGTTTCATTTACTAGCAGTTTGGCACAAATCTACGCCTTTCCTTTTAGGTTACAGATGTAACTAAAGAATGCCTTACAGTTGTCCTTAGTTGAGGAAGCTAATTTCGATTCATAATTTGCTTTAAAGGACTTCACAAGAAGTCTAACTTGCTTGTTTAAGTTTCGGAGGGAGTGTTTCCAGTTTAGGCCTCAGTCCCTCTTAGTTAGACAGCAATTTCTCCCTTATTGTAAAGCCTTTTAATGGCAGTTGTCCACCAGGCAAGTTTACTCTTGAGGAGCTTGTTTTGGTCCTATCAGGTACGGTCAAAGTCAATGCATTCATACAGGTGTTTGTACAAAGCATTGGTATAGAACTTGGCATAGTTGCCAGTTCCATCTGAGGGGGGTGTACAGTGAAGCTATTCATGCCATCCCGTAAGAGAGTATAATCTGCTTTGGAGAAGTCTTTTTAGTTTATTTGCTGCTGGGGGGGTCAAATGAGACTGATTTGTGGTCAGATCTCACCAGGGAAGACTCCATAATGGGGATGCTACAGTGGTCCCCCATACTGGTAAGCACCACATCCAGGATGTTGTCATCCCTTGTGAGGGGGTCAACCAGCTGGTCTAGGGCACTGGAGTTAAAGACGAGGGATCTTTGGGCAAGTGAGTTTGAGCACGAGTAATTTACCCAGTCAATGGATGTGTAGTTAAGTCGCCCAAAGACGTGGTGTTCGGATGTATCTTGATAGACACAAGCAGATCCAAATAGGCAGAGTGGATGTCCTGATTCATGAAGGGAGTTCCTGTACCTAGGAATGACTTCAATAGTTGTCCAACAGTTAATTGCACTTGACGTATCTCCAGGGAATCATACTGTTTAACCAATCTGGAGGTGTACATCTTACATGAATATTGATACACCACCTCTTAGTTTTCAGGAGTTCAGTTTGTGATCAGGAGGTGTAACCTGGTATGGCTGGGATGCTCTCCACAGCCTTGAACCAGTCTCTGTGACCACACAAATGTCTGCGTCTTCCAAGGTGAGGACTGCTTCCAGTAAATGCAGTTTCATGTTAAGACTCCTAACGTTTAGCAGCATAACCCTGAGGTTGTTTTTAGATGGAGTTTGTATGTCTGGACTTTTGCCCTTGAGATGCTGCCTAAAAAAGGCACTATGGGGGTGGCAATAGACTTAGCCAGTAGCCGAAATGCCAGGGGTGACACATGAAGACCATCTCTGGCAAAGCATCGAGTCTGGTCAATCATGTCATCCCACGCTGACCGATACTGGATCCCCTTAGAATGACAACAGAAACTTAGCCAATTATTGAAGACAATCATCTTCTGTTTGTATTAAGGCATCATCCTAGGTGAAGGTAAAATGCTGCTTAAAGCTAGGGACATACCTGCCCAAGACACAGTCTGAGAGCCAAGTCATGCCTCTCTTCATATAGAGAGAGTGGTATACCCCTCAAGTCGTTCACATCAACATGGACTATGATGGAGTCATAACAGTACCTGTTGTTGAGACGTGAGTGCGTGTGTGATATGGTGGATCCTGGCACCTGACAGACAGCTGACAGTGACCTTTTCCTTATCCTCATATATATATATATATATATATATATATATATATACACACACACACACACACACACACATATATATATATATATATGTATATATATTTATATACACATACACACAGTACAGATGTATAAAATCTTACCATTAACAGTAGATGTCCGTTTCTTCACTGCTTCTTAACACATGGGATATAGCCTGCAAGGTGACCCGATGTCCTGCCTGTATACCAAAGCTTTTAGGTTGTCATAGGGTAAGCCATTCATCACTAGTACGCTCCTGCCATAACAGAGGGCATAAAACGGCTGTCTGGAAGTACCCTCCTCAGAACTGAGAGCTCCAGCAGGAATGCAAGTCCAAGAAAGGAAGATGAGAGCAATACACCCAGAAGAAAGAAAAGTACCAGGGGGACAGAGAATGGGAGTGAATACTGCAGCAGTAAAGAGGACATCTACCATTATGGTAAGATTTTACTCAACTGTACTATGTACTTCCACTCACTGTTGCACTATTACCACATGGGAGGGTGCTGATGCTTAGGAAGATCTCAGGGAGGAGGAAGGACCCACAGAGCTCTCAATGAACCCATGCAAAATAGCACTTGCTAAACCAGCCCTAGCTCCAGATATTGCATCCAGCTTGTAATGTTTGGTGAAAGTATGTACTGAAGTCCAAGTATCTGCTTCAAGGATGGAGTTGCTGTCTAACCCCTTGAAAAAAGCTCTCATGAAATGAAGCTTGACAGAATGAGGAAGGCTTTTACCATGATGCACAAAGCAAAAAAAGAAAGCTTTAGAAATTCAAGAAGAAAAAGTCTGCTTGGAAACAGACACCTCTAAAGTCCTAGGGTGAAAAGAAACAAAAAGCTGATTAGACTTCTCAATAGTCTTAGTCAAGTAAAATCTAAGTTGTCTATGCACATTTAAAGTATGAAGAACACTCTCACTAGAAGAGGGTGAAGAAGGGAAAAAGGTAGGCAATTAAACGGACTGTATTCAAGGACAACTCGCTCAACACCTTAGGCATAAAGAAGGGATCAGAAAGCAGGGAGACACTGTCTTTAAGAAAAACAAGAAAATGGGTGCAGGTCACAAGAGCTTGAAAGCTCAGACACTCGTTTGGCAGAAGTAAAGGACAACAGAATAACAGTCTTCCAGGAAAAATTTTGCAAGGAAGCTAAGGCAGCAAAAGCTCAAACGTAGCCTGGGTCAATTTCTCAAAGAAAAAAAATAAGATCCTAGGGAGGGGGAACAGGCTTCCTGTGAAGTCTAACATGAAGGACACTTTTAAGAAATTGTTTAGCTTCAAATGACGATGCTGAAAGAGAAGATAAACACACACAAGCAGAAACAGTTGAAAATGAGCCTTAACCAAAAAGTAGGCCAAACCAGCACTGAGCAACTCACACAAAATTAGAACCAAAGTAACACCCACAGTAAGTGGATCTAGGTTTCTAGAAATGACACCAAATAGAAAACCTCTTCAATTTGGGTAAGTAGGATTTCCTGGTATTGGACTCCTGGCCTCTTACAGGACACTAAACATGTCCCCAGAAAAAAAGGTGTGTGGATTCAAAATCCTGTCTCGCACACACAGTCAACTAAAGAGCAGACAACTGGGGATAGATAACAGAACCCTTTTTTTGTGCGAGTAGGTACACCCTGTGAAGTAACTTGTGGTGTTGGCCTTGGTTAGGTGAAGAAGAGGGAATAAATGCTGCCGTGGCCAAAAGGGAGTCACCAGCAAGATTGTTGGAGAATCCTGCTGAATCTTGGACAGGACTTTCGAAATAACAGGAAGGGGAGAGAAGGCATAGAGAAACATCCCCTTCCATGAGAATGAGTGTGTGTCCACCTTCTAGACCAGAGGCCTTCGAACCCTGGCACAAAACTGTAGAAGTTGTTTGTTTATAGGAGAGGCACATAGATCGACTTGAGGAGTACCCCACTGGTGGACAATGTCCATTAACATCCCCTGAGAAGCATCCATTCGTGGAATTGAGTCAAGGACCTGACTTTTTACCTGAAGGAATGAACACTGTGTGAAGGGTCAGCTGATAGGTTCATAGGTTTATACTAGGCTATCTGCCCTAAGGCATTTATAAGCATAGCCCAGAGTTTTTGTGGTCTACGCCACCCCTTATGTTAAAAAATACTGTGCCCATTAGTTTGTTGTGCCTCTGTCCAGCAGTGACACAGAGATGATTCCCGGGGTAAACCTACGATCTCCCATCCACCGGTCAAGATTTCTCTTGAAGAGAGCCAGCAGAGGTGCTCTGCCTCACATGGACCGGGATTTTATTCCACAACATAGGGAGTCTCTGGGTGACAAATCTATCCCTCCAGCATGTCCTATTTATATCCATGCTAAGGTTTAAGTCGCTTGCTATAGTGGATCTGGTAGATTTGGATTTTTTGAGGTGGAGCATGTCCATTAATTCTGGGTTGGACATGGCCTTGTATGTCAGGCACAGGTCACCTCTGAGCAGACGGTATGCGACTGAATAGAGCTGGAGTTTCTTCAGTCTGGCAGCATATGACAGATTTTGGAGTCCCTTTATCCTTTTAGTGAGGAACTTTTGGGGTCTCTCCAACTGCTGCAGGTGTCAGGTGAGATACATCCCGAATGGGGCATTGTACTCGATCATTGGTCTGATAAGTGAAGAGTACAGGGGAACAATGACCTCACTTGATCTGGATGTGAATCCCTTCATGATCAGGTGGGCAATGTAGAAGGTTTTTCTAACCACTTTAGCAATGTGAGTGTCAAAAGAAAAGCCACTGTCAACCTGGGTCCCCAGGTCCCTGATAACCTCTTCTGTGCTTAGTGGATTGCCACCTATATGGTAGCTTGGGGTTACCTTGTTTTTCCCGAAGGGTATGACTATACATTTTTTGGCATTTAACTTCATGCCATGGCTCTGGCACCAGCTATTAGTTTCCGTGAGACCCCTCTGAAAGATATCTGTGTCCGATGTACTTTCCACTATGGCTCCCAGTTTGCAGTCATCTGCAAACTTTGTCAGCCATAGTCCTCCTATGTTAGCCTGTACTTCTGAGAAGTAGATGCTGAACAACAGGGGGCCAAGGACTGAGCCCTGTGGGACACCACTTGTGACCGGCTTGGAGTCTGACATGGTGCCAGCTACTCTAACCCTGTGGGCTCTGTCCTTTAGCCAGTTTGCAACCCATCTTGTAACATATGGGTTTACATTTAAGCTGGTAAGTTTCTCTATAATACCCGAGTGGGGTATTGTGTCGAAACCTTTTGCAAGGTCAAGGTAGGCTGTATGGACTGCCTTTCCCTCATCAATGGCCTTGGTGACTGTTTCGAAGAAATCGACCAAGTTCAAAAGGCATGATCTGCCCTTGACAAAGCCAAACTGGGTCGGGTCCAATGTCTGCAAGTCCCCTATGTCTTTGTTTATGAGTTCCATTATGATCCTCTCCATAGCTTTGCAGACCAGGCTTGTTAAGCTTATGGGCGTAATTACCAGGGTCTGTAGAGGCACCGCCTTTGTGGAGTGGGACCACAGTTGCCGACGCCACTCCTTGGGCACGATCCTGTGGCAAGGCTAAGATTAAACAGCTGCCTTATGTGCGGGTTTAGTTCCTCATTGAGTTCGTGTAGCACACAGCCGGGACACCATCCGTCCCATTGATGCTGTGTTTTCTAGCTTTAGAGAGAGCAGCTTTCACCTGCGCATTGGAGATGTCTGGGAGGCTGCACTCGCTGGGATAGTTATCTCCTTTGGGGAGGAGAGGGGTGAAGTTTGCACTGAACCTGTCTGCCAGTATGTTGGCAATGTCTGTGGGTTCAGTGATTTTGTATCATTTTGGACTAATTCTGAGCATATCTGGGAGTTTCCACCCAGGTTTCTAACATAGCTGAAGAAGGCCTTATGATTGTCTTTTGAATCTATGGCAATTTTTCTCTCAAAGTTGGCCTTGGATGATTTTATGAGTGCTCAGATTTTTTACTAATAATGATCAAAGGTGTCTTCTTTTATGGATTTTGCTCTATCATGTAACAGCTTTCTCCTCTTATTGTAAAGTTTGTTTATGGCTGGGGTCCACCAGACTGGACGCTTGCCCTTGGTGGAAAGAGTCTTGGTTTTATTAGGGATTGCCTGATCCATGCAGTCCTGGAGGTGTTCAGAAGGCATTTGTAAGGGCTTCCGCAGCTTGGGTTGTGGTTTCCACTGGCTCGGGGCCTTGAAGGATACCACACCAGTCTTGAGTAGTGTGAAGTTTGCTTTAGTGAAGTTTTTCACTGTGTTCTTTTTGTTTGGGGTGGGGCGGATGTGGATATCCAGTGAGATTAGTTTATGATCTGATCTCACCAATGAGGGATATACTTCCGTGTGGAGCATTTTGTCCCCATGTTTGTGATGATGAGATCTAGTATATTTTCTCCTCTTGTGGGAACGGTGACTAGTTGTTCCATGGCATTTGAATTTATGAACTCCAGGAACCTTTGAGCTAGAAAGTTTGGGCTTGAGTAATGTTCCCAGTCTATATTCGGGTAGTTGAAGTCACCCAATATAATGGTGTTTGGAGATACATTTATACCCTCCAGTGTCTTCAGGAAGGCTGTGTGGGGTTCCTGAGTTTGAGAGGGTGGCCTGTAGCATGCTACAAATTGTAGAGCAGTTTTGCCTATGGTTTCCGATGCTTCGTGCGTTGCCACCAACCTGGAGGTGTGGGTATCCTTGATGAATACGGATACACCCCCTCCTTTTGTGGTGTGGTCCGGGTTTTGGGGCCGGAACGCATGATATGAGGTAAAACCTGATAGTGCCGGGGTGCTCTCAGGAGCCTTGAACCAGGTTTCAGTCACAGCACAGACATCAATGTTCTCCATACTGAGAAGGGCCTCGAAAAGTGCATTTTGAGATTTAGACTTCTGGCATTGAGCAGCATTACCCTTAGTTTCTTCCCATTTTGTTTTCTAGGGTGGTAGGTTTAGAATTTGAGCCTTGCCTAAAAGGCACTATGGGGTGGCAAGAGCCTTAGCCAATATCCGGAATCCCAGGGGTGACAGGTGCAAGCCGTCCCTTGCGAAGCAGAGTGGCTTGTCAAGCATGTCATCCCAGGCAGACACTGGATCCTCTTTGAATGACACCAGAAATTAAGCCAATTGTTAAAGCTGATCATCTTGTCTCTATGTTGTGGCATCATTCTTGGTGAAGGAAGGATGTTGCTCAGGGTCAGGGTCATACCTGCCTGGGCTACATAATTAGAGAGCTCCTCTGTCTCTCATGTAGTCCAGGGAGGTACGTCTCAGGTTGTTCACACCAGCATGGACAATGACTGTGTCATATTTGTACTTGCTGTGGAGTGACCCGAGTGCTTGTGTTATGTGGCGGATTCTAGCGCCCGATAAGCAGCTTACTGTGACCCTCTCCTTGTTCAGCCTGGTGAATGGGACGTCAGTGTGTCTGACTATGGAGTCACCTATGACAAGTATGTTTGGTGTTGTATTTGGCCTTAAGGGCTGTGACTGCTTTGCACACTGATTTTGTGGTTTATGTGTTGCCTGTGGTGTGTCATGAGGTGGAGGTTGCTTGGGTGTCCGCTTTGGAGGCCTCTGCTGTTTAGGTAAATTTTTGCTCAGAGCCTCCGAGTATGTCTTTGTGTGTTTATGTGTTTGATTCATTGTTGTGATAGCTTTATGTGAGACTGGTTTTGTGGTGTGTGTAGTTGTCTTCTCCTCCTGTCTGGTCTTGCCAGTCCTGAGTTGAGAGAGCCCAGCCTCCAGTTTGGCTAAATAGCTGCATCTCTCGCAAGTATTTGTGTTATGTGGGAGGAGGAGAGGGTTATCTGTGTACATGAGGCAATTGTAACATTGCCTCAATATTCCCAGATTCACCAACTAGACAGGAGAGGACTCCAGCATCTGGCCCTTCGACATGCTAGAGAAATTAAGAAGTTTGGGGTGTAACTTGAATGAGAGAGGACTTAGTAAGGAAGTGGGTACTCCTGGGGGGGGGGGTTCGCTAGTGAGGGACTTTGTATAATACAGAAGTGCTAAGCCTGAAAAGAAGATGCTTTTAAGACAAGTGCTGAGCTTTTTTGGAGGAAAAAAAAAAAAGCTTTTAGGAACAAGTGCTGCGCTTTTTAGTTAAGGGATATACTGTTTAGATTACTAGTAGAGCAGTTCTAAGAGAAAAAATGAACAGACTTTATGGAGCCAGAAAAAGTTTAACCTTGTTAAACCAGCGCTGCCCGATGCTGCTCTAGTGGCAACTCCGCACTAAAGCGTGCTTGATAGCAGGGGCTGGAAAGAGCCAGGAATTGACCCAATACAGCCAATAAAACTACAGTTTCAAGTCAGTAACCACTCCCACGGGGTACAGGGGAGCTGCTCAATGTTTTTCACTGCCACTGATCAACAGAGAGACTTTCCTTTAGCCCAAGCAAAAATGGCCTCACAGAAACTTACAAATAGTTCAGGAACAGCAAGCCTGTAACTGAACTTTTTTAAATCTCAGAAAAGTGGGAAAAAAGCAAGATTTTTTTGTTTTTGTTTTTTCAGAGATAGCAGAGGTTCACAAGTAATATCAAGTTATAACAGTGCAGTAAATGACCCTACACAAGAGTGCTAGGTCAAAGACAGAAAATATGCAAGTTTTGAGAAAAACGATTTTAAAATTAAGTGCAAACAGGAAATTCAGTAAACAGCTTTTGGTTGTGCTCTAAATACAGCTACTAATACAGAAATCAAGTTTAACAAGCCAGAAAATGCTCAAACTAGGCAACTATGCAGAAAACTTAGCAAATAAACAGAGAAAAAATACTTAAAATCTCAAAAGTGGCTCCCTTCTTCTCTCAGCGTTTTCTCCTCTTGGTGGGTGCTTCACCAACAGCCAACAAGCCTGATTCACTGCAAGATCCAAAACCAAGTGTGGCAACCAGCAAAGGAGGTAGGAACCCCCCACCCCCACACACTTGTTCATGTACCAAAGGACTGTAGTGTTGTCTGTGAACACCTTGAGAAGTCCTGGGGAGAGGAGAGGGAGACTGGTTTGGAGAGTCATCAGAAAAGCCCTAATCTCTCTGATGTTAACGTGCTTCTACTGTTGGAGAGGAGACTAAACACCCTGAACCCTGAGAGAGCCAAAAGCTGTACCCCATCCCACATCCGAGGCATCTGTGAACTACTACTGAACTGGGAGAGGTAAATGAACAGGAATGCTCGGACTAAGTGGAAGTTGCTGAGCCCACCATAGGTTTATACTAGGCTATCTGCCCTAAGGCATTTATAAGCCTAGCCCAAAGTTTTGTGGCTTACGCCACCCCTTATGTTAAAAAAAAAATGTGCCCATTAGTTTGTTGTGCCTCTGTCCAGCAGTGACACAGAGATGATTCCCGGGGTAAACCTACGATCTCCCATCCACCAGTCAAGATTTCTCTTGAACAGAGCCAGCGAGGTGCTCTGCCTCACATGGACTGGGATTTTATTCCACAGCATAGGGAGTCTCTGGGTGACAAATCTATCCCTCCAGCATGTCCTATTTATATCCGTGCTAAGGTTCAAGTCGCTTGCTCTAGTGGATCTGGTAGATTTGGATTTTTTGAGGTGGAGCATGTCCATTAATTCCGGGTTGGACATGGCCTTGTATGTCAGGCACAGGTCACCTCTGAGCAGGCGGTATGCGACTGAATAGAGCTGGAGTTTCTTCAGTCTGGTGGCATATGACAGATTTTGGAGTCCCTTTATCCTTTTGGTAAGGAACTTTTGGGGTCTCTCCAATTGCTGCAGGTGTCAGGTGAGATACATCCCAAATGGGGCATTGTACTCGATCATTGGTCTGATAAGTGAAGAGTACAGGGGAACAATGACCTCACTTGATCTGGATGTGAATCCCTTCATGATCAGGTGGGCAATGTAGAAGGTCTTTCTAACCACTTTAGCAATGTGAGTGTCAAAAGAAAGGCCACTGTCAACCTGGATCCACAGGTCCCTGATAACCTCTTCTGTGCTTAATGGATTGCCACCTATATGGTAGCTTGGGGTTACCTTGTTTTTCCCGAAGGGTATGACTATACATTTTTTGGCATTTAACTTCAGGCCATGGCTCTGGCACATGTTATCAGTTTCCGTGAGACCCCTCTGAAGGATATCTGTGTCCGATGTACTTTCCACTATGGCGCCCAGTTTGCAGTCATCTGCAAACTTTGTCAGCCATAGTCCTCCTATGTTTGCCTGTACTTCTGAGAAGTAGATGCCGAACAACAGGGGGCCAATGACTGAGCCCTGTGGGACACCACTTGTGACCGGCTTGGAGTCTGACATGGCGCCAGCAACTCTAACCCTGTGGGTTCTGTCCTTTAGCCAGTTTGCAACCCATCTTGTGACATATGGGTTTACATTTAAGCTGGTAAGTTTCTCAATAATACCCGAGTGGGGTATTGTGTCGAAAGCTTTTGCAAGGTCAAGGTAGGCTGTATGGACTGCCTTTCCCTCATCAATGGTCTTGGTGACTGTTTCGAAGAAGTCGACCAAGTTCAAAAGGCATGATCTGCCCTTGACAAAGCCAAACTGGGTCGGGTCCAATGTCTGCAAGTCCCCTATGTCTTTGTTTATGAGTTCCATTATGATCCTCTCCATAGCTTTGCAGACCAGGCTTGTTAAGCTTATGGGGCAGTAATTTCCAGGGTCCGTAGAGGTACCGCCTTTGTGGAGTGGGACCACAGTTGCTGTACGCCACTCCTTGGGCACGTATCCTGTGGTAAGGCTAAGATTAAACAGCTGGCTTATGTGCGGGTTTACACAGCCGGGGACACCATCCGGTCCCATTGATGCTGTGTTTTTAGCTTTAGAGAGAGCAGCTTTCACCTGCGCATTAGAGACGTCTGGAAGGCTACACTTCGCTGGGATAGTTATCTCTCCTTTTGGGGGGGAGAGGGGGGTGAAGTTTGCACTGAACCTGTCTGCCAGTATGTTGGCAATGTCTGTGGGTTCTGTGATTTTTGTATCATTTTGGACTAATCCTGCACATATCTGGGAGTTTCCACCCAGGTTTCTAACATAGCTGAAGAAGGCCTTATTATTGTCTTTTGAATCTATTGCAATTTTTCTCTCAAATTTGGCCTTGGATGATTTTATGAGTGCTCGTATTTTTTTACTAATAATGATCAAGGGTGTCTTCTCTTTTATGGATTTTGCTCTATCATGTAACAGCTTTCTCCTCTTATTGTAAAGTTTGTTTATGGCTGGGGTCCACCAGACTGGACATTTGCCCTTGGTGGAAAGAGTCTTGGTTTTATTAGGGATTGCCTGATCCATGCAGTCCTGGAGGTGTTCGTAGAAGGCATTTGTAAGGGCTTCCGCAGCTTGGGTTGTGGTTTCCACTGGCTCGGGGGCCTTGAAGGATACCACACCAGTCTTGAGTAGGTGAAGTTTGCTTTAGAGACGCTCTTCACTGTGGTCTTTTTTGTTTGGGGTGGGGGCGGGATGTGGATTTCCAGTGAGATAAGTTTGTGATCTGATCTCACCAATGAGGGATATACTTCCGGTGTGGAGCATTTTGTCCCCATGTTTGTGATGATGAGATCTAGTGTATTTTCCCCTCTTGTGGGAATGGTGACTAGTTGTTCCATAGCATTTGAATTTATGAACTCCAGGAACCTTTGGGCTAGAAAGTTGGGGCTTGAGTAATGTTCCCAGTCTATATTCGGGTAGTTAAAGTCACCCAATATAATGGTGTTTGGAGATACACTTATACCCTCCAGTGTCTTCAGGAAGGCTGTGTGGGGTTCCAGAGTTTGAGAGGGTGGCCTGTAGCATGCTACAAATTGTAGAGCAGTTTTGCCTATAGTTAATTGCACCTGGATGGTTTCCGATGCTTCGTGCGTTGCCACCAACCTGGAGGTGTGGGTATCCTTGATGAATATGGATACACCCCCTCCTTTTGTGGTGTGGTCCGGGTTTTGGGTCCGGAACGCATGATATGAGGTAAAACCTGATAGTGCCGGGGTGCTCTCAGGAGCCTTGAACCAATTCCTTCTTTAGGGAGGGTAGAACACCTAGAAAATCTAGAGGGTGTGCATGCTCTTGCCACACTGACTGTAGGAACCATTACAGCATCCTCATGTGAAGTTTGGCTAAATATAACATGGGAGTGGTGGATGCCATAAACCCCAGAACTCTCAAATACTCCCTGGCCGTAATGGAGACCAGGAGAAGATTATTCTGTAAGTAAACAATGACTTTCTGAACCTTTGGAAGAGGGAGGGATGCCAGCAAAGGCACTGTCTGTATCCTACACCCCAGAGCACCTGGTCCCCAAGGAGGAGTCAGGCAAGACTTTTTGAAATTTATAGTGAACCCCAGACCTTGCATAACAGAAATGGCAAACTGGAGATGTTGCAGCAAAACCTCTGGAGAGAGTGCCTGAAAAGTACAGTTGTGTACACTTACCATAAATGTAGATGTTGGAGTGTATTCACTGTTACAGTCATTACATTTGGGTTATCTGCTTGCAGTAAATCTCAGTCGGCCTGATTAAGTCTTGGCTCCTGCATCAGTTGCTATCTCTTCTTCCGTGATGGCAGGTCATCAGGGGTATAAAAAGTACAGTTGTGTACACTTACCATAAATGTAGATGTTCGAGTGTCTTCACTGTTGCAGTCATCACTGTAGGGTTCTTCCTGACAGCAGGCAGTCCTCGGTCGGCCAGAATCCCAAAGTCTGGGTCCGGCGTCGGCTGTTCAGTCATGCTCCCTGACGTCAGAGCGCTAGGAGTACGAAGCTGCCAGCCGACGCCACGTTCTCCAATTTTTCTTGCCTCAGATGTCAGGTGTCCAAAAATGAAGGCTAAAAGTAAAACAAAAAAGAAACGTACAACAAACCCCATACCCTGAAGCAAATACACCTCACAAGAAGGGAGAAGTAGGAAACCATACTAATGAAAATATAAGCGGGGTCAGGAGGGGGGTAACCCAGACTGCAACAGTGAAGACACTCGAACATCTACATTTATGGTAAGTGTACACAACTGTACTATGTTCATCATGTTTCACTGTTGCAGTCATCACTGTAGGGTTGAATCCCAAATCTGAGATAAAGGGTGGTGGTTATAGAGTAGAAGGGGCGGCTAGAAGGCCCTGCATGACTGCAGAAGCAAAGCCTGCCCTAGACTTAGAGTAAAGAGGGAGATTGTAGTGCTTAGAGAAAGTATGTACTGAACTCCAAGTTGCAGCTTCCAAAATATCTTTGGTAGGTACTCCCCTGAGAAAGGCAGCTGAAGTAGCAGCAGCTCTGGTAGAGTGAGTCCTAATTTTTCCTGGGATTTGCTTTCCATGATGAGAGTAAAAATCTGATTCCATGAGTAATCCATTTAGAAATGGTCCGTTTTGAAATAGCTTTGCCTTGGTAATTTGTAGCATAAGAAACAAACAGTTGCTGTGTTTTCCTGATATCCTTGGTTCTGTCCAGGTAAAAACGAAGTTGTCTGTGTACATTCAAGGAATGCAAGATCCTTTCCCCCTTATTTTGTGGATTAGTGAAAAAAGTTGGCAGGTGAATAGTTTGATTTAAAGCCACTTTGGAAACCACTTTCGGTATGAAAGTAGGATTAGTCCTTAAAGACACCCTAACTTGATGAAAAATAATATAAGGTTCCACAGCCATGAGTGCTTGTAACTCAGAGACTCTCCTGGCTGAAGTCAAAGCCAGCAGAATAGCTGTCTTCCATGATAAATACTTAAGATCAGATGTGGCAGCAGGCTCAAAAGAGGCAGAGTGAGTTTTTCCAGAACATAGTTGAGGTCCCAGGCAGGTATGGGTGGTGTCCTAGGGGGCCTTGAATTCTTTGCTCCTCTGAAATATTGTTTCAGAATTGGATGGGAAAAGATTGGAGAATCTGTATTGTAATGTGCAGAGATGGCTGAGGCATGTATTTTAATGGAGGAGAAGGATAAACACTTATGTAGCATGTCTGCCAGGTAAAGCAAAATCAGAGGGATGTTAGGAATGAGGGGATCTGAATCCTGAGCATGCATCCAGGTGCAAAATCTCTTCCATTTACCTGCATAAGATTTTGTAGTGCTAGGCCGTCTGGCTTCTAAGATGACATCCATGACCTGTTTGGGAAGAGAAGGATTAATCATAGACCCTGAATTCGCCAGGCTGCCAAGGCTGAGAATTTTGACATGAGAGTGCAGACCCTGGCCCTGGTGTTGGGACAAAAGATTTGGAATCTGAGGTAAAATCCAAGGTGGCTCTTGGGATAGATTCATCAGTGTTGAGTACCAAAATTGACGAGGCCAATGTAGGGCCAGTAAAATCATCATCTTGGGCTTGTCCTGCTCGATCTTTAATAACACAAGTGGAAGAAGAGGTAGTGGTGGAAAGGCATACCCAGAGAGGTTTCTCCAACTAAATGATAGTGCATCCACTTTCCATGCTAGTTTGTGAAATGTCCCTGTGCAAAAAATCTGTAACTGGTGGTTGACGGGGGATGCAAATAGATCTATGTCCGGGCAGCCCCTGGCTTTCGTAATCACCTTGAATATTTGGGTGTCTAGCATCCACTCATGTGGGTCTGACAGGTTCCTGCTCAGGCTGTCTGCCAGAATATTTTGTTTCCCTGGCAGAAACTGAGCTTGTAGATCCACTTTGCAAGCTAGAGCTGAGTTCCAAAGAGTCATGGCTAGTCTGCAAAGGGGGTAGGAGTGTGAACCCCCTTGCTTGTTTATGTACCACATAACTGTGGTGTTGTCTGTCCAAATCAGTAGTTGTCCTGGTTGTAGAAGATCCCTGAAAGCCAAGAGGGCATTCTGTACAGCTAACATCTCTTTTAAATTGATATGTAGGTGCTTCTGATCCTCTGTCCAAAAACCTTGCAGACCTTTTCCCTGCAAGTGGGCTCCCCAAGCGTAATCCGAGGCGTCCGTGGTTAACACCTGGCTGGCTGGAGGCAGACTGAAGGCTTTCCCTTTGTTGTGAAGATATGCCATGGTCCACCAATGGAATTCCTTTTGTAGACAAGGCAAGACAGTAATTTGTGTGTCTAGACTGTGGCAATGCTGGGACCATACACTTTTTAGGTACCATTGTATTTTTCTCATATGTAGTCTTGCATTTGGTATGAGAAGGATGCAGGAGGCCATGTAACCCAAAGCATGCAGGAATTTCCTTGCACTTAGCTGAGTTTTTGATGCCAAGGTTTTGAAAGTTGAAGCCAGCTGCAGTTGCTTTTTGGATGTCAGGAATGCCATCTGGGTTGTTGTGTTTAGAAGAGCACCCAGAAAAGTTACCTGTTGTGTGGGTGTCAAATTTGACTTTATGTTCACAGTGAATCCCAGGTACTTGAGAAGATTTTGAACAAATTCCAGATGCTGGAGTAAGACATCCTTGCTGTCTGCTTGAATAAGGCAGTCGTCCAGATAAGGGTAAATATGAATTCCCTTGAGTCTGCAATAAGTTACTACTGGTGCCAGACACTTGGTGAAAACCGTGGGTGCAGTAGACAAGCCAAAGGGTAGCGCAGAGAATTGGTAATGTTTCCATCCAGCCTTGAACCTGAGGTATTTTCTGCACTCCTGTCTGATTGGGATGTGTAGGTAAGCCTCCTTTAAATCCAATGTCACCATCCATGCATTTTTGCTCAATATTGGCAGGAGCTGCTGCAAAGTTTAAGACTGACAGATTTAGGATGGGTCTCCATGAATTTTGCTTTCTGGGAACTAGAGAGAGCCTTGAGTAGAAACCTTGGCCTGTCTCTGATTGTGGAATCAGTTCTATGGCCCTCATAGCCATGAGGGATCCCACCTGGTTTAATGCCTCTGACCATTGGTGTTTTGGAAGGTCTGGCCATCCGTTTGGTCTTGGCAAGGTATGAAAGTGGAATTTGTAACCTCTTGAAACTACATCCAGTACCCACTTGCCTTGGGTTATGTAAGTTCAATTTTGTTGAAAAAGAGAGAGTTTTCCTGCTAGAGGGGCTTCCAGGAGAGAAGTTCCTGGAGCCATGCAGGGGAAGTCATTGAGCCTATTTTCTATAAAATTGAGGTCTATCCTCTACACCCCTGGGGGTGGAAGCACTCCACTGCCTAGGTCTGTAAGAGGTCTGCGCTTGGGCCCTCCCTCTGGAGCGCCTGTATCTACCCCCTCTTGAGGCCTGTCCGAGCTGGGAAAGGACCAATTTTTAGTTGGCCAATTTCTGCTAAATCTTGGGGGCTGAACTTGTAAGAAATCCTTAACCATTTGCATGGATTTTGCCTTATCCTCCATTTTCTTTATCACCTCTTCAGCCTTAGAGCCAAACAAAACATTATGCTGAACAGGTGCATCCAGTAACTTTGCTTTCACTTGATCAGCTAAGTTTTGTTCCTTTAACCAAACATGCCTTCTAATGACTGTGCCAGAGGCAGCCACCCTGCAAGAAACCTCTAAGGCATCAAAACCACAGTGTAAACCATGCTTCCCCACTTATTCAGTGGCATGCATCAAACAAATCAATAATGCCAAATTCATCCAGTCACAAAAGAAAAACGGTATAATCACAAAGTTGGGTCCAACAAAGTACAGAAAAAAAAGTTACGGCTTTAGTGTTCACCTGAGACCTCTCTTCTTCAATAAACAACAGAATATATCAATTTATAAAACTGATCATTGTTCAATTAAACTAATCAATTTAGAAGCATTGCTATGTGTATAAATTTGTAATGTTTGTCTGTTTAAATGATTCTGAAGAGGTGCATCGTTTGGAGACTGGGTGGAGCCAATCCTTTTTTTTTTTCTTGTTCTTTATGCTGGAATAAACTTTAGATTATACCGCCGGAGTCAGTGGGTGATTTTGCACCACTGATTCTGTTTTCAGTTCTTTTGAAATCGTGTAATTCCTTATTATCTGCACATGCAGAAATGGTACCCAGCTTTTGTTTCATAACAGACAGTAGAAATTGCTGATATTTTAGCATATGAAATTGACAATTTAAAGCCCTAATAGATAAAGTAGCAGAAGTGTACACTTTTTTGCCCCATCTCTCCAAAGCTCTGGAATCCTTATCTGTCGGAAAAGGGTTTTTAGCAGAAGCGGCCTTAACTCCCTTAGGACCCTGAGAAATGGTTTCTGGATCAGCAGTAGGATTTTTGTAAAGGAACTGGTGGGAGTCAGGGACCCTGTAATATCTGTCGGGCTTAGCAGGGGCTGGTGGAAAGGAGTCAGGAGTTAAATTAGCCTCAGAAAAGCGCCATCCACAATATCCAGAATAGGAGGAATAGCCAGGGGTCTATGTTGGGGAAGAAGAAGGAAATCCCTAAGCCTTCTCTTAGATTCTGAGTACTCCTGTCCTTCCCAGTGAAAAGTTTCCCCAAAAGAAAAATCCTCAGGGGGAGAAGCTGATGGAATGGATTCCTCAGCATCAGAATCCTCATAAGGAGGGAAAGAATACTCCTGTTCAGAGGAAGACACTGAAGAAATAGATTCTTGATCAGAAGATTCATAATCCAATTCTTGCCTTGGCCTTTTGTCTGGGGGGGATGTGAACCCCTAATCATGGTTAGTAAGTCCTCTGCCATTTTAAGTAGCTGTTTCTGAGATTTGGGTCCCGGATCAGAAGAGGCCTGGGTTGGTGTCTTAGATTTAGAAGGAGTCTTTGCCTTTGTCTTTGCCTTTATCAGAAGCTGTGTAGGCCTGAAAACCCCCTCGGAAGCCGGTACCTGCACAGCAGCTCCGGACCCATCCGAGGGAGCATTGTCCGAAGGTCCTGCAACTAGAGTGCTCAAAGGCCTAGTTGGCTCCTCGTGGGAGTCCGTTTTGGCAATCTGTTTTGAAATGGCTGACGTCAGGGGCTGCAAAAGCGCCTCACTGATGACAGCCGAACCTGTAGCTGGCTCTGCTTGTAAAACGTAGTCTGATTTGGACCTCGGAGGCCTGTCCTTATCCTTGCGTTTGTGAACTCCAGTAGTCGGAAGCGTGTCCGACGACATTTTATAATTAAATCGCCTACCAAAGTAGTGAAAAGCAAAATGGTACCTTTGCTTAATCGTACGTTGGTTAAATCTAGCACAAAACCGACAACTAGCTACGTCGTGGTCGGGGCCTAAACAAGGAATACAGTTAAGAATGGAAATCCTTATGAGGTATTTGCTTCCCACAAGAAATGCAATTATTAACTTTTTCTGACATCGGACTGGAGCAAGAAAAAAGTTTCCCCAACGGGGTACTTAGCTTTGAGAAGAAGAAGCAAGTCTTCGGACTGAAGCACGAAAAAATATCAGGAGTCAGCCGACCGGCACTTGCGAACTGTTTTCACCGCACGGCAAGAAAGACTGAAGAGCATGGCGTCAACTGGCAGCTTTGTACTCCTAGCGCTCTGACGTCAGGGAGCATGACTGAACAGCCGACGCCAGACCCAGACTTTAGGATTCTGGCCGACCAAAGACTGCCTGCCGGCAGGAAGAACCTACAGTGATGACTGCAACAGTCAAACATGATGAACATCATGCAGCTGACGTCATTACATCAGTTTTTCTTGCCCCAGATGCCAGATGCCCCTCTAATGGGAAGCAATTAAATCTATAAATATACAAGGTTATACCTCAAACAAAAAAGCAAATACACCAAAAAGCTTTTAAGCATTGAAAAGGAGAGAAGAGGTATAGCCAAACAAAGTCAGGGGGCTGGAGGAAGGGTAATCAGGACTGAAAAACAGTGAATACACACTAACATCTACATTTATGGTAAGTGTACACAACTGTACTATGCTCTTCGCGTTTCACTGTTGCAGTCATTACATTTGGATAGATTCCCAAAGCTAAGGATGGGAGGAGGAAATTAGCATTAGGACCAGCTATAAGGCCCTGCAAAACTGCAGTGGCAAAGGCAGCTCTGGATTTAGAGAAAATTGGAAAATGATAATGCTTGGAGAAAGTATGTACACCTGGTAGGTACACCTCTGAGAAAGGCTGCAGAGGTAGATGCAGCCTTGGTTGAGTGGAATCTGATCCCCTGTGAGATAGGTTTTCCATGGTGCTTATAGCAAAAGTGAATGCAATGGCCTATCCATTTGGAGATGGCTCGCTTTGAAATAGCCTTCCCCTCTGTCCCTGCAGCAAATGCCACCAGCAGTTGTTCAGATTTCCTTTGAGGTTTAGACCTGTCCAAGTAGAATCCAAGTTGTCTGTGCACATCTAAGGAGTGCAGTATCCGTTCCCCTTTGTTCTGTGGATTAGGAAAGAAGGTAGGCAAATGAATGGACTGATTAAAGGCCCCACTGGATACCACCTTTGGCATGAAAGAGGGACTGGTCCTGAGGGACACCCTGTCCGCATGAAAGATGATGAAAGGCTCCACTGCCATAAGGGCCTGTAATTCAGATACCCTTCTTGCTGAAGTGATGGCTAAAAGGGAAGCTGTTTTCCAAGAAATGAATTTCAAATCTGCAGTAGCAGCTGGCTAGAAAGGAGGATGGGTAAGTTTCTCCAATACAAAGTTAAGGTCCCAGGCTGGAGTTGGAGCTCTCCTGGGTGGTCTTAAATTTTTGGCCCCTCTGAGGAACAACTTTAGCAGTGGAAGAGAGAAGACGGGAGGTTCTGTGTTATAATGAGCTGAAATGGCTGAGGCGTGAATTTTTATTGAGGAAAAAGACAGGTCCTTGTGAAGCATCTCAGTTAATTAATGTAAAATCTGAAGTAAATTGGGCACTGCTGTGCTTATCCCTTGAGATTGGTTGCAGGCACAGAATCTTTTCCATTTTTCAGCATAAGATTTTCTAGTGCTAGGCCTCCTTGCCTCTAAAATGACATCCATTACTGGTTTACTGAGGGAGGGTAAAGGAGAGCTTAGGTAAAATAGCCAGGCTACTAGGTTCAGTGTTTGAAGGTGAGGGTGCAGAATCTGGTTCTCCTGCTGAGACAGCAGGGTAGGAGTCTGAGGCAGGTGCCATGGGGCCAACAGTGACACACTGCGCAGGAGGGGGTACCAGTGTTGGTGTGGCCAGGCTGGTGCAATCAAAATCATCCTTGGTTTGTCTTGTTTGATCTTTAGTAGTACTTTGGAGAGCAGAGGCAGAGGAGGAAAGGCATAAACTGAAGGACAGAGCATCCTCTTTCCAAGCTTGTCTGTGAGGAGTCCTTGCACAACATTTTTCCAATTGATAGTTCTGGGGGGAGGCAAAAAGGTCTATATCTGGGCTCCCCCATTTGCTTGTTAACATGTTGAAAATCCTTGGTTCCTGTTTCCACTAGTGTGGGTCCCATGAAGGTTCTGCTTAGACCATCTGCCAGTGTATTTAGTTTTCCTGGCAGGAATTGAGCTTGTAGATGTATTTGGTAGCTCAAGGCTGTGTTCCACAAAGTCAAGGCTAGTCTACAGATGGGGTAAGAATGTGTACCCCCCTACTTGTTTATGTACCACATAACAGTGGTGTTGTCCGTCTTTACCATTAATTGTCCTGGAAGAATGTGGTCCTTGACGGCTGTCAAAGCATTCTGCACAGCTAACATTTCTTTATGATTGATGTGAAGGTGCATTTGTATTGGGTTCCATTTGCCCTGAATGCACTTCCCTGCCAGGTGCGCCCCCCATACATAGTCTGATGTGCCTGTTAAGGTTTGGGCAGCAGGGGGTAGGGCGAATGGTACTCCCTTATTTTGGTGGCAGGCCTCTGCCCACCAAAGGAACTCTAGGCATAGACAAGGAATGATAGGAATCATTGCTTCTAGATCCTGAGAATGTTGACACCATAGGCTTTTTAGATGCCACTGTAGTTGCCTCATATGCAGTCTTGCATATGGAATTAGAAGAATGCAGGAGGCCATGAACCCCAAGGCTTGTAGTATTTGCCTTGCAGACAGCAGGCATTTGTGACCACTGGTTTGAAGTAGGTTGTCAAGTGAATTAGTTTCTCTGGCGTGAGGAAAGTAATCTGGGAAGTTGTAATCAAGCTTGCTTCCAGGAATATAATTTGTTGACAGGGTACCAGGTGTGATTTCTTTTTGTTTATGGTGTACCCCAGAGAAGTTAGCACCCTCTATACAAAAGCCAGATGATTCAAAAGTATGTCCTGGTTTTCTGTCTGAATTAGACAATCGTCCAGGTATTGGTATATTTGAATATTTCTTTGCCTGCAAAATGCAATGACTGGAGCTATGCACTTTGTGAATACCCTGGGAACAGTAGATAAGCCAAAGGGCAGTGCAGAGAACTGATAGTGCGTGTAGCCTGCTTTGAAGCGTAGTTATCTTCTGCAAGATTCTCTGATTGGGATGTGCAGGTATGCTTCCTTTAAATTTAGTGCTGCCTACCAGGCATCTTTGCTTAGCATAGGAAGCAACTGGTGAAGAGTCAGCATCTTGAATTTTGGAATCACCAAAAAGGTGTTTAGAGTAAGCAGGTCCAGGATAGGATGCCATGAATTGTCCTTTCTGGACACCAGGAAAAATCTTGAGTAGGAACCTTGTCCCTTTTTCTCTTCTGGTACCAACTGAATAGCCCCTACGCTTAAGAGAGAGAGAGTACTTGCTTTTGGGCCTCTGCCCACTGCTTTGGAGGTAGATCCGGCCAACCGCTTGGAGTTGGTGACATGTGGAAGTGAAATCTGTATCCTTGGGACACTATATTTAAAACTCATTTGTCCTGGGTAATGAGTCCCCAGTTCTTTGCATGAAGTGCAATCTTTCCCCCCAAAGGGGCAGTCAGTTGAGAAATGCTTGGAAGTTTTAAGAAGAAGTCATTGAAACAGTTTACCATGGGGGGGGGGTTACTACTCACAAATTTGGAAGTGGAGGCCCCCCACTGCTTAGTCCTGTGGGTCCCCCTGGGACTGAAGCCTGGGTGCTCTGCTGGATCTGGGTTTGGACTGAAGGTCTGGAAGAGGCAGGAAAGGACCAATTCTTAGAAGGCCAATGCCTACTAAATCTTGGAGGATGTACTTGTAAAAAGTCTTTACCGGTTTACACAGGTTTAGCTTTTTCCACCATCTTTTTAAGAACTTCTTCTGCCTTGTTACCCAACAGGTGGCCCTGATGTAAGGGAGCATCCAGTAATTTTGCTTTAACATGTTCTGGCAAGGATTGCTCCTTAAGCCAAGTATGCCTTCTAAGTACAGACCCAGTTATCGCAGCCCTGCAAGATGCCTTTAGTGAATCAAAAACACACTGCAATGTACATTTACTAACTTGTTCAGCAGAATGCATAAAATCCTGTAAATCCTTATTTTCAGCCCAATCAGGAGTCAACATCTTTTTCTGTTTAAGCAATCCAATAATATGCAGCTGATACTTTAACATATGAAACTGGCAATTCAAGGCCCTAATGGCCAAAGCTGCAGAAGTGTATAACTTCTTACCCCATCTATCCAGCACCCTGGAGTCTCTATCAGAGGGGGTAGGATTTTTAGCAGTAAAAGCTTTAATGCCCTTGGGTCCCTGTGAAATAGTTTCAGGATCCACAATACGATTTTTGAAAAGGAACTTGAAAGTCAGGAACCCTGTAATATCTATCAGGTTTTCTGGAAGCAGGAGGTAAATTGTCAGGGGCCATGCTAGATTCCAAAAAGGCATCACCAACAAAGTCCAGTACAGGAGGTATAGCTAACGGCCTGTGCTGGGGCAGTAGTAAGAAATCCCTAAGCCTCTTTTTAGAATCAGAGAAATCCTGAATTTCTCAACGTAAAAGCTCCCAGAGAGTATGCAAGGTTTCACCAAAAGAGAAATCCTCTGGGGGGGAAGCAGAGGGAATTGAGTCCTCAGCATTAGAATCCTCATAGGTAGATCAGGGTAAATCCTGATCATCAGAGGAAACAGAAATTTCAGAATCCTGGTAAGAAGTATCATAAGCAAACTCAGTCCTAGGTCTTTTAGAGGGGGAAGGTTGCCTTCCCCTGATTTAAGTAATAAAATCTTCAGTCATTCTTATCATTTGTTCTTTAGGCATACAGGCCTGACCATGCGGTCTGGGCGTCAGGTTTCTAGGCATGGTTCGAGTTTTAGGCCTTGAAGCGCCGGTTTAATATGCAAGTCAGTAGGCCTGAAAACACCCTCAGAAGCCATTGCCTGCACAGCAGCTCTGGACCCATCCAAGGTAGAGACATCCGCAGGTTCCAAAGTTGAAGCATCTCGTGGCATACCGGATTCCGAATGGGTCTCAGTAGAGGCCTGTGAATCTGAAGTAGCGGGTATCAGGGGCTGCTCGAGGTACGTCATGGTCAGGGCCTAGGCAAGGAATACAGTACGAATTAAAATCTTTATGAGTTATTTGCTTTCCACAAGAAATGCAATTATTTACTTTTACTGGCATCGGTTTAGAGCAAGAAAAGGTTTCCCCAAAGGGGTACTTAGCTTTTAGTTGAAGACTTTGGTTCTGAAACTCGAAAACGAAAATTTCAGGAGTCGGCCGACCGGCACTTGCAAACTACTTCTGCTTTGGGCACCGCACGGCAAGAAAGACTGATGTAATGACGTTGGCTGCATATTTTACACCCCTGATGACCTGACGTCAAGAAAGAAGAGACAGAAACCGACGCAGGACCCAAGACTTTGTTAATCAGGCTGACTGATGGCTACCTGCAAGCAGATAACCCAAATGTAATGACTGCAACAGTGAAACACGAAGAACATCAGGAGGTCATCTAGATAGGGGAAGACCTGAATCCCTGAAGTCTACAAAAAGCAATCACAGGTGCTAGGCATTTGGTGAATACCTTGGGGCAGTAGAAAAGCCAAAGGGCAAAGCAGAGAACTGAAAATGCAAGGAAGCAACAGAGAAATGTAAAAACTTCCTGAAAAGAAGATGAACAGGAATGTGGAGGTAAACGCCCTTGATATCTAGAGAAACAAGGAAAGCTTGAGGAAGGACAGTAAACAGGGTTTGAATTGACAGCATTTGAAAAGTAGGAACATTCAGGAAGAACAAAAGGAACAAAGTGCCCAAGGACTGCAACCAGCAGCAACCACTAAAACTGTAAAAAAAAAAAGTGCACTTGGAAGCACCAGATGAAAGGAGACACCACTTTCGAAGTTATAAAAACAATCCTTTATTAACGCTTAATGAAATCCCTGCATTTTCATCCTCTAAACATCAGGACTTTACCAGATATAATGCTATTACAAATTATCTTCTTAAATACCCTAATCTCATCACCAAAACAATTAATCTAATAAAACAACTAATTAATCTTAAAATTCTTTCTCAAGCTACCCAAGTTCCCACTGTGGAGATAAAGGATGGAAATAGTCATACAAAAATACTAATAAATACTAATAAATCAATTACAAAACATCTGACTAATAATAAAATCTATACAAAACAATAAATAAATCTTTGGAAAAGCCTGTAAAAATACATATAAATCTCATTAAAAAGTAATATGTCATAAAAAGTACAGTTGTGTACACTTACCATAAATGTAGATGTTAGAGTGTCTTCACTGTTACAGTCATGACTGTAGGGTTCGCCCTTGCCGGCAGGCAGTCCTCGGTCGGTCAGACTCCCAAAGTCTGGGTCCGGCGTCGGCTGTTCAACCATGCTCCCTGACATCAGAGCGCCAGGAGTACAAAGCTGATAGCCGACGCCATGTTCTCCAGTTTTTCTTGCCCCAGATGTCAGGTGTTCCAAAATGAGTAAGATCCCATACCCTTTGCAAATGCACCTCAGAAGAAGGATGAAAAAAGGAACCACACAAAAGAAAAAATAAGAGGGGACAGGAGGGAGGGAAACCCAAACTGCAACAGTGAAGACACTCGAACATCTACATTTATGGTAAGTGTACACAACTGTACTATGTTCATCGTGTTTCACTGCTGCAGTCATGACTGTAGGGCTGAATCCCAAAGCAGAATAAAAGGGAGGTGGTCATAAAGTAGAGGGGGTGGCTAAAAGGCCCTGCAAGACTGCAGAAGCAAAGCCTGCCTAGACTTAGAGTAAAGAGGTAGATTGCAGTGCTTAGAAAAAGTATGCACTGAACTCCAAGTTGCAGCTTCTAAAATGTCCTTGGTAGGCACTCCTCTGAGGAAGGCAGCTAAGGTGGCAGCAGCTCTGGTAGAGTGAGTCATTATAGACCCTGGGATTTGCTTTCCATGGTGTGAATAGCAAAATCTGATTCCATGAGCAATCCATCTGGAAATGGTCTGTTTTGAAATAGCTTTACCTTGGGAACTTGAAGCATAAGAAACAAACAATTGCTCTGATTTCCTGATGTCCTTGGTTCTGTCCAGGTAAAAACGTAGTTGTCTGTGTACATCCAAGGAATGCAAGATCCTTTCCCCCTTATTTTGAGGAGTGGGGAAAAAAGTTGGCAAGTGAATAGTTTCATTTAAAGCCACTTTGGAAATCACCTTAGGCATGAAAGTAGGATTAGTCCTTAAAGACACCCTGTCTTGATGAAAAATAATATAAGGTTCCACAGCCATGAGAGCTTGCAACTTCGAAACTCTCCTGGCAGAGGTCAGAGCTAACAGGATGGCTGTCTTCCAAGATAAAAACTTTATGTCAGATGAGGCAGCAGGCTCAAAAGGAGGTAAGGTGAGTTTTTCCAAAACACAGTTGAGATCCCAAGCAGGAATGGGAGGAGATCTAGGGGGCCTTAAGTTCTTAGCTCCTCTGAGAAACTGTCTCATGAGTTGGTGGGAAAAGATTGGAGGGTCTGTATTATAATGAGCAGAAATAGCAGAGGCATGTATCTTTATGGAAGAGAAAGAGAGACCCTTATGTAAGAGGTCTGTCAGGTAAAGTAAAATCAGAGCAATGTTAGGAATAAGAGGATCTGAATCCTGAGCCTGCATCCAGGAACAAAATATTTTCCATTTTCCTGCATAAGATTTTCTAGTGCTAGGACGTCTGGCTTCTAAAATGACATCCATAACCTGCTTGGGTAGGAGAGAATGAATCAAAGACCCTGGATTAACCAGGCCGCCAGGCTGAGAGTTTTGACATGGGAGTGCAGAACCTGACCCTGATGTTGGGACAGAAGGTTCGGAGCCTGTGGTAACACCCAAGGGGGGGGTCCAGACAAAGGTTTTTCAGTGTTGGGTACCAAAACTGTCGAGGCCAATTTGGGGCCAGCAAGATTATCATCTTGGGCTTGTCCTGTTTGATCTTTAATAATACCCGTGGAAGAAGAGGAAGAGGCGGAAAGGCATACCCAGAGAGGTTTCTCCAACTGAATGATAGTGCATCCACTTTCCAAGCTGGTTCGTGGAATGTCCTGGTGCAAAAAATCTGTAGTTGATGATTGAGGTGGGATGCAAAGAGGTCTATGTGAGGACATCCCCAGACTGCTGTAATCATCTTGAATATTTCGGTGTCCAGCATCCATTCGTGTGGGTCCGACAGGTTTCTGCTCAGACTGTCTGCCAGGAAGTTTTGCTTCCCTGGTAGAAACTGAGCTTGAAGGTCCAGTTTGCAAGCTAGAGCTGTGTTCCAAAGATTCATGGCTAGTCTGCAAAGGGGATAGGAATGAGATCCCCCTTGCTTGTTTATGTACCACATAACTGTGGTGTTGTCTGTCCGTATCAGTAGTTGTCCTGGTTGTAGAAGATTCCTGAAGGCCAATAGAGCTTTCTGAACAGCTAACATTTCCTTTAAATTGATATGCAGGTGCTTCTGATCCTTTGACCAAAGGCCCTGCAGACAGTTGCCCTGAAAATGGGCTCCCCATGCATAATCTGAAGCATCCGTGGTTAGTATCTGAGTGGCAGGAGGCAGACTGAAGGGTTTTCCTTTGTTTAGAGTACATGCCTTGGACCACCAAAGTAAATCCTTTTGAAGACAAGGCAGGACGGTGATCTGTATGTCTAAACTGTGGCAATGCTGAGACCATATACTTTTAAGGTACCACTGTATTTTCCTCATATGTAGTCTTGCATATGGTACGAGAAGGATGCAGGAGGCCATGTAACCCAAAGCCTGCAGGAATTTCCTTGCAGATAGCTGAGTTAATGTTGCCAAGGTTTTGAAAGTTGAAGCCAGCTGTAATTGTTTTTCGTATGTCAGAAATGCCATCTGGATTGTTGTGTTTAGAGAAGCACCCAGAAAAATGATCTGTTGTGAGGGTGTCAAATTTGACTTTTTTATGTTTACAGTGAATCCCAGGAACTTGAGAAGATTCTGAACAAACTCTAGATGCTGGAGTAAGACATCCTTGCTGTCTGCCTGAATAAGACAGTCATCCAGATAAGGGTAAATTTGAATTCCCTTGAGTCTGCAATAAGCTACTACTGGAGCCAGGCATTTGGTGAAGACCCTGGGCGCAGTAGACAATCCAAAGGGCAGCGCAGAGAATTGATAGTGCCTCGATCAGGCCTTGAACCTGAGGTATTTTCTGCATTCCTGCCTGATGGGAATGTGTAAATATGCCTCCTTTAAATCCAAAGTTACCATCCATGCATTTTTGGTCAGCATTGGAAGTAGCTGCTGTAGAGTAAGCATCTTGAATTTTGGTATCTCGAGAAAAGTGTTCAAGACTGACAGATCCAGAATGGGTCTCCATGAATTTTGCTTCCTGGGGACTAGAAAGAGCCTTGAGTAAAAACCTTGTCCCATCTCTGAAAGTGGAACTAGTTCTATGGCTTTCATAGCCAAGAGAGCTTCCACCTGGTTTAAGGCCTCTAACCATTGATGTTTTGGAAGATCTGGCCATCCGCTTGGTCTTGGTAGGGTATGAAAATGGAATTTGTAACCTCTTGAAACCACATCCAGAACCCACTTGTCTTGGGTTATATGAGTCCAATTTAGGTGAAAGAGAGAAAGTTTTCCTCCGAGAGGGGCTTCCAGGCAAGAAGTTCCTGCAGCCCAACAGAGGGAGTCACTGAGTCTGTTTTCTATGAGCTTGCGACCTGTCCTCTCCTCCCCTAGGGGTGGAAGCAGTCCACTGTCTTGGTCTATAAGAGGCTTGCGTTTGAGGCCTTCCTCGGGAGCGTCTGTATCTACCCCATCTGAGGCCTGTCTGAATTGGGAAAGGACCAATTTTTCGTAGGCCAATTCCTACTAAATCTGGGTGGCTGTACTTGTAAGAAATCTTTAACTGTTTGCATGGATTTTGCCTTGTCCTCCATCTTCTTTATCACCTCTTCAGCTTTAGATCCAAACAAAACATTATGCTGATCAGGAGCATCCAATAATTTAGCTTTTACTTGATCTGGCAAATTTTGTTCCTTTAACCATGCATGTCTTCTAATGACTGTGCCAGAGGCAACAGCCCTACAAGAAGCCTCCAAGGCATCAAATCCACAGTGTAAACCATGCTTCCCAACTTGTTCAGTGGCATGCATTAAGTCATGTAATTCCTTATCATCTGCACAGGCGGAAATGGAAGTTAGCTTTTGTTTTAAAACAGACAGGAGAAATTGCTGGTATTTCAGCATATGAAACTGACAGTTTAAAGCCCTAATAGATAAAGTAGCAGAAGTGTACACTTTTTCCCCCATCTTTCTAAAGATCTGGAATCCTTCTCAGTGGGAATGGGGTTTTTAGCAGAAGCGGCCTTAACCCCCTTAGGACCCTGAGAAATGGTTTCAGGGTCAGCAGTAGGATTCTTGTATAAAAACTGGTGGGAATCAGGAACCCTATAATATCTGTCTGGCTTAACAGGAGCTGGAGGAAAAGAGTCAGGAGTTAAGTTAGCCACCGAAAAAGCATCATCCACAATATCCAAAATAGGAGGAATAGCCATTGGTCTATGTTGGGGAAGAAGAAGAAGAAAATCCCTTAGCCTTTTCTTAGATTCCAAGTACTCCTATCCTTCCCAGTGAAAATGTCCCCTCATTTCATGCAAAGTTTCCCCAAAAGAGAAATCCTCAGGGGGAGAAGCTGAAGGAATGGATTCCTCAGCATCAGAATCCTCATAAGGAGGGAAAGAATATTCCTGGTCAGAAGAAGAAACTGAAGAAACAGAAGCCTGATCAGAGGAGTCGTAATAAACTTCCTGCCTTGGCCTTTTATCTGGAGGGGGATGTGAACCCCTAATCATAGTAAGTAAGTCCTCCGCCATCTTAAGTAACTGTTTCTGAGACTTGGGTGCCGGATCAGAAGAGGCCTGGGCTGCAGTCTTTGATTTGGAAGGAGTCTTTGCCTTTGTCTTTGGCTTTGCCTTTATTAGAAGCTGAGTAGGCCTGAAAACCCCGTCGGAAGCCGGTACCCTGCACAGCAGCTCCGGACCCATCCGAAGGAGCATTGTCCGAAGGTCCTGCAACAGAAATATTCAAAGGCCTAGTTGGCTCCTCGTGGGAGTCCGTTTCGGCCATCGGTTCTGAAATGGCCGACAGGGGCTGCAAAAGCGCCTCACTGACGGCCGAACCTGAAGCTGGCTCTACTTGTACAACATCATCTGATTTGGACCTCGGAGGCCTGTCTTTATCCTTGCGTTTGTGAACTCCAGTAGCCGGAACCGTATCCAACATTTTATAACTAAAACGCCTACCGAAGTAATGAAATGCAAAATCGTACCTTCGTTTAATCGTACGTTGATTGAATCTAGCACAAAACCGACAACTAGCTACGTCGTGGTCAGGGCCTAAGCAAGGAATACAGTAAGAATGAAAATCCTTATGAGGTATTTGCTTCCCACATGAAATACAATTAACTTTTTCTGACATCTGACTGGAGCAAGAAAAGTTTCCCCAACGGGGTACTTAGCTTTGAGTAGGAGAAGAAAGTCTTCGGACTGAAGTAAGTTTATAAAAAATTGTCAGGAGTCAGCCGACCGGCACTTGCGAACTGCTATCATCGCACGGCAAGAAAGACTGGAGAACATGGCGTCGGCTGTCAGCTTTGTACTCCTGGCGCTCTGACATCAGGGAGCATGGCTGAACAGCCGACGCCGGACCCAGACTTTGGGATTCTGGCCGACCGAGGACTGCCTGCCGGCAGGGGAGAACCCTACAGTCATGACTGCAACAGTGAAACATGATGAACATCCTATTATTTCCATTAACAGTGGTGCCATCTAGTGGTATTTTTTCAGTATACTATTTTGCTCCGTCCAGACTTTTTTAGTTTGATGTCTAAAAACTTAGCTCTAGGGCAAGTCTTGGAACCGTTTGCAGCCACTATGGTTTGAAAGGAGGATCACTTAGGGATTTGGGCACTTTCGGGATACCAAATATGGACAGTAAGAGGGGTTTATCAATCCATAAATATCTGAATGTGTCCAGGCCTATCATCCTTTCTTCTAATAATTCTTTTAGCTCAAAGTCTATCTTGCAATGTGCTACATTATTCTCATTAATAGATAAACTGGAATACTTAGTATCATCATTCAGAATCTCCATAATTTTTCCCACATAAATCATGGTATCCATATGCACCATCCAACCCCTTTATCAGGTTTCATGACTCTTACGTATTCATTATTTCTTAATTCATCCAATAAGCTTTTTTTCCTGAAACAGGAGATTGGGGTAGGTTTTATTAGTTTTAATAGCTCCCCTTAGTTCTTTCTCTACCAGGCTCTCAAAGTTCTTTAACTACGGATGAAGTTGAGGGTTAATGTACTTTTCTTTCTAAATTCTTGTTCCTGGCCAGTCCCTGCACCACTGTCCATAAACACCAACTCCAGGTTCTTTTTTCTCAAAGATAACTAACTATTAAAAGTCTACTAATGTCATTTTTTCTGTTAGGGATAAAATGCAATCCTCAAATAAATAAGTTAAAATATACTTCATTTACATCTAAATCACTATAATTAAATATATTAAAACATTTTTATATGTATATTTACATTCTTCTTGCGTGATGTGAATCCCTGAGTTCTCTACAGTGGTCTTGAATGGGGTATGCCCACTGTTAGTCAATATCTTCCCCTCTCATGGGCTAGTATCTCTCCCTGTTGTAATTAGGTGTACTGGTGTTTTGTTCCTCAACCTTTCTGATCTCCGGGGGAGCTCAGAAGGTTCCTCTAGATCATGATTGCCCATGGTTTGGGGTCCATCTTGTGCAAACAACTGTCTTCTAGGTGTACTGTATGAATTAAAATCCCTCACCTTAACCACACCATTCACACCTTTTGGTTTAGGGTAGCTACTATTCTCTAGATTTTAGACTTCAAACTAAAAAAAAGTCTGGATGGAGCAAAACAATACACTGAAAGCTTTCTGGGACTTTTTAAGGGGTATTAAACTGAATTTATGCAAGAAAGAGTTGATTTAAGACAAGAGATTGTGGACCTTTTTATGGTGATACCGCAGCTCCACTGGCCTTTCATGGTTTGAAGAAGCCTAAGCGAACAAGACAGGATTTTCTACGGACGATTTTAAGGTTTGTTTGGAATTAATGGAACTCTTGCTGCATAATATTTTTTTTTATATTTTGAAAGTTTTTTTTTTTTTTTTTTACACAGGAAAGAAGAGTAGCAATGGGGACCCTGTTGTGCCCCAACCTACGCAAATACAATGTTGTCCATTTGGGAACAGAAGTTTTTATTTAAATCCATTTATACTAAATGCTGGAATTACTACAAGTGATACCACTATCACTCTCTTAAGGGCAAACTGTCTGAGTATAAAAGTGCACAGATCTACTTTGCCTTGTACATGAAAACCCTTTATAGTAATTCCACTTCTCACCTGTGTCACAGGCTGTCCCATCAGGTAAACCTCATAACTTTTCTTAAGCAGGCCCTGACTAAAATGCTGCCAATCACTCTGAGGGTCTCTGAGAGCAGTAGATAAATGCTTTGTTTTCCGTTTCTTTTTTAAATGGGTATCTGCCTTCTGAAAGGAAGAAGGCCCAGATGTAGGCTTGTGCTCCACAATCATAATCAGCACTTCCTACCTTGCTAAGATCTGCGGAATATCCTTAGACCCTTCTGTAATCACAAGCTGTGGTTCTGCCTGGACATCTGTGAAAGATGCCTGTAAGCCTCAGAGGACATGTGAGCAGCCGAATCCATACCAGTCTCTGAACCAGACACAGTAGAGGAATCTGACTTTGGAACCGAGTGAACCACTGGGCCTTCATCGGCCTCAAGAGAGATGTCCAATAGGTGAGGCACATCCAAAGAATCCAACATAGTAGTCTTGGCCTTGGTCTTTATTTGTGGCTGCACTTCGGGCCTAGAAGCACCTTCCATAGAGGCCTGAGCTAAGCATTTAAGACTTGATTCTCTAGATAAATATTAAGGGTGGAAAATCGACTTCTGAGTGCTTTTGGGACAAAGGCCTGACAAATACTGCAGGATGTATTGTCTTGAGCGGCCCCCAAGAACAACACTGCTCATGGCGATCCTTATGGGGAATTTGTCTCCCTCACCTGAATTTTCCTCTTCTGGATGACATTAACCACAAATAAAAACCAAGCAACCAAAAACAAGAAAAAGCACCCCAAAGGGGCACTTATCTGAGCCAAGGTACACCAGCGCAACACAAAAATGACTCAGCTGAACAGATCAGTGATCACAGGATGGCATTTGGACTGGCAGCAAATAAGTTCTGAGGAGGATATGTCTGGATGTCCCATTTATGCCCTACTCTGCACGAGGAGCATACTAGTGATGTAAGGCATACCCTATAGCAACCTAAAGGCTTTGGTATACTGGCCAGACTTCGCTTTGCGGGCTACATCCCTTGTGTTAAGAATACTGCAGCAGTGAATGGAAGGACATATTTATGTATATACACACAAGTGTGTGTATGTGTATATATATATATATATATATATATATATATATATATATATATATATATATATATACACACACACAAACCGACTCAGCTGAGGTGGGAGGTTGGCATAATGGTTAGGGTGTTTACCTTACAAACACAAGGTGCAGAGTTTGATTCCCACATGGGGTAGTTGGCTAGGCTTAAAATGGCCCACAAGGGCAGTTAGCCTAGTATGAACATATATATATATATATATATATATATAAATGAAAGGGGGATGGTCGGAGGGTAACCTGGAATGCAATAGTGAATACACTCCAACATCTACATTTATGGTAGGTACACAACTGTACTATGCTCATCGTCTTTCACTGTTGCAGTCATTACTCTTGAGTTGAATCCCAAAGCTGAGGATGGGTGGCAGGGCTAAATAGGATTAGGAGAGGCTATGAGGCACAGCAGAACTGCAGTGGCAAAGCCTGCTCTGGATTTAGAGTAGTGAGGTAAGTGGTACTGCTTTGTAAAAGTGTGCACTGAACTCCAAGTTGCAGCCTTCAAGATGTCTTTGGTTGGTGCTCCTCTGAGAAAGGCTGCTGAAGTGGTGCTGCTCTGGTTGAATGTGGCCTAATGCCCTTAGGCACTGATTTGCCATGCTGTGAGTAGCAGAAACGAATGCAATGGCCTATCCATTTTGAAATAGTCTGTTTTGAGATAGCCTTTCCTTGTGATCCTGCAGCATATGCCACTAAAAGTTGCTCAGTCTTTCCGAAAGCTTTAGTTCTGTCCAAGTAGAAGCGTAGCTGTCTGTGTATGTCCAAAGAATGCAGAAGTCTCTCACCCTTGTTCTGTGGGTTTGGATAAAAGGTAGGCAAGTGAATGGTTTGGTTAAGGGCCACACTGGACACCACCTTAGGCATAAATGTCAGGTTCGTCCTTAGAGAAACCCTGTCTGGATGGAAAATGACAAAAGGTTCCACAGCCATGAGTGCCTATAACTCCGAGACTCATCTTGCAGAGGTTATTGCTAGGAGGAGAGCTGTTTTCCAGGATAAAAATTTTATATCAGCTGTTGAGGCTGGCTCAAAAGGAGGCAGTGGGAGTTTTTCCAAGACATAATTGAGGTCCCATGCAGGTACTGGTGCTCTCCTTGGAGGTCTTATGTTTTTAGCCCCTCTGAGGTACTGCCTTATTAAAGGATGTGAAAAGATTGGTGGTTCCGTATTATAATGGGCTGAAATGGCTGAGGCATGAATCTTAATTGATGAAAAGGATAGGCCTTTGTCCAGCATCTCAGTTAAGTATTGTAAAATCTGAGGAATATTTGGTACAAACGTGTCAATTCCTTGTGCCTGGTTCCAAGCACAGAATCTCTTCCATTTTTCTGCATAAGATTTTCTGGTACTGGGCGACCTGGCCTCCAAAATAACATCCATCACAGCTTTGGAGAGAGGAGTGTTCTGAATGGCTACATTATCCGCCATGCTGCCAGATTTAAGGTCCTGAGTTGGCTGTGCAGGATCAGATTGTTTTGTTGGGTCAGTAAGTGAGAAATGTGAGGCAATGTCCAGGCTGGACCTTGAGACAAGTTCTTTAGGATTGGATACCAGTGCTGGCGTGGCCAGTCTGGGGCAATCAGTATCATTTTTGGCTGCTCTTGTCTGACCTTTAGGAGTACCTTGGTGAGGAGAGGCAGTGGGGGAAAGGCATATATTGTTAGGTTTCTCCAGCGGAAGGATAAGGCATCCACTTTCCATGCTTGCTTGTGGCAAGTCCTTGTGCAGAATCTCTGTAGTTAGCAGTTGTAAGGGGAGGCAAATAGATCTATGTCTGGGCATCCCCATTTCCTTGTTATCATGCTGAAGACTTGTGGATCCAGTTTCCACTCGTGGGGATCCATGAGGTTTCTGCTTAGTTCATCTGCCAGAGTATTTATTTCTCCTGGCAGGAATTGCGCTTGCAGGTGAACTTGATAAGTCAATGCTGTGTCCCACAAAGTCATGGCTTGTCTGCAGAGGGGGTAGGAATGTGTGCCTCCCTGCTTGTTTATGTACCACATGACTGTAGTATTGTCCGTCTTTATCAGTAGTTGTCCTGGATGAAGTAGATCCTTGAAAGCTGTCAGGGCATTCTGAACAGCTAGCATCTCTTTTTGATTGATATGAAGATGCATCTGGCTTGCGGGCCATGTGCCCTGAAATATAGTTTCCTGCCATGTGGGCCCCCCAGGCATAATCTGAGGCATCCGTTGTTAGTGTCTGCCTGGCTGTGGGTAAAGTGAATGGCTGTCCCTTGTTGTGGTGACAGGCCTGTGCCCACCATCGAAATTCCTGTTGCAGGCAGGGAATCAAGATTATGATTGTCTCTAGGTTGTGACAATGCTGAGTCCAAACACTTTTTAGATACCATTGTAGTTTTCTCATATGGAATTAGCAGAATGTAGGATGCCATGAAGCCCAAACCTGCAGAATTTTTCTTGCAGATAACTGGGTCTTTGTTGCCAACATTTTGAAGTAAGAAGTCAGTTGCCTTTGTCTGGCCTGAGATAAGCCATCTGGGCAGTTGTATTTAAGCTTGCACCCAGGAATATTATCTCTTGAGAGGGTACTAGTTTTGATTTCTTTCCGTTTACTGTGTACCCTCGGCAAATTAGTAATCTTTTTACAAATGCCAGTTGCTTTAGTAGTATATGTCCTTGTTCTCTGCTTGAATAAGGCAGTCATCCAAGTAAGGATATATTTGAATTCCTCTTTGTCTGCAAAATGCAATTACTGGTGCCAGGCATTTTGTGAAGACCCTGGGCGCAGTAGATAAGCCAAAGGGCAGTGCAGAGAATTGGTAGTGCATTGAGCCAGCTATGAATCTAAGGTATCATGCACCACCACTAATCCCCCCAGCTTACCCCAGATCGCGCTTGTCGCAGAGTGTCTCAACATTGGCTGGGCTACTATATTTATAGTATCTTTTCCTATCAGAAAATTTTTCTTTTTTTTTCTTTTCAACCCAAAATGGCTTTTAATTGTGTATGTGTGTGGTGTCTCTTGGCGTTTTATTATTTTTTTTTGCTTTAATTTTCCTGTCAAGAGAAGTTTTCTTCAGTCAGAGGGGCCTTCCCCTATTCTAACTACTTTAGTGGTGTGTGTGTCAAGTAGTACCTTTTTGAGTCACAGGGTCTTGACCCTCCTTGTTTTGGTGGCTGGAAGGTCAGAGAATCCTTCTTTTGTTCCTAATTCTGCAAGATTGTCTGATTGGGACATGCAGGTATGCCTCTTTTAGGTCCAAAATTACAAGCCAAGCCTTCTTGCCCAGCATGGGCAGCTGCTGCAGAGTCAACATTTTGAATTATGGAACGTCCAGAAAAGTGTTTGGAATAGACAGGTCCAGTATTGGTCTCCAGGCTTTGTCCTTTCTGGGTAACAAGAAAAGTCTCGAGTAAACTCCTTGTCCATGCTCTTGTTGTGGTACTCGCTGAATGGCCCTCATGTCCATGAGGGATGCAACTTGCTTTTGTTCCTCTGCCCATTGATTGTGTGGCAGGTCTGGCATACCTTTTGCCCTTGGCAGGGTCTGAAAGTGGAACATGTAGCCCTGAGACACTATGTTCAAGACCCATTTTGTCCTGGGCGATCATATGCCAATTTTGTGAAAAAAGTGCTAGTTTTCCCCCTTAGGGGGCTGCCAAAAGATAAGTGTTTGGTTCTGGCAGAGGACAGTCATTGGGACGGTTTACTGTATGGCTGTAATTTGTCTTCCCTGCTTTTCGAGGTAGAAGCACCCTACTGTTTAGGCCTGTATGAGCCTTGGGGCTGGGATCTGCCTCTGGGGCGTCTGTATCTGCCTCTTTGTGGCCTGTCTGACACTGGAAAAGACCAATTTTTTGTAGGCCAGTTCCTGCTAAATCTGGGTGGCGGCACCTGTAAGAAATCCTTAACTGTCTGCATAGATTTTGCTTTGTCCTCCATTTTCTTCAACACCTCTTCTGCTTTAACACCAAACAAACTATCATGCTGTAATGGAGCATCTAATAATTTTGCTTTAACATGATCAGGCAGATTCTGTTCCTTTAACCAAGCATGTCGCCTAATGACAGAACCCGTAACAGCTGCCCTTGCAAGAGGCCTCCAGAGAATCAAAACCACATTGCAAAGTACGCTTTCCCACTTGTTCAGCTGCATGCAATAAATCCTGCATTTCCTTGTTTTCTTCACATTCAGAATTTGTTAACATTTTCTGTTTTAAGCAGTGATATTGCTGACATTTAAGCATATGAAATTGACAATTTAAAGCCCTCACAGCCAAGGTAGCAGAGGTGTAAACCTTTTTCCCCCATCTGTCCAGTGCCCTTAAATCCCTATCAGAGGGGGATAGGGTTTTTTGCAGTGGAAGCCTTGACCCCTTTGGGACCCTGAGAAATAGTTTCTGGGTCAGCAGCAGGGTTTTTATAAAGAAATTGATGTGAATCTGGAACCCTGTAGTATCTGTCTGGCTTAACAGGTGCAGGGGGTAGAGAGTCAGGGGACAGGCAGGACTCTGAAAATACATCGAAAATGTCTAAAAAAGGAAGGATAGCAAGAGGCCTGTGCTGAGGTAGTAGAAGAAAATCTCCAAGACTTTTCTTAGATTCTGAGTAGTTTTGGATATCTCAGTGGAAGTGCTCCCTCATGGTATGCAGGGTTTCCCCAAAAGAATAATCCTCAGGAGAGGAGGCTGAATGGATAGATTTTTCAGCATCAAAATCCTCATAGGGAGGGAGAGAGTAATCTTGGTCAGAAGAGGAGTCAGAGGAAATGGAAACCTGATCTGAAGATTCATATTCTGTCTCTTGCCTAGGCCTCTTCTCAGGAGAGGGATGGGTACCCCTGATCAAAGTAATTAGGTCTTCAGCCATTTTGAGCATCTGTTTTTTAGGCATGGAGGCCTGTCCATGGGCTTGCTGCACTTGTTTCTTTGTCTTTAGAAGTGCTTTAGTCTTTGCCTTTGAAGCTGTAGTCGGGGTTTTATATATAACTGTGTAGGCCTGAAAACACCCTCAGAAGCCGATGCCTGCTCAGCGGCTCCGGACGCATCTGAGGGAATATTTTCTAAGTGTCCAATACCTTGAGTTTCCAGAGGCCTGGTCTGCTCCACATGGGAGTCGGAAGGAGCCTGCGGCTCTGAGGTAGCGGGCGTCAGGGGCTGCGAAAGCGCCTCACTGAGAACCGGTGACTGGCTTAGAAGAAGCCTCGTCGTCAGTTTTGGACCTTGGATGCCTGTCCTTTTCCTTATCCTTGCTTTTCTTGTGAATTGCGGTAGTCGGATGGCCATCGGACGACATTGTGTAATTACATCTTTGGCCAAAGTAATGAAATGCAAAATCGTACCGACGCTTAATAGTGCGTTGGTTAAATCTAGCACAAAATCTCAGTTAACTACGTCGTGATCAGGGCCTAGGCAAGGAATACAATAAGAATGGAAGTCCTTATGAGGTATTTGCTTCCCACAAGAAATACAACTATTAACTTTTTCTGACATCGGTCTGGAGCAAGAAAAAGTTTCCCCAACGGGGTACTTAGCTTTAAATGAAGACTTCTGATCTGAAATTCGAACACGAAAATCTCTGGAGTCAGCCGACCAACACTTGCAAACTGCTTCGGGCACCGTGCGGCAAGAAAGACTGAAGAAAATGGCGTCGGCTGCATCTTTTATACCCCTGGCGCACTGACATCAGGGAAGAAGCGACAGCAACAGACGCCGGACCAAGACTTTGGAATTCAGGCCGACTGCGGGTAGCCTGCCAACAGGATAACCCAAGAGTAATGACTACAACAGTGAAACACGATGAAAATATATATCTAAATAAATTATATAATTAAATACCCAAAATAAAACAAATGACAAAGATTTTTGCTTTCAAAGAACGGATTTAAATCAGAAAACCCAAATGTAAGCATCAAAAACCCAGCCCACAACTTCAGTCAAAAAACAAGAAGCTCTTGTAAGAAATGGTCTGAACATTTTATACGAAAAAGGGTGATCTTTAACTCAGGTGCCTTCATGCACAGATTAGCCCATGACATCCAAGACCTTAAACAGTTTTCCACTAAACACTTTTACTGTATGTGTATTAAACTTACTTTTCAGGGCAAGTACCCTGTGTTCTGGAGAACTGTGAACTATCCCTTTCATCATATTCATTTCCTTCTGGAATCTGAAACTTGGATTGAGGACTGTTTGAAGAACCTGAAAAATGCTTCTCTATCACTTCAGGAGACAATACTGCTTTACGATCTGCTTGTAGTTGCTGATAAAACATTAGAAAGAATAAAAAAATCACTCACCTTCTAATTTGTGTATAACAATGTGTTTACTTTATAACCTTTACCTGCTCTTGTCTAAATTGTTTCCCAGCCAAAAAAGGCTAATATGTTTTGAAGGCCTCTCTTTCCAAATTATGCAATACAGCCTGCCACTGTGGAGCGGATTAAGAAATCCAAATAATTCATGCCTAAATTGGTCAGGTAAAAATGCCTGTCACTAAAAAACTCAAAATAATACTCAAACTGTTTGCATGGAGGCTGGGAATATTTGTTCAAACACTGAAAAAAGAAATGACAAACAAGAACTTATTTTATCTGAGTATTCTCTCCCTCCTCTTGCTATCTTACCTATACCACCACTGCCTTCTACAATATTATCGCTCTTAGAAAAATGTACATTAACAGAATATTAGTCTCTCTGTAGTGTTTACAAACAGATTAAGTAAAAAATGTTACAAGTAGACCTCTTACAAGGGCAGTCACCAAACAGAATAATTACCAAATAATTCCAATTAACTAAATAAAAAAAATAATTTAATTATATTGTAAGTGAATAGAAAAATTTGCACTTTGTATAATGGCCAATTATAGCATAACATCAATCTGCTTTTGTTTCTTCTGAAAATTAGACCTTTATCAAAAATACTTTGAAGAAAACATCCAGTGCTAAACTCATTTGCACAATTTAATGCCTAGATTTATTTTATTACAACAATTTTACTGCTGACACTGGTTCAACTGCACATCTGCCTGTGAGGTTCAGCAATCTTGAGTTGTAATGCAGATTGCCAAGATACACAAATACAAACAGCCTTTCCAATGTCAAACAAAACTTTTACCAGTACCTCTTGATCACATTCTGCTGGTGCATCAGTGTCATTTTTAGTAGCATCCTGAACAGCTTCATTCTCGGTGACAATCTCCTTTGCTGAAGTCTCTCTCCTAGTTGCTCTCCCTACATTAGGCTTGGGCCTCTGGAAGCGACTCCTCGATAAAGCTGCTGGTCTGACCTCAGTTACTTTTAGCCCTTGAGATGTAGCCTCTTCAACAGCACTAATAAAATACATACATTTAAGGCACATTCTTTTTAGACTTTTGTAAGCATTAACAGAGTATTTCAATACAGATTATAAACAAGAAATTACACAAAATGTTTAAAAAAAATAAAACATTGTAGTGACGATAAAAGTTTATTCACCTGTACACGTCCAAGTGAAATGTGGTTCAAATCTACATATCAGCAATTCCAAAATAAATGTCCAACTGTAAACTTTAAATGAAATCCCTCCTACCATGAATGCAGTTGTTCAACCAAGTCTGTTTGCACATCAGACCTTTGCATGCTTGATGCAGAAAACCTTAAGTTATTTTATGTTTGTTAACCACGGAAGTGAAATGAACCAGTATAGACACTTCAGCAAGAGCCTGGGACTTGGCGTACAATACAAGGCAAGAAGTGCATCAGACAGTAGGAGTGGTACACACATTAAGAAAACAAAGTATACGATTAAATAAATGTCTACACAATTCAAAATTAGTTTGAAAAAGAGTTTGAAAATGCAACAGTTCAAAAGATGAAGTGCAAGAAGGTGAATAAATATATATTTAAAATGGCAGAAAAGGGAACTATAAATACTATAAAAAGTATTTTACTGGAACACCTCACTAATCTATGTGCTGAATTTGATGCGAAACAAAGGGCTACAGGTTTAGCAGATTAGTAAAATCACTGTCATTAACTTATCAATATTATCACTAATAGGTAAAATGGAGTAGAATTACAAAGATTAGTTGAAATTATACATAGATGATCCATGCAGATGCCAAGTTGCACTTTTCCCCACCAAACATTAGAAACGTTAGAAAATTTTCTCCAACATAAATGGGTATAATTCATATTTTAGCAGGTAAAAGTCCCATAATCTTAGTGCAAGGATGGAGAATCCACGGTCAGTAGATACTAGTAAGTTTGTGGGCCTTGCAAGTAACTGTGGCATTGTTGGCCTGGAAACGAAGTTATGAGGTTTACCTGATGGACAGCCTGTGACACAGGGGAGGAGGGGAATTACTATAAAGGGTTTTCATATACAAGGCAAGTAGACCTGTGCACTTTTACACTCAGCCAGTTTGCCCTTAACAGAGTGATAGTTGTATTCATGCTTTGGTGACAGAAGTATGAATATGCAAATCTCGCTGGAAAAATTTTGAAGGACTGATGTTTTTCACAGAAGCGTAGGTCAGTACAATTTCACCTAACAGTATGGGCGAGTACATTTAAGGAGTATTCTAACTAGGGGTGTAGGGTGCTCGGAGACGCTGAGTTAAAAGGAGTGTAGATGAACTGATAAGAAAACTCCCCTGTAGCTAGACCACCAAGGCTACATCAGCAAGGGAGAGAGACATCTGAAGATGGAAATGAGCAAGAAAAGATGGAATGGAGGGTTGGACGGAATACTGCAAGTGATCAGAAGGATATAGTTCAGCTGTGTAAGAACTACCATAACAGCATATGCCCTGACTGAAATCACAGTTGCAATATTTCTGACACATGGGTGACTCCCAAAGCTGAAGAAAGAGTGGTTGGCTATTGAGAAGTAGAAGAAATGGCCAGCAGCCCAAACAGAACTGACTTAGCAAAGGCTGTTCTACACCTGGAGAAAGCATCAGTTTTGTAATGTCTGGTAAGGGTGTGTACAGAGGACCAAGTAGCTGTTTCCAGGGCAGACCTGGAGTCTGTACCTTTGTGAAAAGCTCCTGAAGAAATAACAGCCTAGCAGAAAGTAATGTAGGGAAGGAGGGTACGGTCTTACTCTGGTGCATGTGGAAGATTAGGCTCAAAGGATACAAACAGGTCAGTCTTTCTGAAGGATTTAGTTTTGTTGAGGTAAAATCTGACATGCCTGTGAATGTCCAGAGAATGCAAAGTACAGTTGTGTACCTACCATAAATGTAGATGTTCGAGTGTATTCACTGTTGCAGTCATTAGACTTGGGTTATCCTACTGGCAGGCTACCCGCAGTCGGCCTGAATTCCAAAGACCTGGTCCGGCATCAGTTGCTGTCGCCTCTTCCATGACGTCAGTGCGCCAGGGGTATAAAAGATGCAGCCGATGCCATTTTCTTCAGTTGTTCTTGCCCCAGAAGTCAGGTGCCCCCAAAAGGGTAGGCTAAAAATTCTGCTCATAAAAATGCATGCACTAACACAAACATTACCTTCATCTACAAGCAAATACACCATAGGTTGTATAGAATAGAGAAGTACAGATAAGTCCCAGCAATGAAAGGGGGATGGGTGGAAGGGTAACCTGGACTGTAACAGTGAATACACTCCAACATCTACATTTATGGTAGGTACACAACTGTACTATGTTCATAGTGTTTCACTGTTGTAGTCATTACACTTGGGTTGAATCCCAAAGTTGAGGTTGGGTGGCTGGGCCTAAATAGAATTAGGAGTGGCTATGAGGCCCTGCAGAACTGTAGTGGCAAAGCCTGCTCTGGATTTAGAGTAAAGAGGTAAGTGGTAGTGCTTTGTAAAAGTGTGCACTGAAGTCCAAGTTGCAGCCTCAAAAATGTCCTTGGTTGGTACTCCTCTGAGGAAGGCTGCTGAAGTGGCTGCTGCTCTGGTTGAATGTGGCCTAATGCCCTTAGGCACTGATTTGCCATGTTGTGAATAGCAGAAACGAATGCAGTGGCCTATCCATTTTGAAATAGTCTGCTTTAAAATAGCTTTTCCTTGTGATCCTGCAGCATATGCCACTAAGAGTTGCTCAGTCTTTCTGAAAACTTTAGTTTTGTCCAAGTAGAAGCGTAGCTGTCTGTGTATGTCCAAAGAATGCAGAAGTCTCTCCCCCTTATTCTGTGGATTTGGATAAAAGGTAGGCAAATTAATGGTTTGGTTAAGAACCACACTGGACACTACCTTAGGCATAAATGTTGGGTTTGTCCTTAGAGAAACCCTGTCCAGATGGTAAATAATAAAAGGTTCCACAGCCATTAGTGCCTGTAACTCTGAGACTGTTCTTACTGAGGTTATTGCTAAGAACAGAGCTGTATTCCATGATAAGTATTTTATCTCAGCTGTATTGGCCGTCTCAAAAGGAGGCAGTGTGAGCTTTTCCAAGACAAAATTGAGGTCCCATGCAGGTATTGGAGCTCTCCTTGGAGGTCTTATGTTTTTGGCCCCTCTGAGGTACTGCCTTAGCAGTGGATGTGAAAAAATAGGTGGGTCCGTATTGTAATGAGCTGAAATGGCAGAGGCATGGATCTTGATGAGGATAGGCCTTTGTCCAGCATCTCAGTTAGGTATTGTAAATTCTGAGGAATATTTGGTACAAGCGTGTCCATTTCTTGTGCCTGGTTCCAAGTACAGAATCTCTTCCATTTTTCTGCATAAGTTTTTCTGGTGCTGGGCCTCCTGGCCTCCAAAATAACATCCATGACTGCATTACAGAGAGGTGTGTTTTGAAAGGTTACAATATCAGCCATGCCGCCAGATTTAGGGTTCTGAGTTGGCTGTGCAGGATCTGATTGTTTTTCTGGGTCAGCAAATGAGGAATCTGAGGTAATGTCCAGGCTGGGCCTTGAGACAAACTCTTTAGGATTGGGTACCAGTGCTGGCGTGGCCAGTCTGGGGCAATCAGTATCATTCTTGGCTTCTCTTGTCTGACCTTTATGAGTACCTTGGGGAGAAGAGGCAGTGGAGGAAAGGCATATACTGTAAGGGTTTTCCAGCTGAATGATAGGGCGTCCGCTTTCCATGCTTGTTTGTGATAAATCCTTGTGCAGAATCTCTGTAGTTGGCAGTTGTGAGGGGGGGCAAATAGATCTATGTCTGGGCATCCCCATTTCCTTGTTATGTTGAAGATTTGTGGATCTAGTTTCCACTCGTGAGGATCCATGAGGTTTCTGCTTAGTTCGTCTGCCAGAGTATTTGGCTTTCCTGGCAGGAATTGTGCTTGCAGTTCTACTTGATAAGTCAATGCTGTGTCCCACAAAGTCATGGCTTGTCTGCAGAGGGGGTAGGAATGTGTGCCTCCTTGCTTATGTACCACGACTGTAGTATTGTCCGTCTTTATCAGCAGTTGCCCTGGATGAAGTAAATCCTTGAAGGCTGTCAGGGCATTCTGTACAGCCAGCAGCTCTTTTTGATTGATATGAAGATGCAATTGGCTTGTGGGCCATGTGCCCTGAATACATTTTCCTGCCATGTGGCGCCCCCCAGGCATAATCTGATGCATCTGTTGTTAGTGTCTGCCTGGCTGTGGGTAAAGTGAATGGCTGTCCCTTGTTGTGGTGAAAGGCCTGTGCCCACCATCGAAACTCCTGTTGCATGCAGGGAATGAGGGTAATTAATGTTTCTAGGCTGTGACAATGTTGAGTCCAAACACTTTTTAGATACCACTGTATTTTCCTCATATGCAGTCTTGCATATGGAATTAGTAGAATGCAGGATGCCATGCAGCCTAAAGCCTGCAGAATTTTTCTTGCAGATAACTGGGTCTTTGTTGCCATCATTTCGAAGTAAGAAGTCAGTTGCCTTTGTCTGGCGTGAGATAAGCCATCTGTGTAGTTGTACTTAGGCGTCCAGCCTGGAATATTATCTCTTGAGAGGGTACCAGTTTTGATTTATTTTCGTTCACTGTGTACCCTAGGAAAATTAGTAATCTTTTTACAAACGCCAGATGCTTCAGTAGAATGTCCTTGTTCTCTGCTTGAATAAGGCAGTCATCCAAGTAAGGATATATTTGTATTCCTCTGTCTGCAAAATGCAATTACTGGCGCCAGGCATTTTGTGAAGACTCTGGGTGCAGTAGATAAGCCTAAGGGCAGTGCAGAGAATTGGTAGTGCATTGAGCCAACTATGAATCTGAGGTATAATCTGCAAGACTGTCTGTTTGGGACATGCAAGTATGCCTCTGAGGTCCAAAGTTACAAGCCAAGCCTTCTTGCCCAGCATGGGCAGAAGCTGCTGCAGAGTCAACATTTTGAATTTTGGAACGTCCAGAAAAGTGTTTAGACTAGACAGGTCCAGTATTGGTCTCCAGACTTTGTCCTTTCTGGGTACCAAGAAAAGTCTCGAGTAAAATCCTTGTCCCTGCTCTTTCTGTAGTACTCGCTGAACAGTCCTCATGTCCATGAGGGATGAAACTATCTTCTGTGCCTCTGCCCATTGATTGTGTGGCAAGTCTGGCATACCTTTTGTCTTTGTTAGGGTGTGAAAGTGGAACCTGCAGCTCTGAGATACTATATTCAAGACCCATTTGTCCTGGGTGATCATGTGCCAATTTTGTGAAAAAAGTGCTAGTTTTCCACCCTAAGGGTGCTGACAAAAGATAAGTGCTTGGCCTTGGCAGAGGGAAGTCATTGGGACTGTTTCCTGTATGGCTGTGATTTGTCTTCTCCACTTTTGGAGGTAGAAGCACCCCATTGTTTAGGCCTGTATGAGCCTTGGGAGCTGGGATCTGGCTCTAGGGCATCTGTATCTGCCTCTTTGTGGCCTGACTGACACTGGAAAGGTCCAATTCTTAGAAGGCCAGCTCCTGCAAAATCTGGGTGGCTGTACCTATAGGAAATCCTTAACTGTCTGCAGAGATTTCGCTTTATCCTCCATTTTCTTCAACATCTCTTCTGCCTTAACACCAAACAAAGTATCATGCTGTAATGAAGCATCCAATAATTTTGCTTTAACATGATCAGGCAGATTCTGTTCCTTTAACCAAGCATGCCTTCTAATGACAGAACCCGTAACAGCGGCCCTGCAAGAGGCCTCCAGTGAATCAAAACCACATTGCAAAGTATGCTTTCCCACTTATTCAGCTGCATGCAATAAATCCTGCATTTCCTTGTTATCAGAACATTCAGAATTTGTCACCATTAGCAGAGACATTAAGTATTGCTGATATTTAAGCATATGAAACTGACAATTTAAAGCCCTTACAGCCAAGGTAGCAGAGGTGTAAACTTTTTTCCCCCATCTGTCCAGTGCTCTAGAATCCCTATCAGAGGGGACAGGGTTTTTTGCAGTGGAAACCTAGACCCCTTTGGGACCCTGAGATATAGTTTCTGGGTCAGCAGCAGGGTTTTTATATAGAAATTTATGAGAATCTGGAACCCTGTAGTATCTGTCTGGCTTAACAGGTGAAGGGGATAAAGAGTCAGGAGACAGGCCGAACTCTGAAAATACATCATCTACAATGTCTAGAACAGGTGGAATAGCAAGAGGTCTGTGCTGAGGTAGTAAAAGAAAGTCTCTGAGCCTTTTCTTAGATTCTGAGTAATCTTGGCTCTCCCAGTGAAAATGCTCCCTCATGGTATGCAGGGTTTCCCCAAAAGAATAATCCTCAGGAGGAGTGGCTGAAGGAATAGATTCTTCAGCATCAGAATCCTCATAGGGAGGAAGAGAGTATCCCTGTTCTGAAGAGGAGTCAGAGGAAATGGAAACCTGATCAGAAGAGTCATATTCTGTGTCTTGCCTAGGCCTCATCAGGAGGGGGATGGGAACCCCTGATCAAAGTAATTAGGTCTTCGGCCATTTTAAGCATCTGTTTCTTAGGCATGGAAGTCTGTCCAGGAGAATGCTGTACCTGTTTCTTTGTCTTTAGAGCTGTTTTAGTCTTTGCCTTTGAAGCTGAGGTTGGCTTGACATATAACTGTGTAGGTCTGAAAACACCCTCAGAATCCGATGCCTGCTCAGCGGCTCCGGACCCATCTGAGGGAATAGTTTCTGAGTGTCCAATATCTTGAGTATCCAGAGGCCTAGTTGGCTCTACCTGGGAGTCGGAAGCGGCCTGTGGCTCTGAGGTAGCGGGTGTCAGGTGCTGCGAAAGCGCCTCAATGAGAACCGGCAAACCGGCGACTGGCCTAGCGGAGGCCTCGTCTCTTTTGGACCTCGGATGCCTGTCCTTTTCCTTTGGCTTTTTATAAACTCCGTTCATCGGCTGTTCTGACGGCATTATATAATTAGATCTTCGGCCAAAGTAATGAAAGGCAAAATCGTACTAACGCTTAATAGTGCGTTGGTTAAATCTAGCACAAAACAGACAGCTAGCAACGTCGTGGTCAGGGCCTAGGCAAGGAATACAGTAAGAATGAAAATCCTTATGAGGTATTTGCTTCCCGCAAGAAATACAATTGTTAACTTTTTCTGACATGGCTCTGGAGCAAGAAAAAAGTTTCCCCAACGGGGTACTTAGCTTTAATGAAGACTTCGGATCTGAAATTCAGTTTTGAAAATATCAGGAGTCGGCCAACCGGCATTTGCAAACTGCTTTTGCTTCGGGCACTGCGCGGCAAGAAACACTGAAGAAAATGGCATCGGCTGCATCTTTTATACCCCTGGCACACTGACATCAGGGAAGAGGCGACAGCAACTGACGCTGGACCAGGACTTTGGAATTCAGGCCGACTGCGGGTAGCCTGCTATCAGGATAACCCAAGTGTAATGACTGCAACAGTAAAACACGATGAACATCAACCCTTCCACCCTGTTTTAAGGACTGGGATTGAAGGTGGGAAGATGAATGGCCTTGATAGAGACAGATGCTTGTTCACTACTTTAGGAGTGAAGGATAGGTTAAGCCCTTAGTCACCCTGTCTCTGTGAAAAATGAAAAATGAATGAATGGCTATGAGCACTTGTAGCACAGAAACCTTCCTGGCTAAAGTGAAACCCAAATGGAGGATGTTAATCCAAATACAGAATTTCAAAAAGTGTGAGAAGCTGTATCAAAGGGAGACACTGCAAACATTTCTAGGAACAAAATTAAAAAGCCAAGGAGGAGACAGGTTTCGGGGAGGAGGGGTGTTAAGATACAGAACTCTACTGAGGAAAAGCTTGGCCTACAACCTAGCCATACGTGGAGGGTGTGGAGTGTTAATACCATACAAATGAGCTTTTATGGACAAGTAGGCAAAGCATAATCAAGACCTTGCAGAGATACTGCAGTACCATAGGGACCTGTGCTAAGAGTGAGTCCTAACTACGAATGCAGAACCAGAAGGAAAGCTTTCCACTTAGCCATTTAAGATTTTCTGGTAGTAGGTCTCCTAGCCTGTTGTAGGACTTGTACCACCTCTTCAAAGAGATGTATTTGAGGAATTAAAATCATAACATCCATAGGTAAGTATTCAGGATGGACAGGTTAAGTATCTGTCTCCACTGCCCCTCCCTTCTCTGGACTAGTAAAATCCTGGAATAAAACCTTTTCCCCATGAATTCTTTTGGAGCTAGTTTGATGCTACCATGATTCAACTGCTCTTGAAAAATGGGAGTCAAAAAGAATATTTGATTTGGAAGAGGCAATGGAATGCCTCTAGGAGGAGGGATTTCCTCCCAAGACATGGTACAACCTTCCCTGATGATGCAGACTATCCACTTGTCTATGTTAATAGCTTCCCACCTGGCAAGGGAGAGCAACAATCTTTGAAAAAGAGGAGTAATGGGGTTGGTAGCAGGTGGAGGGATGTTGCAGGGGTAGTCACAGGTTTTTGCCTCCAAAGAGCAGTCTGCCAGCTGGGTGTTCCCTTTGCAATGTTTCAAAGCATCTTTTCCTGGGTGTTTTCTTTTGTTTCAGGACTCTCTGTATCCTTTCTAAATTAGGAGGTAGATTTAGCTGGGTAGTTCCTATGGTATCTAAGGTTGGAGGAGGGTAGGATCTGTTTGCAGTCTTTCATGGTCTTACCTTGGTCTTGTTGTGTTTCAAACAGACTGCTTGACGGCCAAACATGATGTCTTAGCCCAAGGGTGGATCTAGATTTTTTGATTTAAAATCCTCAGGCATAGGCTGACTGTGAAGTCATGCATATCTACAGATAACAGATCACGTGGCAGCAGCTCTAGAAGAAGCATACACAGCATCATAACTAGATTTGATGCTGTGTCTGGCAATCAGTGTGGCCTGTAAATGTAAGCTCTGCATTTGCTGCATAGTCTGTCTTTTGTAGGTGGATCCAGAATAACTTTAAGGAGTTAAAAACAGACATAAAATACTTTGTCATTTGAGTCTGGTAATTAACTGCCCATAAAGCAAGGGTAGCTGAGGTATATACCCTTCTTCCCCCATCCATCCATAACCCTGGTGTCTTTATCAGTGGATAAGGAATAAGCACTGGGCAAAAGCTTGGAAGGCTTATCTAGAGAGAGTGATACTGCAGCAGGGTGTGCCACAGGGTTCTTGTATAAACATTTCAAGTCATCAGGGATCTTGCAAAACCTGTCTGTTCTCTTAGGAGCTCGTGGTTGACCAACAAATGCAGATGAGGAGGACAAAGCTGTCCTGAAAAGCCTCAAGCATAGAAGGGCTGGGGAAGGGGAGGGGTATCCATCTCCAAGAAGGTATAGTATCTCTTCTGAACATCTCAAATCAGTGTGGATTGCCAATCTAAGTGTTTCATTATGCTCTGTAAAGTTTCCCCAAAAGAAGCCTCTTCTATAGGGGAATCTAGTGAGAAGAAGTCCCCTTCATCAGAAAACATTTGTCCTGGAGAATGCAGCTAAGCGAAATAGACAAGAGAATGATCACAGTCAGAGTCCTGCTCCACATCAGAGAAAGAGGAACCAGAAGAGGTTTAAGAGTGGTTGCCTGCGGTTAGGGAGACCCAAGGGGGAGCTTCAAAGACATAACAGCTTTAAACAGCTCTTGTGAAAAAAACAATCCACTCCTTCCCTATAGCTGTTGAGGGGGGACGCCACATACTTAGTCTTATGCTTTTTGTTTTTAGGCATGACATCTGCCAGGATGAGCATGAAGGATCAGAACCATGTTTGGCCTCTATTAGAGAGCCTGGGACTTCTCTAATTAGAGTATGAGGGACACCATGTGGTCCTTCATAAATAAGATGCAGTTCCTCGCAAGTATTGGCAGTCTGGCAAGACCTCAGGAGCTACATCGGCCTCCAACGGGGTCTTAGTAGGAGCAACTGGTAGTCTATCAGAGCATAGGTTCTGAAATCTCCGCAAGTACGTCAGAGAAACAAAGTTTGGACTATGGATCTGTTTGAGGCCTCAAGCTGCTGCTCCTTCAGGGGCACAGGGTCATATGATACAGCCAAGTCAACCATCTTGAACTGGTCCACACTTTTAAGACGCTAGGTCTTGAAGAAAGTGTTGAAAGTAGAAAGGCTAAACTATTTAAGAGAATATTTAATACTTAAATTTTGATTTATTATATTTAATAACATTCAATACATTATCTAAGCTCATTCAAGACTTGCCTTTTCACTGGGACAGTTCCTGGACACTCATCTAAGAGCTAAGGGCCTGTGAATTTCAAAGGTGCTGTTTGCTGCGATTTTTTTAATTAGAGTTGCATTGTAATAGTTCTACGAGTTGGACAAAGACTGGTAAAGTGTTATAATTTTTCTTTCCCACCCTCCCTGTTGTAGGTGTGCCTTAAACCTAGAGTATCTGTTGTTGCCCACCCCTTACGATAATTTGACAATGTAATTCCCTTCCTCTCCCCATTCATTGGCTGTTGACTATAAGCACAAAACTATCATTCTGCAAAGTCTCCTGCCTTAAACTACTCACCAGGCTAAAAGACCTTTTATAAAATTGCTTCATACTCAGTGTACAGATACTGCTTACACTGATTGTAGTGCGAAAATAGTTTTGTTTTTTTTTTTTTTTTTTTTTACTATTAGTTTACTGATTCTTGCTGATGTCAGAAGGCGATTTCCAGGTTAGCTGTTTGTACTGAAATTTAAACTTTCAGTAGTAAGTCCACAAAAACATTATTCTAAAACCAAACTCCTAGCAGTTATAGCTACTCCTGCCCCAGAGTCATTCCGGTTGGTATCATGGACCAGCTCTTCCCTACAACTTCTCTAACCAGCCTGACAAAAGATGAGTATTTTTGAGACAATGTAATTATGGATAGTCCTTGCCAGAAAAACCTTGGGCATAGACAATATCTCTCATCTAGTATTATAGTGGGATTTAACTGCTGGACTTGTAAAGACCTTTGGGTCAATAGCCTAGTAACATCATATGAACCTAAATGTCTCATGCTGACAATCATCTATCACTCAAACAGCATAACAAAGTGTACAAGAGATGTACATATATACAATATCCTTGGGGGCAAAAATCTCACTCATAGTAAACTCAGACACCAAAATTGTCAGCAGTACACCTCACAACACACATCTGCAAGGCCATCCTAATACATACAATGGGGGGCATGGACATCTATCAGTCTAGATTCAGAAGAGATTCACATCAAGGCTGGTAAAGCAGCATGATGCACTGGAGCTTCATGTCCAAATAACCATTAGAAAGGTCCCATACCATATATTAGCTAGCTATAGAACTCTCTATATGACAAAAGAAAGCCACAATGCCTGTCTACAGGAACCGTCGTCATTCAGTATTAAACTCAAAACTATTCAACTACAGATTGGGAAACCTACACCACCACTAGTGCACAAGCATAGAAATGTTTGGACTTTATCAATACAAATGCCCTGGAACAATCAGTCAGAGTATCCACTATGGGGAACAACATATCTTGGATCGTGTTCTTACTAATATGGGAGCATCATCCTCTGTGTACCTTCATCACTTATTAAGACTAAACAAAGTAGTCTCCGAAATAAAACTGAAACCAGAGATCCCCCTCAACCCAAGGTATCTTTAGGAATTTCTTTGAACCAAACTACCTGCTCCTAAGTAATGGATTGGAAAGCTTCAAAACCCAACAACTCAACTGAAGATGCAGAAATTCGCAACACCACAGTATACCACCATGTAAGCATCTGCAGAGGTGCAGCTGTACCACAGAGGAACAAGTGCAGGACAAATCCCAGAAATAAACTCACATGGTGGGACCATAACATCGACAAGCTTTATAACAAAATGAAGAGAATTTTGAAAGAACGCTAGAGCCCTTGTCACTGAAATGAATTCAAGAGCTTAATAAAATTAACCAAAGTTAAGTCTGAGACTAAAATCCCTACCCAAGACAAAGACAACCACAACGCAATTCTTAGTTATGTTCATAATTTCAAAAGTACAGCACAGCTGAAAGATGTTACCTACAATGAGGCTGAATATATAGCTAACCTACTGGTCAAAAAATGTAGCTCTAAATTTACCCCTCACTCCTGTCCATCTATCCCTCAAGATATACCTGACACTGACTCACCTACAGTTATCACACAAGACAAGTCCAAAAGTGCTATCAAAAGCTATAAAAAAAAAAAAAAAAAAATCAATCACTGGATGCATCTTAAATAGCATGAATTACAATTCAGTGACACCCCTAACACTGTTCAAGCTCAGTCTCCATTCAGGTTTTGTACCAAATGAATGGAGAACAGCTACAGTCATTCCCCTGCATAAGGGAAGACCTTCCACAGTCCCAGGCAATTAAATACATGCATGCATGCACTGGTCTGATGAAGCAATTTTTCAAAAGCGCTTGCCTTGATAATAAAGCTTTAATGTTTTATAACAAGTGACCGGTTATTATTTTGGACTGTGTTACATGTATGCATGTATATAAACACACACAGATATGTGTGTGTGTGTGTGTGTGTTGTGTGTGTGTGTGTGTGTGTGTGTGTATATATATATATATATATATATATATATATATATATATATACTTCATGATAAGCCAAATAAATAAATCCAATATAAAGTGCTCTACTGAAGGCAACCAGTGACCAGGATAAAGAATTCTAATGAATGGACTGTTTAAATGGGGACATAACAGCTGAATAAGAATATTCCTTACTCTCACATGAGACAGAATACAGACTCCTTTTCAAGTTTGAACCACGCAGTTTGTAAACCAATACAGGTTTACATCAGGCACGGAATGGCTCTCTAAGGTAATTAGCACAGGCCTTTGATGCCACTCGGACTAAATGAAGGAAGAGAGGAAAAGATTAAGACAGTTTGCTGTTTGTGGTTAAATCTGTAGGATACAGATGAGCAACAGGGATTTAAGTCGGTCCATGTAGGACGATATTTAAGCCATGTACTCTGTTAGTAAGGTATCTCTGTAGGCATTTCCAGTTGCTGATTGTGGCTGGACAGATACATGCCAAAGGGGCATTATATTCAATGTGATGTCTTTCGGCTTTTCCCGGTTAAGGGTCGCCACAGCGGAACTCTGGTCCGCTAATGATTGGCAGTGAATTTTTACCATGCTGAGTTGCCATCCCGACACCCAACCTTCAAAGAAAGCACACCCATTCACACTCGCACCTACCTGCATGTCTTTAACGTCACTCGACCACGGGGAGGACATGCAGACTCCACAAAGAAGGCACTCCAGCCAAGAATCGAACGGGAGAACCTCTTGCTATGAGGCGACAATGCTAACTGCTGCACCACCACAGCCTACATGCATGGCCTAATTGGGACTGAGTAAAGGGGGACAACAACATCCCTAGATCTAAACACATTCCCTTTGTTTATAAGCTGTGCAACATAGAAGGCCTTGCTTACAACACACATGTTGGTTAAAAGTTAAGTCACTGTCCACATAAGTTCCAATTCCCAAACAACTGGGTCAACTCTTATGGGCATATTGTCAATGTGGTAGTTCCATGAGGTAGATGACTTCCCAAAGGATACAGTAATGCACTTTTGGCACTTCAATTCAAAACATAATTTTGACAAGTTATTTATTTGAGGCAAACCTTCCTGAAGAATGGCCAAGTCATTTGGGAATTCAATGACTGCTCCTAACTTGCAGTCATCTGCCAGAGCCGCTTGCTATTGGCTTTTAATTCAGAAACAGTAGATGCCAAACAAAAGAGGTCCCAGCACAGAATCCTGGGGGACTGTACTGGTGACTAGTCTCTTTGTGGAGGTAACTTACCCTATTTAGATTATGTGTGTTCTATCAGTGAGCAAGTTGGGAAGCTGGCAGGCGGCACAGGGGGTCATTCTCAGTTAATTATGCTTTTCTACTATGCCCGAGTGAAGAACCGTGTCAAAAGCTTTTGGCAAGTTGAGGTATGTAGTGCGTACCTTTCTGCCTTTATCCACTGCTTTGGTTACCTTTTCCAAAAAAATCCACCAGGTTGTGTAAGCATGACCTGCCTGTGACAACTCCAAGCAGACAGATCTAGTATTTGGAGGTTTCCCAAGTGTCCTGACAGATTAATTCCATGATAAGTCTTTTTATGGCTTTGCACATGGGACTAGTCAGATTTACGGGTCAATGACTGTAGCTGTTCTTCATTTGCTTGGTACTAAACCTCTATGGAGGTGAAGATTGAACAGTGCTGTTAAGAGACTGGCTAAAACCATGCTTCAGGATATTCAAATGTATGCAGGGATATTGTCAAGACCCATGAATGCCCTACTTCTGATACCGCTTTTAAGACTTAGTCTTTGTGATAGTTGGAAGTTGCTGCACTGTGCTTTTGAACTTAAAACATAACTAAAAAAATGCATTGTAGCCATTTTAGTCTCAAACTTGGCTTTGGTGGATTTTATTAAGCTCTTTACTTTTGGTCAAAATTCTTTTTCTTTTATTATAAAGCTTGTTGATATTATGGTTCCACCATTTGGGTTTGTTTCTCGGGTTTGTCCTGCACTTGTTCTTGTGGGGTACAACTGCATCTATGCATGATGGCATATTGTGGTGGTGTTCATTTCTGCGTCTTCAGTGGAGTCAACTGGGTTTGGTGGGGATTTGAAGCTTGCCAATGTATCATTCAGAAGTAGGCAGGTTTGTCTTAAAGAAATTTCTAAAGGTACCTTAGGTACCTTTACCTTGACTTTTTAAAGTCTCTTTTACATGCACCTGTCTTTTGGACATAAGACCTCATTCTTGATAGGAAAGAAAGAAGTAAAATAAGAAATTAATGCAGAATAGCTAGAATAAACCATCACCACACACCCTGGCTTACAACCACCACCAAAGACCTACTGAAAGAAAGGGAAAAGGCATGGAAACACTGGCCAACTAACAAAATCAATGACAACCTTCTACTTTTCAAACAACTTAGGAATAAAGGCAAATCCCAGATAAAAGCAGACAAAAAGCCTACTACCATTCACTGCAGGGCAAAGAGACAAAAACAACCCCAAAAAATTCTGGTCCACTATGAACAAACTGCTGCAACCTGGTAGCACGTCCACCCCCAATCCTACCACACTCCCATCAAATGATAAATACCATTGCTACACAATTCAATTCCTTTTTCATAAACACAATTCACTCACTTATTGACTATGATCAAAACATCACTACTACCCATCCCGTAGTCAACAATGAGGGTGTAAACTCCTCCTTTAACCCCGTCCCAACCAATTCCATAAAAAGGTACCTATTATTTTAGCGAATGCAATGAATTGCGAATGCTGTTTAGTCAAACGTCATTACGCAAAATGGCAAAATACTGAAAGCATGGAACAGTGATATTTTTCTCAGGGAAAAAAAATCACTGGGCCGTTTTCAGGACTTTGCCATTTCCTCCACTGTGGTGCGATCTCTGAGTTGGTATATTTAAGTAGCTTGGTGTGGGGAGCGAAGCTCCATACTTTATTTTGGGTTCAGATTTTTTTTTTTTTTTTACAGATCCCCTGGGGGAAAAAAATCACTGATCCATGTGTTCGACATTTTGGGTTTTCGGGGATTGTGAGTAGATTATATAGCGTTCGGAATTCATTGCATTTGCTTATATAATACAGACCCCATTAAAAAAAAACTACTCAGTAAGCTCAAGCCCACCAGCCTAGCCGCTGACAACCTCCCAACAGAATTCCTAAAAGCTGCCTCTGAAGTCATAGCCTACCCCATTTCTATCCTCATCAACCACTCTATCTCTGAGAACCATGTCCCACTAATCTAGAAAGTCTCCTATATCACCCCACTGTATAAAGGTGGCAACTCTACCGAGATTACTAATTACTAGCCCAATGCCATTCTTTCACCTCTTTCCAAAATACTAGAAAAATGTATTCACTCCCAGCATCTAAATTATCTTCTCTCCAATAACCTCTTATCAAACATACAACATGGTTTTTGCCCCCACCACAGCACCACAACCCACCCCCTCAGTTTTACTAACACAATAAATGAACACAGAAATCAGAATAAATATGTCTCATCCATCTTTCTAGATCTCTCAAAGGCATTCAACACAGTTTCACACCAAAAACTGATGTAGGAACTGGCCACATTACATCTCAGTCATTCTTCCCTAGCTTGGTCCGACAGCTATTTAACAAAATGTCAGCAGGCTATTAGATGGCAACAGCAGCTATCATCTTTGCTCCTTGTTAACATAGGAGAGCCACAAGGTTCCATATTAGGTCCCCTACTTTTTACCATCTTCACAAATCAACTCCATAAATCCACATCTCTCGCCTCTGTCATCCAATATGCAGATGACTCTACCCTGATATGCTTCTCCAATACAACTAACTACAGGCTATAACAACAATCCTCCCTAGCAGTAGAAACCTGGCTAACTAACACTAACCTCCATACTGAACCCAAACATGACCAAACTCATGCTCTCGCTCTCCACCAAAACACCCAATCCCTCCACCACTTTTCAAATCCACTCCTCCAACAACACAATCATAAACACCAAACTCACATACCAAATTACTAAGTGTCAAAATTAACAGCACATTAAAATTCTACCTACACCTCTCTCAAACCATTAAAAAAACGCATCAAACTAGGCTCTCTATCGAAATTAATCCTTTAACTAGCCAATCTAGACTACGCATCACCAGGACTCATCTCTTATAGTACAGTTGTGCACCTACCATAAATGTAGATGCTCGAGTGTATTCACTGTTGCAGTCATTACACTTGGGTTATCCTGCTGGCAGGCTACCTGCAGTCAGCCCGAATTCCAAAGTCCTGGTCCGGCGTCGGTTGCTGCCGCATCTTCCCTGACGTCAGTGCGCCAGGGGTATAAAAGATGCAACCGACACCATTTTCTTCAGTTTTTCTTGCCCCGGATGTCAGGTGCCCCCAAAAGGGTAGGCTAAAAATTCTGCTCATAAAAAAGCATGCACCAACAAACATTACCTTCATCTACAAGTAAATACACCACATAGGTTGTATAGAATAGAGAAATACAGATAATTCCCAGCAATGAAAGGGAGATGGAGGGAGGGTAACCTGGACTGCAACAGTGAATACACTCGAACATCTACATTTATGGTAGGTACACAACTGTACTATGTTCGTGTTTCACTGTTGCAGTCAATACACTTGGGTTGAATCCCAAAGCTGAGGTTGGGTGGCTGGGCCTAGATAGAATTAGGAGTGGCTATGAGGCCCTGAAGAACTGCAGTGGCGAAGCCTGCTCTGGATTTAGAGTAAAGAGGTTAGTGGTAGTGCTTTGTAAAAGTGTACATTGAAGTCAAAGTTGCAGCCTCCAAAATATCCTTGGTTGGTACTCCTCTGAGGAAGGCTGCTGAAGTGACTGCTGCTCTGGTTGAATGTGGCCTAATGCCCTTAGGCACTCATTTGCCATGTTGTGAATAGCAGAAATGAATGCAGTTGCCTATCCATTTTGAAATAGTCTGCTTTGAAATAGCTTTTCCTTGCGATAGTGCAGCATATGCCACTAAAAGTTGCTCAGTCTTTCTGAAAGCTTTAGTTTTGTCCAAGTAGAAGCATAGCTGTCTGTTTATGTCCAAAGAATGCAGAAGTCTATCCCCTTCATTCTGTGGGTTTGGGTAAAAAGTAGGCAAATGAATGGTTTGGTTAAGAGCCACAATGGACACTACCTTAGGCATAAATGTTGGGTTTGTCCTTAGAGAAACCCTGTCCGGATGGAAGATAATAAAAGGTTCCACAGCCATTAATGCCTGTAACTGAGACTCTTCTTGCTGAAGTTATTGCTAGGAGCAGAGCTGTTTTCCATGATAAGAATTTTATCTCAGCTGTATTGGCTGGCTCAAAAGGAGGCAATGTGAGTTTTTCCAAGACAAAATTGAGGTCCCATGCAGGTGTTGGAGCGCTCCTTGGAGGTCTTATGCTTTTGGCCCCTCTGAGGAACTGCCTAAGCAATGGATGTGAAAAAATAGGTGGATCCGTATTGCAATGAGCTGAAATGGCAGAGGCATGGATCTTAACTGATGAGAAGGATAGGCCTTTGTCCAGCATCTCGGTTAGATATTGTAAAATCTGAGGAATATTTGGTACAAGCGTGTCCATTCCTTGTGCCTGGTTCCAAGCACAGAATCTCTTCCATTTTTCTGTATAAGATTTTCTGGTGCTGAGCCTCCTGGCCTCCAAAATAACACCCATAACCGCGTTAGAGAGAGGTGTATTCTGAATGGTTACACTATCCGCCATGCAGCTAGATTTAGAGTTCTGAGTTGGCTGTGCAGGATCTGATTGTTTTGTTGGGTCAGTAAATGAGGAATTTGAGGCAATGTCCAGGCTGGGCCTTGGGATAAGCTCCTTAGGAATGGGTACCAGTGTTGGCGTGGCCAATCCGGGGCAATCAGTATAATTTGCGGCTTCTCTTGTCTGACCTTTAGGAGTACCTAGGGGAGGAGAGGAGTGGAGGAAAGGCATATACTGTAAGGTTGTTCCAGCTGAATGACAAAGCATCCACTTTCCATGCTTGTTTGTGATAAGTCCTTGTGCAGAATCTCCGAAGTTGGCAGCTGTGAGGGGAGGCAAAAAGATCTATGTCTGGGCATCCCCATTTCCTTGTTATCATACTGAAGATTTGTGGATCTAGTTTCCACTCATGAGGATCCATGAGGTTTCTGCTTAGTTCGTCTGCCAGAGCATTTGTTTTTCCTGGCAGGAATTGTGCTTGCAGGTGTACTTGGTAGGTCAATGCTGTGTTCCACAAAATCATGGCTTGTCTGCAGAGGGGGTAGGAATGTGTGCCCCCCCCTGCTTGCTTATGTACCACAAGACTGTGGTGTCCGTTTTTATCAGCAGCTGTCCTGGATGAAGCAGGTCCATGAAGGCTGTCAGGGCATTTTGTACAGCTAGCATCTCTTTTTGATTGATGTATAGATGCCTTTGGCTTGGGGGCCATGTGCCCTGAATACATTTTCCTGCCACGTGGGCCCCCCAGGCATAATCTGATGCATCTGTTGTTAGTGTTTACCTGGCTGTGGGTAAGGTGAATGGCTGTCCCTTGGTGTGGTGAAAGGCCTGTGCCCACCATCGAAACTCCTGTTGCAGGCAGGGAATGAGTGAAATTAATGATTCCAGGCTGTGGCAATGTTGAGTCCAAAAATTTTTTAGATACCAATGTAGTTTCCTCATATGCAGTCTTGCATATGAAAGTAACAGAACACAGGAGGCCATGTAGCCCAGAGCCTGCAGAATTTTTCTTGCAGAAAACTGGGTCTTTGTTGCCATGCTTTCGAAGTAAGAAGTCAGTTGCCTTTGTCTGGCGTGAGATAAGCCATCTGGGCAGTTGTATTTAAGCTTGCACCCATGAATATTATCCCTTGAGAGGGTACTAGTTTTGATTTCTTTTCATTTACTGCGTACCCTAGGCAAACTATTAATATTTTTACAAATGCCAGATGTTTTAGTAGAATGTCTTTGGTCTCTGCTTGAATAAAGCAGTCGTCCAAGTAGGGATGTATTTGAATTCCTCTTTGTCTGCACTTTGTAAAGACTCTGGGTGCAGTAGATAAGCCAAAGGGCAGTGCAGAGAATTGGTAGCGCATTGAGACAACTATGAATCTGAGATATCTTCTGCAATATTGTCTGATTGGGACATGCAGGTATGCCTCTGAGGTCCAAAGTTACAAGCCAAGCCTTCTTGCCCAGCATGGGCAGACGCTGCTGCAGAGTCAACATTATGAATTTCGGAACGTCCAAAAAAGTATTTAGAATAGACAGGTCCAGAATTGGTCTCCATGCTTTGTCCTTTCTTGGTACTAAGAAAAGTCTTGATTAAAATCCTTGTCCCTGCTCTTGCTGTAGCACTGGCTGAATAGCCCTCATGTCCATTAGAGATGAAACCTGGCTTTGTGCCTGTGCCCACTGACTGTGTGGCAGGTCTGGCATGCCTTTGGAAGGGTGTGAAAGTGGAACCTGAGAGACTAAATTTAAGACCCATTTGTCATGGGTGATCATGTGCCAATTTTGAGAAAAAAAATGTTAGCTTTCCCCCTAAGGGTGCTGCCAAAAGATAAATGCTTGGGATTTGGCAGAGGGAAGTCACTGGGACTGTTTCCTATATGGCTGTGATTTGTCTTCTCCGCTTTTGGAGGTAGAAGCACTCCATTGTTTGGGCCTGTATGAGCCTTGTGGCTGTTGTCTGCCTCTTTGTAACCTGTCTGACACGGGAAAGGACCAATTTTTAGAAGGCCAGTTCCTGCTAAATCTGGGTGGCTGTACCTGTAAGAAATCCTTCACTGTCTGCATAGATTTAGCTTTATCCTTCATTTTCTTCAACACCTCTTCTGCCTTAACACCAAACAAAGTATCATGCTGTAATGGAGTTCAGGCAGAGTCTTGTTCCTTTAACCAAGCATGCCTTCTAATGATATAACCTGTTACAGTAGCCCTGCAAGAGGCCTTCAGTGAATCATAACCACATTGCAAAGTATGTTTTCCCACTTGTTCAGCTGCATGCAATAAATCCTGCAATTCCTTGTTCTCAGAACATTCAGAATTTGTCAACATTTTCTGTTTTAACAGATACATTAAGTATTGCTGATATTTAAGCATATGAAACTGACAATTTAAAGCCCTTACAGCCAAGGTAGCAGAAGTATAATTTTTTTTCCCCCATCTGTCCAGTGCCCTAGAATCTCTATCTGAGGGAACAGGATTTTTTGCAGTAGCAGCCTTGACCCCTTTGGGGACCCTGAGAAATAGTTTCTGGGTCAGCAGCATGGTTTTTATATAGAAATTTATGAGAATCTGGAAACCTGCAGTATCTGTCTGGCTTAACCGGTGCAGGAGGTAAAGAGTCGGGAGACAGACCGGACTCTGAAAATACATCATCTACAATGTCTAGAACAGATGGAATAGCAAGAGGTCTGTGCTGAGGTAGTAAAAGAAAGTCTCTGAGCCTTTTCTTAGAATCTGAATAATCTTGGCTCTCTCAGTGGAAATGTTCCCTCATGGTATGCAGGGTTTCCCCAAATGAGTAATCCTCAGGAGGAGAAGCTGAAGGAATAGATTCTTCAGCATCAGAATCCTCATAGGGAGGAATAGAGTATCCCTGTTCTGAAGAGGAGTCAGAGGAAATGGAAACCTGATCAGAGGAATCATATTCAGTGTCTTGCTTAGGCCTCATCAGGAGGGGGATAGGAACCCCTGATCAAAGTAATTAGGTCTTTGGCCATTTTGAGCATCTGTTTTTTAGGCATGGAAGTCTGTCCTGGAGAATGTTGTACTTGTTTCCTTGTCTTAAAAACTGTTTTAGTCTTTGTCTTGGATGCTGAAGTTGGCTTGATATAAAGCTGTGCAGGTCTGAAACCACCCTCAGAAGCCGATGCCTGCTCAGCGGCTCCGGACCCATCTGAGGGATTATTTTCCGAAGGCCCAATACCTTGAGTACCCAGAGGCCTAGTCGTCTCCACGTGGGAGTCGGAGATGGCCTGTGGCTCTGAGGCAGCGGGTGTCAGGGGCTGCGAAAGCACCTCGCTGAGAACCGGCGACTGGCCTAGAAGAGGCTTCTTCATCGGTTTTGGACCTTGGATGCCTGACCTTTTCTTCTTCCTTGCACTTTTATGAACTCCGGTTGTCGGTTGTTCCGACGGCATTATGTAGTTAAACTTTCGGCCAAAGTAATGAAAAGCAAAAATGTACTGACGCTTAATAGTGCATTGGTTAAATCTAGCACAAAACCAACAACTAGCAACGTTGTGGTCAGGGCCTAGGCAAGGAATACAGTAAGAATGAAAATCCTTATGAGGTATTTGCTTCCCACAAGAAATACAATTGTTAACTTTTTCTGACATTGGTCTGGAGCAAGAAAAAAGTTTCCCCAACGGGGTACTTAGCTTTATAGAAGACTTCAGTTCTGAAATTTAATTTAGAAAATCTCAGGAGTCGGCCGACCTGCACTTGCGAACTGCTTTTGCTTCGGGCACCACGCGGCAAGAAAGACTGAAGAAAATGGCATCGGCTGCATCTTTTATACCCCTGGCGTTCTGACGTCAGGGAAGAGGCAACAGCAACCGACACCGGACCAAGACTTTTGAATTCAGGCCGACTGCGGGTAGCCTGCCAGCAGGATAACCCAAGTGTAATGACTGCAACAATGAAACACGAACATCTGTGCAACTGCCAGGAAGTCATAAAGCAATTAAACACTTTACATTTTAAACCTAGTAATTACTTTTCTTTTCAGACAATAGAAACACTTCTAGCGCTAGACATCCAATCTTCTTGCTGCATTGAAACTTTTATAGCATGAAAAAACACATCAAGAGCACCAAACCATGGCAGATAAAATTATTCACAAGTTTTAATGCAAAGGTGAGCACTTTCACAACCAAGCTGCTTCCTCAGACAGTTTCAACAAAATACTTCCAACTATTCCCAACTATACTCCAACTAAAATGCATAAAACATGACACCAATGACATACTAAAATGCATAAAACATGACACCAATCACATAAAACATATAAAATGTGTGTCAAAAACATACAATATATATAAAAAGTATATGTAAAATACATACACATGTAAGGCTACTGTGGAGAATGTTTATCTTAGCAAAGGTCTATTCACCAAAAAGTACAGTTTTGTACCTACCATAAATGTAGATTTTCGAGTGTATACACTGCTGCAGTCATCACACTTGGGTTATCCTGCCATCAGGCGGCCCCCTCAGTCGGCCAAAATTCCCAAGTCTTGGTCCGGCGTCAGTTGCTTCCTCCCTGACGTCAGCGCACCAGGGGTATATAAGATGCAGCCGACACCATTTTCTTCAGTTTTTCTTGCCCCAGATGTCAGGTGCCCCCAAAAAGGTAGGCCATGCAAATTGCTAATAAAACATACATAAGAAAAGCAATCAAAAACTTTCAGTTACCAGCAAATACTCCCCAAAGGGTAGAAGGGTTAGGAAAGTACCAGCAAGTAGGAGTGGAAGGATGGAGGGGAACCTAGACTGCAGCAGTGTATACACTCGAACACCTACATTTATGGTAGGTACAAAACTGCACTATGTTCATCGTGTTACACTGCTGCAGTCATTACACTTGGGTAGAATCCCAAAGCTGAGGAAGGGTGGCTGGTTCTATAAAGCATTAGGGGTGGCTATAAGGCCCTGCAGTGGCAAAGCCAGCTCTGGATTTATAGCAAAGAGGCAGATGGTAATGCATTTTATTGACATTCTTAATGGACAAGGTTCTGGACAAACATTTAAATGAGAAATCTTTGACAACAATTTAAGGGTTGACAAGTCTAATATGAGCTTAAATCTTGACAGAGACTATACGTTTGACTTTTCCTTATTCAAGGCCAAAGATGATTATGAACGTGTGGGCACTAAACCTAAGCGCCCGATGGAAATGCGTACTTACTCGGCTGTTACCCATAAAAAAGTTGAGACATTGCAAGGTATAGCACCTAACAGTTCCAGTCCGAAACATAAGGGGTTAACAGCTACTAGTGTTGGACATGGGATTAATCAACTTGATGTTTTTTTAGCTAAAGACTTTGATTTTGTTGGTGAATGCTTACCTACAGCTAATTCTAATGCAAATTCAACTAAAGGGACTTTAAAAGATATGATTTACGTACTGGGTAAGAAATTAATTTCCATAAAAGGTCTAAAAATTGACAATGCCTATTTAAACAAATGTATTGACTTGAAAATTGTTCCTATGGGACTTCGTTTTTTTAAAGTCCCGATGGGTATTGTAATGAATGGAAAAAACAAACAGGATTTTAACAGATTTGATGGCTTTGGCTTGGATTTTATGAAAATGTTAATTACTAAAAATGATGAAAAATTGTGTAATTTAGTTGATGAGGTTGAGAAATTAAATAGTACTATTGTGAATGATTTACTATTTACTCAGTGGAAGGAATTATATGATCAACAGTTCATATATGCAGAAAAAAAGCTAATATTTTTATTAAGAAGAACAAAAAATGACCAGGGATACTAAGCATGAAAATAATTCTGCTTACATATGGAAGAATTTTAAAGATTTTAAAAATGATGACAATTTTAAAAATAGTGACACTATTAATGTTTATGACCATAGAAGTAAAGAATATGAATGGGAAAACAATGATAGAGTTTATACTTATGAACATAAAGGAGGAAATTTTCACAAAAGAAAACATTTTTTCAAGGACAGATATTACGGGGGTTATGCAAAACAAAGGAGAGGATGGAAGTGGAGGAAATAGGGACTGAACCAGTATTAGCACATAAGCTCATGGAGACTAATGGTAATACGTTGGATTTTAATAATGACCTCTCTGAAGGTATTAAAGTTCATAGTGACATAGTAAGTAGTTATAACAATTTCCATATCTACAATTACACCGACATTGAATTAAGGTTGGAACATTTTACTCTTCTAACGAAAGGTATGAAGTTTGTGCCTACCCCTACCTTCAATTTGATTGATATGATTATTGAAATTAAATTATTTACACGAAAATTGAATTTAGCCATGCACTTTGGTAATACCAATGATAACAAGAAAAATGTTCTTAAAAAGAAAAGTTCTTTTATACCCCCTACTCATCCCAACGTTGGCCTCTTTGAAAAGGTGGTGATTAAGGATATTTATAGTAACAACAGACATTTTAGAAAAATGAGCATTCAATACAATTTAAATACGAAGAGGAACACTTTGGTGGAATTAACCAGAAATCATGACCTTAGAGTCATGAAACCTGATAAGGGAGGGGGTGTAGTGTTGTACAACACTTATGATTATATTAATGAAATTTATAAGATTTTGCATTATTCAGGGAATTATGAATCTGTATCCTTAAATGAGATTAACATCGGTTATAGACGCATTGATATGTGTATTGAAGAATTATTATTGGACCAGCGTATCACTAAGGATATTTATGATTATATAAAAGTTGAATATCCGATATTGGCATGTATAGTAGGGATACCTAAAATTCATAAAAATATTGACAATCCACCGTTTCGCCCTATAGTTTCGGGTAGTCATTCTAAGACTTATCATATTGGTGTTGTAATTGATAGATGGCTTAAACCCATTTATAATAATATTGAACATTTAGTCAAAGATTCATGGTCTTTTTTAGCTAAACTTACTAAAGATAAATTTACTGAGAATTGTACTTTTTTAACAATAGACGTTATTGATCTTTTTTCTAGTATTCCCAAGGATATTGGTCTTGAATATTTTTGTAATAGTTTGACTAAATATTCAGACCTTGAATGGGAATGAATAATGGTAATAATGGAATTAATGTCTTTAGTACTCGATTATAATTATATACAATTTGAAGGAGAGTACTTTAAACAAGTGAGGGGAGTGGCTATGGGAGCAGCTTACTCTCCCATATATGCAAATTTAGTAATGTTAGAGTGGGAAACCACACTATTATTTCGTAGTACATTCTTTAGTAATGTCATTTATTATTCACGTTTTCTAGACGACATTTTTGTATTATGGGACAGCAACCGAATAAGTGTTGAAAACCTGATGACATTTTTGAACAATTCTAGTTGTTTTTTTAAAATTCACTTACACATTTAATACTGATAGTATCCCTTATTTGGATGTTCTTATAACTAAAATAAGTGAAGGGTTTAAATCAAATATATATAGAAAAATAACATTCTCAAATAGTTACTTAGATTATACTAGTTGTCACCCTCGTAAGACATTGTCATGTATTTTTAAAGGTCAGTGCATCCGGGCAGCATGGATGACTTCGGAATTTAATGATGTTGTACCAGAAATAGAATTCATCAATAACATGTTTAGTAATAGAGGCTACCCGCAGGTTATGTTAAATAACATTTCATCTTATATATTGCAACAGTGGGGTAAGAAATATTTACCAGTATTAGGAAGGGAATTAACAACAAATGAATCAAAGGACATTAATCAAAGCTTTATGAGAGCATGTATTTTGGAATACTCCCCCTATGTGGAATATATTAAAAATATCATTAGGAACCATTGAAATATGTTAATTATAGATGACGATATATACAAAACTGTTGGTAGCACTCCTTTATTTGTATATAAAACAGGTTGTAACATCAAAAGAAAACTTGAACAATGGTCATCCTCAAATAGAGGCGCTATTAAATATGGCAGTACAAATAAATGTGGTTCTTGTAACCAATGTTATGCAATTTTGGAAAAAGAAGAAATTATATTAGAAAACACTAATAGGACTATAATAAAATTTAGAAAGGGCAATTGTAACACGAGGAATATATTTAGCGAAATGTATGACTTGTTCAAGTTATTACATCGGTAAGACAGAGCGGCCTTTTAAGAAACGCATATATGACCATTTATATTCTATAAGGACCAATGACATGAACAATGCCCTTAGTAGTCATGTATTTGATTATGGTGATGAACACTTTTAAATTTGGTATCATTGATCAGGTTATTAATACAATGTGTGCAAATTACAAAGCCCTCTTGAGTCGTAAAGAAGTAATTTGGCAAATCTTTACAGACGCTGGTAGCAAACCTGGTCTGAATGATTATTTTACTATAAAACCCATCTTAGAATGAAGATAATGTGTTGTAGGACGGGTTTACATAGTAATATAGTGACAGTATTATGTATGGATTCATTTTATGTGTAACTTTTCAAATGAATTCCGTTTATATGTTTCTTTATGGATTATATGGGTACAATTTGGTATAGTATTATATAGTACTTCTCTTGAATATTGATATCCATTAGGAATATAACAAGCTTTGTTTACTGGTTATTTTTACATGTATTTAATACGCTTTGTATTTTAATAGTTTTTAACAAACACTCTTAATATTATGATTCATTTCATTCATATTTATATGTATTTGATGAATGTATATACTTTTATTACAAGCCAGATTACTGACGTTTATATGGAGTTAGTGTATGCAATAATTTAACACACACTAGAGGTATATGACTATAATGTCAGTATGGAATGTAGGCGGGTTTGGCGCCAAAAAGTTTTTAAATGTTTGCTTGCTGTGTATTATGGCATTCTGAAGAAGTCCACTATGGTGGATGAAAGCGCTTAATGCCTCAGCTTTAAGCATTTGTTTTGTCTGGTCGAATAAAGTAATATTTTTTACTTTCCATCGGTTAACGTTTTATTGTACATCCTAATCCTCACCAGCTGGTTCGTTGGATTCCTTTCTGGGAACCAGAGAGAGTCTTGAGTAAAATCCTTGTCCTTGCTCCTGTGTTGGTACCTTTTGAATAGCTCTCATGTCCATGAGTGCTGTAATTTGTCTTTGAGCCTCTGCCCATTGATTTGGTGGCAGATTTGGCATTCCTTTTAACCTTGGCAGAGTGTGAAAGTGGAACCTGTAACCTTGAGATACAATATTGAGAACCCATTTGTCTTTGGTGATCATATGCCAATTGTGACTGAAAAGTGCCAGCTTCCCCCCCAAGGGGGCTGCCAAGAGAGAAGTGTTTGGCAGCTGTAGTGGGAAGTCATTGGGACTGTTTTTTATAAGGTTGAGGCCTGTCTTCCCCTTCTTTCTGGGTTGATGCACCCCATTGTCGAGGCCTGTAAGTACCTTGTGGTTGACCTCTGCCTCTTGGACGTCTGTATCTACCCCTTTGAGGTCTGTCTGAAACTGGAAAGGACCAATTCTTTGTCGGCCAATTTCTGCTAAATCGAGGAGGCTGAACCTGTAAGAAATCCTTCACCGTTTACATAGATTTTGCTTTATCCTCCATTTTCTTTAATACCTCTTCTGCCTTAACTCCAAATAAAACATCCTGCTGCAAAGGTGCATCCAATAATTTTGCTTTAACATGATCTGGTAAAGTCTGCTCTTTTAACCAAGCATGTCTTCTAATGACAGACCCTGTAACTGCTGCTCTACAGGAGGCCTCTAATGAATCAAAACCACATTGCAAAGTATGTTTTCCCACTTGTTCAGCTGCATGCAATAAATCCTGCATTTCCTTATAGTTAGGAAGATCTGAATTTGGAAGCATTTTTTGTTTCAACTGAGACATCAAGTATTGCTGATATTTAAGCATGTGAAACTGGAATTTAAAGCCCTCATAGCTAAAGTTGCAGATGTATATACTTTCTTCCCTCATCTGTCTAATGCTCTGGAATCTCCGTCAGAGGGGACTGGATTTTTTGCTGTAGAGGCCTTTACCCCTTTGGGACCCTGGGAAGTAGTTTCAGGGTCAGCAACAGGGCTTTTATAAAGAAATTTGTGAGAGTCAGGGACTCTGTAGTATCTGTCTGGCTTAACTGGAGCAGAAGGTAAAGAATCAGGATTTAAACTGGATTCAGAATACACATCATCCACAATATCTAACACTGGCGGAATGGCAAGGGGTCTGTGTTGAGTTAATAAAAGGAAATCTCTGAGCCTTTTCTTGGATTCTGAATATTCCTGGCCCTCCCAATGGAAATGCTCCCTCATGGTATGTAAGGTTTCCCCAAAGGAGTAGTCCTCTGGTGGAGAGGCTGAAGGAATTGATTCCTCAGCATCAGAATCCTCATAAGGGGGTAAAGAGTATCCTTGGTCTGAGGATGAATTTGAAGAGATGGACACCTGGTTGGATGAGTCATAGTCTGCATCCTGTCTAGGCCTTTTATCAGGAGGAGGGTGGGATCCCCCTGATCAGAGTAATTAGGTCTTCGGCCATTTTGAGCATCTGTTTCTTAGACATGGAGGCCTGTCCTGGTGAATGTTGAAGCGGTTTGTTTTTAAAGGGGTTTTAGATTTAACAGAAGATTCAATGGTTAACTGAGGAGGTCTGAAAACACCCTCGGAAGCTGCAGGTTGTTCAGCTACTCCGGATCCCTCTGAAGGGTTAGTCTCGGTAGGCTGTAAATCTGGTGTATCCAAAGGCCCAGTCATCTCCACGTGGGAGTCAGCGGCCTATGGTTACAAAGAAGCGGTTGTCAAGGGCTGCGAAGGCGCCTCGGTGAAAACTGGAGAAGAGGCTTCGTCGTTAGTTTTGGGCCTCAGATGCCTGTCCTTGTCTCTGCGCTTTTTGCGAATTCCAGTTAGTTGTTACGACGGCATGGTGTAATTGAATTTTCTGCCAAAATAATGTCGGGCAAAGTCAAACTGACGTTTAATAGTGTGCTTGTTAAACCTAGCACAAAACCGACAACCTGTGACGTTGCGGTCTGGGCCTAGGCATGGGATACAATAAGAATGGAAATCCTTATGAGGTATTTGCTTCCCACAAGAAATACAATTATTAACTTTTACTGACATCAGTCTGAGGCAAGAAAAAGTTTCCCCAACGGTACTTAGTTTTGTAGAAGACTTCGGTTCTGGATTTGGAATGAAAATCTCAGGAGTCGGCCGACCGGCACTTGCGAACTGCTTTTGCTTGGCACCGCAAGAAAGACTGGGGAAAATGGCGTCGGCTGCATCTTATATACCCCTGGCGCACTGACATCAGGGAGGAAGCGACAGCAACCAACGCCGGACCAAGACTTTGGAACTCAGGCCGACTGAGGGACCGCCTGACGGCAGGATAACCCAAGTGTAATGACTGCAGCAGTGTAACACGATGAACATCTGGCTGAATGGATAACTTGTCATTCAAGCTTCTTGCCCATATTGGCCCGTATCCTAATAATCCTTTCCAGCTCCTTATTCTCCACTCTACTTCTAATCGCCCCATCTTTTAAAGTTGGTGTTACTAATTCAATAACCATAAACCTAAACTCATGTTCTGTCCCCACTGCCAGTATATGCCTGGCTAAAGCATTAGTTTCTGTTTTTCTGGAGATGTCATAAAGGTGTTCCCTAAACCGGTCTCGTAGCCTATGTGTAGTCATCCCTACATAAAATGAAGAGCAAACTATACAGTAGCTCAAATACACCAAATATGTGGTATTACAGTTGGCTCAAATTAAATTCTTTACCTATGTCAGGATGGCAGAACCTGCCTGAGCTATCCAAGTACTTGCAAAAAATAGATCCCTGGCATGCTGTAGTGCCATATTCAGAACCTACAGTGAGGCTGATATTGTGCTGATTCAATTTAGGACCACAAAGTAGACTTTAAGGATTTTTTTATTTGTGAATGCATAATGCGGAGCATTACCAACTAATTTCCTAACATGCTCATCAACACATAGAATGTTCCAGTTCTTTTTGAACACATCCTGTAGCAAACAGATGTTGCTAGAATATGTCACTGGAATCCTCACAAACTTGTTCCTTTTATAACTTTTATAGCATATCGTAAAGCACTTAATTTCAACTTATTTTCTTGAAGTTTTGTAAGTTAATCTTTTATGTTCCAGCAGGGTATGCTGTGGTTACATTATTGAAGCTCAGTACATAACAATCAGTTCTGTACAAGTCGTATCAACCTTCACAAAATTACTTAGAATTATTTACAAAATTCCAGATAGCTGGGCTGGCAGTGTCACAATTCTCTCCTCCCCGAAAATTCAAATTAGTTTTTTCAAGTGACCCTTGAGAAATGTTGCTCAAGAGGGTTCAACCTATCTGGGAATACCTTACCCCATTCCCTGTCTAGACAGCCCATCTGCATTGGCACTGCTAACCCAACTGAGGTGCTGCATTGTCACAGCATATGCTTGCAATTCTGGGCTCCACCATAGTAACTTGGCATATTGCGGGCTGGGTCGACGTAGCCATGTTAAGGGACTGTGGTCTGTAACTACAGTGAATTTCCTTCCATTCAGATATGGCTGAAGTTTCTGCAAAGTGCACACTATGGCTAGGCATTCCTTTTCTACAGCTGCATAACATTCCTCCCTGGGTTGGAGCCTACGACTGAGATATACCACTGGGTGCTTTTCTCCTTCTGAGGAAACCTGGCTAAGTATAACTCCCACCCCATGGTTTGAAGCATCCACCTGCACAACAAATTCTTTGCTGTAATCTGGATTAGCTAACACAAGGGGTCCTCCCAAAGCTCCTTTAATCTTCTGGAATGCCTGCTCACATGCTGGGATCCACACTACACCTTGGTCTGGCCTGTTTTTCCTCGTCAGGTCTGTGAGGGGAGCAGCTATGGTACTATAATTGGGGAAAAACTTTCTGTAGTACCCTGCTGTCCCTAAGAATGCCTCACCTAATTTTTGGAAACAGGGCCAGGTCATGCCTGAGTGGCTTACACTTTGGCAGGTTTTGGCCTGATCTTACCACTCCCCGCTCTATGTCCCAGGTAGGAGACCTCTGCCATACCCACACGACATTTGCTGGGCTTAATAGTCAACCCTCTCCTCTGTAGTCTGCCCAGCACCTCCCGGACACGCTGAAGGTGCTCTTGCCAGAAATGGCTGTAGATGGCAATATCATCTAGATAAGCAAGGACAAAATCTCCTGCTAGGATATGATCTACCAGCCTCTGAAATGTTGCTGGGGCATTTTTATTCCCAAAGGGGATCTTCATGAACTCATACAAGCCAAAAGGAGTCAGAAAAGCTGAACTCTCTCTAGCACTGGGAGTCCAGGGCACCTGTCAATAACCCTTTGCAAGATCAATGGCGGTAGGATATTTAGCCCCACCCAGCTGCTCTGTCCTAGGCATGGCTTAAGAATCTGACTCTGTGTAACTATTTAATTTCCTGTAGTTCACACAGAACTTATGCTGGACTCATGAATTACTCCTAGTTCCAACATTTCCTTATCTCCTCCCTCAGTCTGTTTTGACTCTCTCAGGCACCCTATAAGGGGCTTGCTTAATAGGCCTTTGGGGTCCTGTATCCACGTGATGCTGCACCAGATGGGTGCACCCTGGTTTCCCAGTGAACATGTCCCCAAACTCCTATAACACTGCTCAGCTCGAACCTGGGTAGGGGAATCACTGCTGGGACATTGCTCCCCTTCCACTGAGGTGTCAGTCCGAGCCTCACTGAGGAGAACAGTCACCAGATCCCCCTTAGACTCCTCCTGCCATTGACTGCAAATACTCAGCACAAGGGCCTCCCTATCATGGTAAGGTTTCATCATGTTAACATGGTACAATAGTCTGCATCCTGTCTAGGCCTTTTATCAGGAGGAGGGTGGGATCCCCTGATCAGAGTAATTAGGTCTTCGGCCATTTTGAGCATCTGTTTCTTAGACATGGAGGCCTGTCCTGGTGAATGTTGAAGCTGTTTATTTTTAAAGGGGTTTTAGATTAAACAGAAGATTCAATGGTTAACTGAGGAGGTCTGAAAACACCCTGTGAAGCTGCAGGTTGTTCAGCTACTCCGGATCCCTCTGAAGGGCTAGTCTCGGTAGGCTGTAAATCTGGTGTATCCAAAGGCCCAGTCATCTCCACGTGGGAGTCAGCGGCCTATGGTTACAAAGAAGCGGTTGTCAGGGGCTGCGATAGTGCTTCGGTGAAAACTGGAGAACCGGCGACTGGCCTAGAAGAGGCTTCATCGTTAGTTTTGGGCCTCAGATGCCTGTCCTTGTCTTTGTGCTTTTTGCGAATTCCAGTCAGTTGTTACGACGGCATGGTGTAATTGAATTTTCTGCCAAAATAATGTCGGGCAAAGTCAAACTGACGTTTAATAGTGTGCTTGTTAAACCTAGCACAAAACCGACAACCTGTGACGTTGCGGTCTGGGCCTGGGCATGGGATACAATAAGAATGGAAATCCTTATGAGGTATTTGCTTCATACAAGAAATACAATTAACTTTTACTGACATCAGTCTGAGGCAAGAAAAAGTTTCTCCAACAGGGTACTTAGCTTTGTAGAAGACTTTGGTTCTGGATTCGGAATGAAAATCTCAGGAGTCGGCCGATCGGCACTTGCGAAAGTACAGTTTTGTACCTACCATAAATGTAGATGTCCGATAGGTATGCATCTGCAGTCCTCACATATGGGTTGTCCTGCCTCAGGCAGCCCTTCGGTCGGCCGGATTCCAAAGTCTGGGTCCGGCGTCGGCTGATGTCGCCCTTTCCCCGACATCAGAGCGCCTGGGGTATAAAAGCGTCAGCCGACGCCATCTTCCTCAGTTTTTCTTGCCCCAGATGCCAGGTGCCCTCTAAGGAAGGCTAAATTTGGAGAAATGCAATAAATTCCAAACATGCACAGAAAAATATATATATATATAAAACAAATACACCATAATAGATAACCCCAGCTAGCTATGAGAGGGATAAGTACCCAAGAAATACCACAGAGGGGAAGGAGGGAGGGTAAACCTGACTGCAGATGCATACCTGACTGCAGATGCATACCTATCGGACATCTACATTTATGGTAGGTACAAAACTGTACTATGTCCTTCAAGGATGCATCTGCAGTCCTCACATATGGGTATTATACCATAGCCAATCTGGGGATGGTAGGATCTATGTAAAGGATGGTGTAGCTAAAATGCCCTGCAGGACTGCTGTAGCAAAGCCTGCTCTGGATCTGGAATATAAAGGTAAATTGTAATGCTTGGAAAATGTATGCACGGAGCTCCATGTAGCAGCTTCTAAAATGTCCTTGGTAGCCACCACTCTTAAGAAGGCTGTGGAGGTGGCTGTGGCTCTGGTGGAATGAGGTCTAATGTTAGCTGGCACAGTTTTGCCATGAAAGGAGTAACAAAAACGAATGCAATTTCCTATCCATTTTGAAATTGTCTGTTTGGAAATTGCTTTTCCTTGTGCACCAGCAGCATATGCTACAAACAGCTGGTCAATTTTTCTGTAACTTTTAGTTCTGTCCAAGTAGTAGCGCAACTGTCTGTGAATGTCCAGGGTATGCAGAAGTTTCTCTCCTTTGTTTTGCAGATTTGGAAAGAAGGTAGGCAGGTGAATAGTTTGGTTCAATGAGACCCTGGATACCGCCTTTGGCATAAATGAAGGATTGGTTCTCAATGAAACTCTGTCCTGATGAAAAATAAGAAATGGTTGTACTGCCATGAGGGCCTGTAACTCAGATACTCTCCTTGCTGAGGTTATGGCCAGAAGGAAGGCAGTCTTCCAAGACAGGAACTGTAGTTCTGAAGATGCTGCTGGTTCAAAGGGAGGCAGTGTTAGTTTTTCCAACACGAAGTTAAGGTCCCATGTAGGCACTGGTGGTTTCCTTGGAGGATTGATGTTTTTAATTCCTCTTAGAAACTGTCTTAGGAGAGGGTGAGAGAAGACAGGTGGATCAGTATTGTATTCTGCTGAAATTGCTGAAGCATGAATTTTAATGGAAGAGTAAGACAGGCCATTGTGGAGCATTTCTGCCAAGTATTCCAGGATATGTGCCATGTTCAACAATGTCGCATTTTGGCCCTTTGTGGAGCTCCAAGTGTGGAATCATTTCCATTTTGCTGAGTAAGCCTTTCTTGTGGAAGGCCGGCGAGCTTCCATGATGATATCCTTCACTCTCTTGGATAGCTTATCCTGGGAAGGTGTCAAGGTATTCTCCAGGCTGTTAGTTGCAAGGTTTTCAGGTTGGAATGCAGAGTTTTGTAATTGTGCTGTGTCAGGAGAAGTGGCCATTGAGGAAGAGGCCACGGTTTCGTGCGTGACATGCTCTTTAACAGTGGGTACCAGTGCTGTCTTGGCCAGTCCGGAGCTATCAGAATCACTTTTGGCTGCTCTGTCCTGATCTTCAGTAAGACCTTGGTCATTAATGGAAGAGGTGGGAATGCATACACTGTTAGAGTTCTCCAACTGAAAGAGAGGGCGTCCACTTTCCATGCTTGTGGGTGGTATGTCCTTGAGCAGAATTTCTTCAGCTGATGATTGTGGTGGGAGGCAAAAAGATCTATGTCCGGTCTCCCCCATGATTGTGTTATCTGAAGGAAGATGTCGGGGTGCAGCATCCATTCGTGTGCATCCATGATATTTCTGCTTAGGCTGTCCGCCAGTACATTGTCTTTTCCTTGCACAAACTGTGATTGCAGCTCTATATTGAGTTTCAGGGAAAGTTCCCATAGATTCATTGTCAGTCTGCAAAGAGGGTAGGAATGGGTACCTCCTTGCTTGTTTATGTACCACATAACTGTGGTGTTGTCTGTCCTTATTAGCAGGTGGCCTTGATGCAGAAAGAGTTTGAAGGCCTCGATTGCATGCATCACTGCCAGCATTTCCTATTGGTTTATGTGCATGTGTAGCTCCTTTTGTGACAATAGCCCTTGAATACATCTGCCCTCCATGTGTGCTCCCCAACCGTGGTCTGAAGCATCCGTTGTAATGGTTTGGCTGGCTATTGGTTTGTTGAAGGGCAGACCCCTGTTTGACTGGCTTGCTTGAGCCCACCACAGAAATTCCTTTGGAGGCATGGAATGAGTGGGATCAAAGTTTCTAAGCTGTGACTGTGCTGAGCCCATAAACTGCTTAGGTACCATTGTAGTTTCCTCATATGCAGCCTTGCTTGTGGAATCAGAAGAATGCAAGATGCCATGTAACCCAGGACCTGCAGGATTTTCCTTGCAGTCAGCTGAGTTGGTCTTGTCAGATTCTTGAAGTAATCCGGTAGTTGTCTGTTTTTCTTCTGTGAGAAAAGCCATTTGGTTGGTTGTGTCTAGATCTGCACCCAGAAAAGTTATTCTTTGGGATGGAACAAGTCTTGATTTGTGAAAGTTGACTGTATATCCCAAGGCCTGAAGTAGGCGGATGGCATAATTCAAGTGTTTCAACAAAGTTTGTTGGCTGTCCGCTTGTGATACTGTGCCAATTTTCTGAGAATAAAGAAAGCTTTCCGCCCAAAGGTGCTTCTAAGTGAGTCCTGGTTGGCGGGGTCAAAGCAAAGTCATTGAATCTGTCCTTGTGCAGCAGTTGTAGGTCCTGCACTACCTCTCTGGTTGGGAGGCTGCCATTGACGTCCTCTGTAGGAGCCTCTAGCTTGCCCTCTACCTCTGGCACGCCTGTTCTTGCCTCTGAAATCTCTCTGTGTCTGGAAAGGACCAATTCTTGGTAGGCCAATTTCTGCTGAATCTTGGTGGTTGGACTTGGAGAAAATCTTTGACTGCTTGTACAGATTTTGCCTTTTCCTCAAATTTCTTTAAGACCTCCTGAGCAGTGGAGCCAAATAACTTTTGCTTTTCCAGTGGAGCATCCAGAAGCTTTGCTTTAACATGGTCTGGCAGAGACTGTTCCTTCAGCCAAGCATGCCTACGTATGACTGCACCTGTCATAGCTGACCTACATGAAGCTTCCAATGCATCATAACCACACTGTAAGAAATGGTTGCTAACCTGCTGGGAATTATGCACCAGATCCTGAAGTGATCTGCGATCTAGGGGTTCAGGAGAAGACAGTTTCTTATGCAATTCATCTAACAAATACTCTTGGTACTGTATCATATGAAATTGACAATTTAATGCCCTCATAGAAAGAGTAGCAGAAGTATACACTTTTTTACCCCATCTCTCTAAAGCCCTGGACTCCCTTTCAGAGGGAAGTGGATTTTTTTGAAGTGGCAGCTGCAACCCCTTTAGGGCCCTGGGAAATAGTTTCTGGATCAGCAGAGTGGGCCTTGTAGAGAAAATGATGCGAGTCCGGGACCCTGTAGTACCCATCGGGTTTTACAGGGGCCGGAGGAAGAGTGTCAGGGGTTATGCTAGACTCAGAGTACACATCATCAATGACATTCAAAACAGGAGGAATAGCCAAAGGTCTATGCTGAGGTAAATGCAGAAAAGTCCTTAATCTCTTCCTGGAATCAGAGAATTCCTGGCCCTGCCATTTGAAATGCTCTCTCATAGTGTGAAGGGTCTCCCCGAAGGATAGTTCTTCAGGAGGGGAGGCTGAGGGGATAGATTCCTCTGCATCAGAATCCTCGTAGGCCGAAAAAGCCTCCTCCTGGTAGTCAGAGAGGGCAGAGCCATCAGAGGCCTTATCTGAGGAGTGGGGATCAGAGGGCTCAACCCTGGGCCTTTTGTCTAAAGGAGGTTGAGAGCCCCTGTCCGGATGGGGCTGAGAGCCCCTAATTAAGGAAATAAGGTCCTCTGCTAAACTAAGAATCTGTGAACCTGTAGAGGGTCCCTGAGGAATAACCCTGGGAGGCATAGTTTTTGTGTGCTTAGCTGCTTTAGCCCTGGTGAATGCCTTTATGGACATGGAAGCAGGAGGCCTGGCTGCACCATGTGCTGGTGTAGTTTTGTCTAGAGGAATGGTGTCGGAAGTTTCCAAGACACCAGTTTCTGAAGGAAATTCAATAACCGACTCAGTAGGGGCCTCCGGGGCCGAGGTTGTCGGTTGAGCGGTATCGGTGGTCGGAAGTACCAAGGACTCTGTTTCAGCCGAGACCGAGACACTCGCGGTAGGTCTAGCTGTGGTTTCTGCCGAAACCGCGGTCCACGTGTCGGTCCTTGTCCTTCCGTTTCTTGGCTAAATGAGGAGTCGGAGTCTCCGACGGCATGTTGTAGGAGAAACTAGCCCCAAAAAATTCCTCTGCAAACTCCGCCCGACGCCTAAGAGTGCGTCGATTGAAGGAAGCACAGGCTGAACAGGCCGAGACGTCATGGTCTGGGCCTAGGCAGGGGAGGCAGTAACAGTGGAAATCCTTATGAGGTATTTGTTTCCCACAAGTTAAGCAATTATTAACTTTATCTGACATCGGCTGAGGCAAGAAAGAGTCACCAACGGGGTACTTAGCTTTTGAAGTCTTCGGTTAGCTGAAATACAGGAGCTGGCCGACCGGCACTTGCGAAATGCTTCTGCTTCGGACACCACGCAGCAAGAAAGACTGAGGAAGATGGCGTCGGCTGACGCTTTTATACCCCAGGCGCTCTGACGTTGGGGAAAGGGCGACATCAGCCGACGCCGGACCCAGACTTTGGAATCCGGCCGACCGAAGGGCTGCCTGAGGCAGGACAACCCATATGTGAGGACTGCAGATGCATCCTTGAAGGACATCTGCTTTTGCTTCGGGCACCGCGCGGCAAGACAGACTGGGGAAAATGGCGTTGGCTGCATCTTATATACTCCTGGCGCACTGACATCAGGGAGGAAGCGACAGCAACCAATGCCAGACCAAGACTTTGGAACTCAGGCCGACTGAGGGACCGCCTGACGGCAGGATAACCCAAGTGTAATGACTGCAGCAGTGTAACACGATGAACATCTGGCTGAATGGATAACTTGTCATTCAAGCTTCTTGCCCATATTGGCCCGCATCCTAATAATCCTTTCCAGCTCCTTATTCTCCACTCTACTTCTAATCGCCCCATCTTTTAAAGTTGGTGTTACTAATTCAATAACCATAAACCTAAACTCATGTTCTGTCCCCACTGCCAGTATATGCCTGGCTAAAGCATTAGTTTCAGTTTTTCTGGAGATGTCATAAAGGTGTTCCCTAAACCGGTCTCGTAGCCTACGTGTAGTCATCCCTACATAAAACGAAGAGCAAACTATACAGTAGCTCAAATACACCAAATGTGTGGTATTACAGTTGGCTCAAATTAAATTCTTTACCTATGTCAGGATGGCAGAACCTGCCTGAGCTATCCAAGTACTTGCAAAAATTAGATCCCTGGCATGCTGTAGTGCCATATTCAGAACCTACAGTGAGGCTGATATATTGCTGATTCAATTTAGGACCACAAAGTAGACTTTAAGGATTTTTTTTATTTGTGAATGCATAATGCGGAGCATTACCAACTAATTTCCTAACATGCTCATCAGCACATAGAATGTTCCAGTTCTTTTTGAACACATCCTGTAGCAAACAGATGTTGCTAGAATACGTCACTGGAATCCTCACAAACTTGTTCCTTTTATAACTTTTATAGCATATCGTAAAGCACTTAATTTCAACTTATTTTCTTGAAGTTTTGTAAGTTAATCTTTTATGTTCCAGCAGGGTATGCTGTGGTTACATTATTGAAGCTCAGTACATAACAATCAGTTCTGTACAAGTCGTATCAACCTTCACAAAATTACTTAGAATTATTTACAAAATTCCAGATAGCTGGGCTGGCAGTGTCACAATTCTCTCCTCCCCGAAAATTCAAGTTAGTTTTTTCAAGTGACCCTTGAGAAATGTTGCTCGAGAGGGTTCAACCTATCTGGGAATACCTTATCCCATTCCCTGTCTAGACAGCCCATCTGCATTGGCACTGCTAACCCAACTGAGGTGCTGCATTGAAACAGCATATGCTTGCAATTCTGGGCTCCACCATAGTAACTTGGCATATTGCGGGCTGGGTCGACGTAGCCATGTTAAGGGACTGTGGTCTGTAACTACAGTGAATTTCCTTCCATACAGATAAGGCTGAAGTTTCTGCAAAGTGCACACTATGGCTAAGCATTCCTTTTCTACAGCTGCATAACATTCCTCCCTGGGTTGGAGCCTACGACTGAGATATACCACTGGGTGCTTTTCTCCTTCTGCGGAAACCTGGCTAAGTATAACTCCCACCCCATGGTTTGAAGCATCCACCTGCACAACAAATTCTTTGCTGTAATCTGGATTAGCTAACACAAGGGGTCCTCCCAAAGCTCCTTTAATCTTCTGGAATGCCTGCTCACATGCTGGGATCCACACTACCTTGGTCTGGCCTGTTTTTCCTCATCAGGTCTGTGAGGGGAGCAGCTATGGTACTATAATTGGGGAAAAACTTTCTGTAGTACCCTGCTGTCCCTAAGAATGCCTCACCTAATTTTTGGAAACAGGGCCAGGTCATGCCTGAGTGGCTTACACTTTGGCAGGTTTTGGCCTGATCTTACCACTCCCCGCTCTATGTCCCAGGTAGGAGACCTCTGCCATACCCACATGACATTTGCTGGGCTTAATAGTCAACCCTCTCCTCTGTAGTCTGCCCAGCACCTCCCGGACACGCTGAAGGTGCTCTTGCCAGAAATGGCTGTAGATGGCAATATCATCTAGATAAGCAAGGACAAAATCTCCTGCTAGGATATGATCTACCAGCCTCTGAAATGTTGCTGGGGCATTTTTATTCCCAAAGGGGATCTTCATGAACTCATACAAGCCAAAAGGAGTCAGAAAAGCTGAACTCTCTCTAGCACTGGGAGTCCAGGGCACCTGTCAATAACCCTTTGCAAGATCAATGGCGGTAGGATATTTAGCCCCACCCAGCTGCTCTGTCCTAGGCATGGCTTAAGAATCTGATTCTGTGTAACTATTTAATTTCCTGTAGTTCACACAGAACTTATGCTGGACTCATGAATTACTCCTAGTTCCAACATTTCCTTATCTCCTCCCTCAGTCTGTTTTGACTCTCTCAGGCACCCTATAAGGGGCTTGCTTAATAGGCCTTTGGGGTCCTGTATCCACGTGATGCTGCACCAGATGGGTGCACCCTGGTTTCCCAGTGAACATGTCCCCAAACTCCTATAACACTGCTCACATTTCTCGAACCTGGGTAGGGGAATCACTGCTGGGACATTGCTACCCCTTCCACTGAGGTGTCAGTCTGAGCCTCACTGAGGAGAACAGTCACCAGATCCCCCTCAGACTCCTCCTGCCATTGACTGCAAATACTCAGCACAAGGGCCTCCCTATCATGGTAAGGTTTCATCATGTTAACATGGTACAATTTGTGCTTGTGCCAAGCAGTTCTACCATGTAGTTATCACTGACCTTCCTTACCACCTTGTAGGGTCCCTTCCAAGCTGCCAGCAGCTTGTTGTGCCTGACAGGAAGGAGAACCATTACCTGCTACCCTACAGCATACTCCAGCTCAACCATTCCTGCCATACCAGACCTTTTTCTGCTATTTGGCTTCTGCCAGATTCTCCTGTGCCATGCCCATGAGTTCCCTGAGCCTTGTCCTGAGGTTTAGGGCATACGCTACAACAGTCTCTGTGAGATTCACACTCACTCACCCACTCATCTGAAATCAAATCTAGAGGTCCCCTCAACCTATGCTTATACAGCAACTCAAAGGATGAATAACCTGTGGATTCCTGGGCACCTCTCTGTAAGCAAACAGATGGGGCAAATATGTGTCCCACTCCCTCTTAAACTGGTCTGCAAATGCCCGTAGCATCATCTTGAGTGTAGAGTTTAACCTCACAACAAGACCATTAGTCTGAGGACAGTAGGGGGTTGGTTGTTTTGGTGCTTCACCCCACTGTACTTCCACAGACAAGCCAACAGTGACATTAAATTGGCACCTCTGTCTGTCAGTATTTCTTTTAGAAAGCTGCCCTGCTGAAAATCTGTAACAGAGCATTTGCCACCTTCTCTGCCTCAATGGAGGACAGAGTCCCCACTTCAGGGTATTTGGTAGCATAATCTACTACCACTAGGATATACTTTTTCCCTGTGGAACTTGGGGTACTAAAGAGGCCCCACAATATCCATAGCTACCCTCTGAAATGGCTCCTCAATCACAGGCAAAGTCATCAAAGGAGCTTTTACCTTCTCTCCAGCCCTGCCTACGCTTTGGCACTGCTCACAGGTCCTGCAGTACCCCTTTACATCTCTGGGAATCCCAGGCCTATAAAAGTTCTGCATAATACGTCTCTCTGTACCTTTTATGCCCATATGACCTGCAAAGGGAATATCATGGGCTACGGCAAACAATGCCAGATGGTAGGCTCTGGGGACTACCAACTGTTGTATTCTCTCACCCTCTAGCCCTCCCTCAGGGGTCCACTCTCTATACAGTAACCCTTTGTCTCAGTATAGATTCCCCTTCCCCTGAAAATCAGGTGATTCACTAGCTACCTCCCTCAGGCCTTGTAATGTAGAGTCTGAGAGTTGAGCCTGTCTCAACTCTCTCTTTGTAACCCTTCCCATCTCCCCTTCACAGGAAGTCTGGCATCGTCTGACAGCGGTTCCTCACTGTCAAGCCTGGGTACTGCTGCTACTCGCCTCTGCCCTTGCAGTCACTCTGTCCAAGGGAACATCAGTACCCACAAGCAGCTGTGGCTCACCTTCAGTCTCACTGCTACAGAGTAGCTCCCTCCGTGAAGTAACCACCTCACCAGTCCTGGGTGCAAGTGTACGGTCTTGTCTGGGTCTCCCCACAGGCTACCAGACCCACATGCTGGTCTCCAAGGCTGACTGTGTGTAACTGCATGCACAAAGGGTACTGCATTATCAAAATCATTCCCTATCAGGACATCTGCAGGGATATCCTCAACACACCTACTTGCTTGCTTCCTTTTCCACCCTCCCAGTCAAGGTGATTTGGAATGGGGTCCCTCCTAAAGCTCTGAATGAAGTAGACTGCCCAAGCAAGTAGTGCTCCTCTGTAACCATTGCAGGCTTTACAATGGTTAGGTCAGAGGCTGTCTCTCTCTCTCTTAGCAATGGCCTCTTCCCCATTCACTAAGAATATAACCTCTTGTGGTAGTTTGGTACCCTTGTTGTCTCGAGACAACCTACTGCTGGCATTTTGTCATTCCCACGTACTGGCTCTCCCACCTTTTGTTCCCCACCTTGCCTCCTTGGACATCTACATGCTACATGGCCCCACTGGTTGCATTTAAAACTTTTAACCCTTGGTCCTGGACATGCACCTGGACTAGTGGCTTCCCCTGCTACTGGCGGACTCTGTTGGGGCAGTCTATAGGTCTCTTCCCCAACTCATCTGCAGTATTGCATTGTCCATCAGCTAACAAGATTCTCATGTCCTCAGGCAAAGTGCTAAGGGCTTGTTCCCTCACCAAAAGTTCTACCAGACCTTCAAAAGTGGTGACCTGTCATCCACTCACCCACCTACGAAAATAAGTGCTTAGTTCACCAATAAATCCACACACACTTTCCTCTGCCTTGCATCTATCCTCAAAATTTTCCCATAAGCTCCAGGTGTTAACTTAAAACATTCCAAAAGACAGTACTTTGCAACATTATAATTTAAACAATTAGTATCAGATAGTTTAGAAATGGCAGTTACAGCTTTACCATGGAGTAAGGGGGTCAGGAACCATACAGAGAGCCCTTGGTCAACTACATACCCTTTCAAACATATGAATATCAAAATTATCCCCCTCTGTAAACTGTGGAAGACATTTACTGACTTTTTTTGCTTCTGGGGTTTGGTTACTCCCTTCCCCATTAATTCCATGACTCTAGTAAAGAGTTAGCATCTCCTTTTCATGTTGCCTCTGCCTCTTATTCTCCTAAGCCTCCAGCTGTCACACACACTCATTTTCCTCAACCTAAAGATGTTTCAGTGTCTCTGCTGCTTCCATTTCCAGACACTTGGCCTCCAGCTCAAGTCTCTAATTCCAGATGGATTTTTAAGTCCTCCGTGGAAAGGGTAAGCTGCCCATTTCCAAGGCCAGTCTGACTGTCCTCCTGGTTGCTAATCTGTGACGCAGCTGTGACTAAAGCTGCAATCATGTCTGCTTTAGTCAGACTGGCATGCACAAGTCCTTTACCCTGGCACATTTCAGCCAACTGGCTCCTTGTCAGCTTGCCATACACTCGTTTGCTGACATGCTTGCCTGCTCTCCCTGACTAAGCTAACAAAAAAATAAAACAATCGTGATATGAACTCAATGTCCACTACGTGGCTGAGTAAGAGTACAAACACTTTGTGACCACTCTACACAGGCAACAGGAATTCAATATCCACACCACTAAAAGCCAATTAATATGTGATGTGGCTAGCTCACCACTGTCAACCAATTAATACGTGATGTGGATATCCCACCACTGCTAACTAATTAATATGTGATGACCCTGCACTGGCCCAGTAATCAAGAAGCTTCAATCCCACCAATGGCAACAGTGAGGGACATGCACAATGGCAGGATTTCAAGTACATACACAGTAAAGCACAACTTTCCTTAAGAGCACACAGAGATCACAGTCAGTCTGGATGGTTTCTCCCTCTTACGCCAGATCCCCAAATAAGACTCCTTACTGGCACAGCTATAGGGTTAAGATCTCAGCTGAGTAGCCAAACTAAGACCTCCTGCACCCTTTCTGTCCAACCAGTGCTTCATGTACCTGCCAAAGTAGCTGACACACAAATATTTGACTGGCATACAAACACACACACACCTGGGAAAGGCTGACACAGGTTTACTAGCTATGTCCCCTTCTACCCAGACTATAAGGTAGTACCAACTGCCACCAGCCACCCTTACTTGTCAGCTACTATAAGGCCCTTAAAAAGGGTGGCCCGATCCTACTGTGTAATCTTACTATTAATCCAAACAGTAGTCTGACCAAGCAAGGCTATTTAGGAGTGGCCTGTACATCATCACCAAATACATATGCAAATACACTAAGAGCTTAAATATCTCTCAAATATCAGCCACGACAGGTTTAAATACATTTAATAATAAATAATAAAAGAACAAGACAATACTCAGAAAAAAACAGTTACTTCAGAGTTCAAAAATCACAGGAAATATTTTAAAATAACATTGCAAGACATCTCAAATAAATAAATAAAATATCTAAACTACTCTTTACTATATTCCTAACTATATCTAAGAGAGATATTATTTTATAAGCCTTACTTACAGACAACATGCAGGCAGAAGTGCTGACTGAGTGTATGTTTCTAGGTCCAAGACGAGATGCAAAATGCAAAGTCTCTCTCAGAGAGTTCTTAAATCAATATCAAATATTACTGCTGGGTTAGCTTGGATGACATCACTCTGTCACCTGATTTCAGTTCCCAGGCTAAAACAGAAACTAAGAATTTTAACATCTCTGTGTCAGATGTGCTCAGAACTCTGTAGCTGCTAGGAAGTCATAAAGCAATCAAACACTTTACATTTTAAATCTAGTAATTACTTTTCTTTTCAGAAAATAGAAACCAAGCTCTAGACATCCTGTCTTCTTGCTGTATTGAAACAAACTGTTAATAGCATAACCTAAAGCACTTAATTTCAACTTATTTTCGTGAAGTTTTGTAAGTTAATCTTCTATGTTCCAGCAGGGTATACTGTGGTTACATTCTCAAAGCTCAGTACATAACATACAGTTCTGTACTAGTCATATCAATATTCACAAATGACATAGAATTAAATACAAAATTCCAGATAGCTGGGCTGGGAATATAACAGTGTCCTAACCTGTAAATTCAGCATGTATTCGCCCTCCAATGCCACCCTTACAGAGGATTTTTTAAATTAGTTTTGCCAATTTTTTTTTTGTGTATTTCAAGTATAGTACCTCAATTTGTCTGACCCCACTATTAAACAAGAATGAAGAGATCCATCAGTCTAATTCTGGCAGACAGAATTCTCTCATCCTTTTAATCTAATGTTGATCAGCTCGTCCTCCCCCATAATTGTCTTGTGCACCATGCACAGGATGCTATGCATTTCCATGTTCATCCTAACTACCCTTGTAAAAGATTCCCTTGCCCATCTCCTCACCTTCTATTACTTCCCATTCCTATCAACCCCTCAGGCATATTGCTACTATTTTCCAAGCCCTAACAACAATATCCCTGCTGAACACACTATACCATAGTACCATGCTTCACACCCTGTTGTGACAATCGCATCAGACTACCCCCCAGTGTTGTTTCTATTTCAATCTAATACATTTCTAGGCATCAGACAATTAAGGGAACACTGACTCAATACCCACTGCTCCACACCTAATTCATTCTTAGAGACCAGGTATTACTGAGAACCACCATGACTTCATTTTTCCTGTTCTACCACTCTCCAACTACTAATGTTTTTCTATACAATCCTGAGCTCCTCTCCTCCACAGACCTTTTACCTAATGCCACTCTTTTGCTTTCATCTATCCTACTTGTCGTTCAATGCATTCCTCTGTCCTCCTCCTAATTTATGTATATATGTATTTATTTATATTTGTTTACCAGGAAATTCCAACTGGACACAGGTCCTTTTTCAGCAGAGGCCCATGGAGAAAAGCTCTACAGAACAATAAATAAGCAGCAGAGTACATGAAGAACAATTGAATATACATACAATAGGAAATAATATATACTGCAGCACACGTTAGCTATACATACAATATGAAACATAGTAATGACAGATATACCAATATCTAGCTAAAGGCTAGGAATAAAGCTAAGATGTATAGACAGATAGTACTAAGCTCAAATGGATACTGTTCTAAACTCATACACCTAAATCTTGTATACAAATATTGCACTAAACCCACGCAGATAAAAGCAGAAGCTCCACAGGAAGGCAGAACAAGCTAGAAGGGCTAATGGGATGGAAGGGGAAGATAGAGGAGTTAGAGAGGAGACTGCGTGAATAGTACATGTGGTAGTGAGAGGAAGCTAAGTGCAAGTCAGTTGGATATGTATTTGGAGTCGAGATGAAGTGAGGTAGCTAAGCATGTTATAACATGTCTGAGAGACTGAGTGAGGAGGGAATGGGGTGGGTAAAAGGTGAGCCAGAGCTTGCAGAGGAAGGAATGCAATGATCAGATGGTGTGAGGCAGGGTGGCTAAGGGATGGGAGAGGAAGGGGAGGTAAAAAGGAGGGTTACTAATCAGGATTGGTGCATGGGCATAATCAGAGACTTTTTAATTGAGTTTTTAGTGCAGTCTTGAAGTGATTGCAAGAAGGTAGTGTGGTTATGGGGTGGGATTGTTCCATAATCTAGATATGAACCAGGAGAACAGTGCTTCTCCCACTGAGTTCTTGGGTTTGGTCACTAGAAGTAGATTTTTACTACTGGTGCATAGTGGTCTGGTGGAGCAGTAGGGCTGGAGAAGGTTTTGAAGGGATGGGACTTAAAGAGGATGGTTTACTAACTTGTGGGCGACAGAGTTGATTCAGGTGAAGAAGCTGAGTGAGTTCAAGGCAGTCATGTTCTCTAAGTGAGATACAGTGGTGGCTGCGATAAGATGCACCAGTGGTAAACTTAGCAATTTTATTGTAGCAAGCCTTGAGCTCATTTAGGTCCATTTGTCTAAGGTAGGCAAGTATAGGAGAGGAAAATACAGTGCCTTTCTTATAGGTTCATAGCCTTCCTAAGGGCTACTCATTCCTCCTCAAGTGCTAATTTCTCATTTACCTCTCAAGATACTACTCCCCACTCCCCCCTGCCCAATTAGTACTTGATAAACAGAGTTGACATTTTTTTCTGTTTTGTTCTACAACATTTGAGGTCTACAAGTTATCTAAACTTTTTCTCTTAATTTGTTTGTAAAATGAAAATGTTTCTAAGCATATCCCTCAAGTTTCTATTTAAAACATATAGAAATGAAGTATGTCTCTCTGAACTTAAAATTCCACCTTACTCTTAAGAAGACTACACTAGTAGTATTTGGGGATGCATTCAACTAGTCTTATATGCACATAATTTTAACTTTGGAATTAAGAGTTCTGATCACCTAGCAAGCCTGTCAAATGATTAATTCCATTAAGTGATTACAAAAACTGAACATAATTCAAATACAAGAAATTAAAATTGCCAGTAGGATATAACAGAATGCATTCTTGCACATTCAAGACCACGTACATCATAAGTGTAAAGATGAGTTTAAAGAAGAGAATTAAACACGCAAATTCTGTGTTTGTTTACAGAGAAATGTACAAGGAAATGCTTCAAAACTGGATAAATACATGAAGAAAACAGCTTTAGAACACCATGTTCACCATATGCTATAGCACAGGCCTAACAGCACAAAAACTCACTTCTTCCCATCTGTGCCACCATTTTTCTGCTAACACTTTTTTTGGTCCTTTCTTTTTAACTATCTATGGCCTTCCTGTATTACCACCATTCCTCCTTCCAAGCAATATTTCCATTCTGACACCTTGTCTTTTGTTTACTTTTTAACATCTCTATTAAACCACAGTGAAAATGACACTGGGATGCACACAATAACAGAAAAAAAAAAAGTTATGTACTCACCATAACGTTCCACATGTGAGTTGTTCATCTTGCCCTCATTCTGTACTTGTGGGTTCGGAACCGATCCTCTGTTCTGACTCGGCTGTTTACAAAAGCTCGAGGTCTTCAACTAGCTCGTGGCTTACTCCCTACCCCATGATGCTCTAGGGTATTCCACAGATCTTGTTTGCTGGTATACTAATATATGTATATAAGAATTCTCCAATAACTTATAAGTTAAGAAGAGGGTCAGAGAAATTCAGATACCAATTAATAACTTCTTGATCCTCCAGGAGCTAAAAAAATGGGGGTATGAGGGTGGGACTTAAGAATGAAGGCAAGATGAACAACTCACATGGAACGTTATGGTGAGTACATAACTTCTTTATGTGAAGTTGTCCTATCTCGCCTTCATTCTGTACTTGTGGGACAGCGTCCCTAGCACCATCTTTCTTGGGTGACTCATGGGAGAACATTCTTCAGAACTGTGAACCCAAAGGAGGCCCTGTCCCTGGAAGCCAAATCCACCCTGTAATGAGTGAGAAAGGTATTAGGCCTTGCCCATGTTTCTGCCACGCAAATGGTATCAATTGGCAATTTTGCATGAAAGGCAGAAGAGGTCGAAATAGCCCTGGTAGAATGAGCTCTTACTTTGTCTGGAAGTTGTTTATTCACTGACTGACAGGTAAAATAAGATACAATCTGACAACCACCTGGATAGAGTGGTTTTTGCTACCGAGCCTCCTTTCTTGCAGTCTGAAAAGGATACAAACAACTGATCAGTCTTTCTAAAGTCCTTTGTTCTGTGTAAATAGAAACGTAGTTGTCTATATAAATCAAGTTGGTGTAAAGAACAGTTGTGTAAAATCTTACCATAAGCAGAGATGTCCTTCTCTTCCATGTTGCAGTACTCTAGGTGTGGGATTTCCTGCCCTCAGGCAACTCGTAAGTTCGCTTCTAAACAAAAGCTTCAGCTTGGCTGCTGTAGTGTGCGTGGGACGTCACACGTAGGCCCATAAACCAAGGGGCCTTAAATGTGACATTTGCAAGCACAATCCTCAGAACTTGAAGGCCAGAAGGCAAAGAATAAGGCCCAACCGGAAGTGTGCTAGTTGTTTACAGGTGTGTGACTTAAGGAATGCTGCAACATGGAAGAGAAGGACATCTATGGTTATGTTAAGATTTTACATAACTATTCTATGTCCTTCTATTCCTATGTTGCAGTATTCTAGGTGTGGGAGCATACCACAGCTTAAGAGGATGAGAGGGTGAAGGCAGATGCAGAGGCTTCTACAAGACCCTGCAGGAATGCCCTGATAAATCCTGTCCTAGCTCTGGAAACTTGGCCCAATTTGTAATGCTTGGTGAAGGTGTGGATAGCGGCCCAGGTGGCCGCTTCCAAAATGGATGCTGTGTCTAGGCCTTTCATGAAGGCCCTTGAGGTGGCCAGAGCTCTAGTGGAATGGGCTTCGATTCCCCTTGGGGGTTCCTTTCTGTGGTGAGAGTAGCAGAAGCAAATAGCTTTCCTGATCCAGCATGCAATGGTTTGCCTGGAGACTGCCTTGCCCAGGGCTCTGGGGTGGAAGGAGACAAAGAGCTGGTTAGTCTTTTTGATGGCCTTGGTCTTGTCCAGGTAGAATCCAAGTTGTCTGTGCACATCCAGGGAGTGCAGTATCCTCTCCCCTTCATTAGTGGGCAAGGGAAAGAAGGTTGGCAGATGAATGGATTGGCTGAGAGAGAAATCACTGACCACTTAAGGCATAATGGTTAGTTTGCAAGGACACCCTGTCTTTGTGCAAGACGATGTAGGGAGGACAGGCCATTAGAGCCTGCAGTTCTGACACTCTTCTAGCTGAATTGATAGCCACCAGAAGGACCATCTTCCATGTACATATCTGTAAGGAGGAAGGCCCAGCAGGTTCAAAGAGATGTTGGGTCAATTTCACTAAGATGTAGTTAAGGTCCCAAAGGTGGAGGTGGTACAGGTTTTCTAGGTGGTCTCATGCGCAAGACCCCTTTAAGGAAGAGCTTTACGTCAAGCCTCGCCAGCAAGGCGGGGTTCCAGGGGCAGGCAGGCTGATATGGCTGAGAGGTGTACTTTTACAGAAGAATAAGAAAGGTCACTTTTTATCAATTGACAAAAGTAGTTTAGAACCAGGGGAACCTCGGCGGAGCTGAGGTCCCTTCCCTTTTGTAAACACCATTTTGCAAAGCTTTCCCATTTAGCCAGGTAGGATTTTCTGGTGGTAGGTTTTCTTGCCTCCCTTAGGACTGAAAGCACATCCTCTGAGTAGTCATGTCCAAAAGGAATCAAAAGTTTATCACCCACAGAGTCAGAGAACATCTGTACCTGTGGGTGTAGGAAAATTCCTTTGTCTTGTGACAGTAGATCCACCTTGTAGGGTAACTGAAGTGATTGCCCTTGGCTAGTTTGTGAAGTAGGGAGAAGTAGTGCTGCCTTGGGCAGTAGGGAGTCACTAACAAGATTTTCGGTTTGTCCTTCTGAATTTTCAGGAGGACTTTCTGAATCAATGGGAATGAGGGGGAAGGCAAAAAGGAACTCCCCCCCCCCCAAGGGATGCTGAAAGTATCCACTCTCCATGCTAGAGGGGAGTGGGTTTTTGAGCAGAAGTTCTGCAGCTGCCTGTGCTGGGAGGAGGCAAACAGGTCTATTTGTGGAGCACCCCACCAGTGGACTATGTTTAAGACCAACTCCCTGTTCAGCATCCATTTGTGTTGAGGCTCTTACTCAAGAGATCTGCTTGGTGGTTTTCCTGTGAGGGTATGTAGACCGACAGCAGGACTAAGTTGAGCCGGGAGGCTAAGTCCTATATCAGCAGGGATAGACTCCACAGCTGATAGGCCTTTGTTCCTCCCTGCTTGTTGAGGTACCACATCACCGTGGTTGTTGTCGGTGACAATCTGGAGCACCCCTGGAACCAGAAGGGGGATGAAGGTCTGTAGAGCTACGAAAAAGTACAGTTTTGTACCTACCATAAATGTAGATGTTCGAGGATTCCATTGCTGCAGTCCTTACTATTGGGTATAGTCCGCGTCCAATCGGCCCGAATACCAGAGTATGACGCCGGTCATGTCGCTTTAGACTGACGGCAGTACGTCAGGGTACTAATGCGCATGACCGACGTCATATCCTCAGTCTTTTCTTGCCCCAGATGTCAGAAGACCCTAAAAAGACAAGGCCCAAAATACCTGCACCAAAAACATGTACAATATATACAAGAATATATACAAAAATAGAAGCATGTAAACTCACCTACATAACCACCCCTAAACACAGAGGGGAAGGAGGGAGGGAAGATTGGACTGCAGCAATGGAATCCTCGAACATCTACATTTATGGTAGGTACAAAACTGTACTATGTTCTTCGTCTTCCATTGCTGCAGTCCTTACTATTGGGTAGAATCCCAAAGCAGAGGTAAGGGAGGCTGGCAAATCATAAAGAAGGAGGAGCTGACAACATGCCTTGCAAAACAGCTGTGGCAAAACCAGCCCTAGACTTAGAGTAGATAAGAAGGTGATAATGCTTAGAGAAAGTATGCACAGAACTCCAAGTAGCTGCTTCCAAAATATCCTTAGTTGCCACCCCCCTTAGAAATGCTGTTGAAGTGGCAGTAGCCCTAGTGGAATGAGGCCGAATCCCAGCTGGAATCTCCTTGCCATGATGGGAATAACAAAATGCAATGCAAAAGCCAATCCACCTAGAAATAGTTTGTTTTGACACAGGCTTGCCCTGTGAACTCAAAGCAAAAGAAACAAACAACTGCTGAGACTGCCTAAAATCCTTAGTCCTGCTTAAATAATAACGCAATTGCCTGTGTACATCTAAAGTGTGCAAAATCTTTTCCCCTTTATTTTGAGGGTCTGCATAAAACGTAGGCAAATGAATAGTTTGGTTTAAAGCCACACTAGAAACCACCTTAGGCATAAAGGAAGGATTAGTACGTAATGATACCCTATCCTTATGGAAAACCAAAAAGGGCTCTACTGCCATAAGGGCCTGCAACTCAGACACCCTCCTTGCAGAAGTAATAGCCAACAGAAAAGCAGTCTTCCATGACAAGTATTTCAATTCAGCAGTAGCTGCAGGCTCAAAAGGTTGTAGAGTAAGTTTTTCCAACACATAATTGAGATCCCAAGCAGGAGTAGGAGCTCTACGTGGGGGTCTTATATTCTTTGCCCCTCTAAGAAATTGCTTGAACAAAGGATGCGAAAACAAAGGTGGGTCACAATCATAGTGAGCTGAAATTGCTGCAGCATGAATCTTAATAGAAGAGAAGGACAACCCTTTGTCCAATAACTCGGTAAGATATTGAAGAGCCACACTCAAATTAGGCTCAGAAATCTCCAAATTCTTTGCTGTACTCCAAAATAAAAATCTCTTCCATTTTGCTGCGACACTCTCCTTGTACTAGGTCGCCTAGCTTCCATAATCACATTTAAAACTTGTTGAGGAAGTTGAGACCTGCTGTGTTTCAACACAGAATATGCCAGGCTGTTAGATGAAGAGAGTGAAGCTTGACATTGAGCAGATGACCGTCCTTCTGAGATAACAGATGAGGAATCAGAGGTAAAGGCCATGGAGGCTTCTTTACCAGACTCCGTAGTAGTGGGTACCAGTGTTGCCGAGGCCAATCTGGAGCTATCAAAATCATCCTTGGCCTGTCTTGTCTGACCTTTAATAGTACCTTTGGAAGAAGAGGCAGAGGTGGAAAGGCATACACATGAAGGTTTTCCCAACTGAAAGACAGAGCATCCACTTTCCAAGCTGTGTGATGAAACCCCTTTGTGCAATACTTTGGCAGCTGGTGGTTTAGTGGAGAAGCGAACAGATCTATGTCTGGAGTTCCCCATGACACTGTCAATTTCTGAAATACATGAAGATCCAGTTTCCACTGTGGGGATCCATGATTTGTCTGCTTAACACATCTGCTAAGGAGTTCTGTGCTCCTGGCAGAAACCTTGCCTGAAGAGTTAGTTGCAAGCTTAGCAGTCTCCCATAAAATCATTGCTTGCCTGCATAGAGGATAAGAATGTGTTCCCCTTGCTTGTTGATGTACCACATGACAGTTGTGTTGTCTGTTAGAATCAACACCTGTCCTGGAAGAAGTAACTCCTTGAAAGCCAGTAATGCGAACTGGACTGCTAACATCTCCTTCATGTTGATATGTAGATGCTGTAGTCTGGCAGGCCACTTGTCTTGTATCCACTTTCCATTTAGATGAGCTCCCAAGCAATGTCCGAGGCATCTGTCGTTAAAATTTGACTCGCCTCTGGCCGGGTCACAGAGAGTCCCTTGTTTAGGTGACATTCCTGAGCCCACCACAAAAATTCTCTTTGAAGGCAAGGTATTATGTGAATGACAGTGTCCAAATCCTGGCAGTGCTGTGTCCATACATTTTTGAGATACCATTGTAACTTCCTCATATGCAGTTTGGCATTGGGAAGCACCAGAATACAAGATGCCATGAACCCTAATGCTTGAAGGACTGTCCCTGCAGTCAGCACGGACTGATGAGATAGTTGATGGAAGTAAAGCGATAGACTCATTTGTTTGTCCGGGGTTAAAAAGGCCATCTGGGCTGCTGTATTCAGTCTCACACCCAGAAAGCACATGTCTTAAGAGGGTACTAGACTGGACTTTATTTCGTTCACAGAATACCCTAGGCATCTTAGCACTGCTATAACATATTCCAGATGCTGTAGAAGGTCTTCCTTTTCTTGAGCCAGAATCAGGCAGTCGTCTAAGTAAGGATAGATTTGAATCCCTTGTAGCCTGAAGTAAGCTATCACTGGAGCCAGAACCTTTGTGAATACTCTGGGCGCAGTAGATAAGCCAAAGGGCAATGCAGAGAACTGATAATGAGAATTTCCAGCTCGAAACCGCAGATACTTCCTGCAACTTAGCCTGATAGGCACATGAAGGTAAGCTTCCTTGAGATCTAAAGTTACCATCCAGTGATCTTTGCCCAGCAGAGGTAAAAGCTGTTGTAACGTCAACATCTTGAACTTGGGAATGTCCAGATAAGTGTTGAGGAGAGATAAATCCAAAATTGGTCTCCACGTGTTCCCCTTCTTTGGTACTAGGAACATGCGGGAATAAAATCCTAGGCCCCTTTCTGATACAGGGACTGGCTGAATGGCCCCCATTTGGAGTAACTGAGAAACTTGCTTGTGAGCCTCTTTTCTTTGTGGAGGAGGAACGTCTGGCATGCCTTTGAAAGGGGGCATTGTATGGAAATAAAACCTGTAACCGTGGTGAATGATGTCCAACACCCATCTGTCTTGAGTAATTAAATCCCAAGTGTCTTTGAAAAGAGACAGTCGTCCTCCCAAAGGAGCTGCCAGACGAGAATCTACTGGCAGCTGAAAAGGCAGGTCATTGGGTCTGTTTACGAAAGGACTGACCCCTGCCTTCACCAGAAGTCTGAGCAGGTGAACTCCCTGTTCTAGGCCTAAAAGAACCTTGAGCCCTGCCCCTACCACGTCTAGACCTACCCCTAGACTGGGAGTCATAAGCAGGATATGTCCACCCCTTAGCAGGCCAATTTCTACTAAACTTCGGTGGCTGTACCTGCAAAAAATCCTTAACAGTTTGCATAGACTTAGCTTTGTCCTCCATTTTCTTTAAAACTGCTTCCACAGGCGAACCAAACAACACATCAGACTGTAAAGGTGCATCCAAAATCCTTGTCTTAACATGCTCAGCTAAATTCTGATCCTCAACCAGGCATGCTCTGAAGAACAGAACTAGTGGCAGCCACCCTCGAGGAGGCCTGCACAGCATCAAAGCCACATTGCAAAGAATGCTTGCCCACTTGTTCAGACACATAAACCAAATCCAGCAACTCTTTACACTCAATACCTTCCGCCAAAGCATCCACCTTAGAGTTCAATTGTGAAAGGAGATAATTTTGATATTTCAGCATGTGAAACTGACAATTCAACGCTCTCATGGCTAGAGTGGAAGAAGTATACAGTTTCTTACCCCACCTATCCAAAGCCCTCGCCTCTTTGTCAGTGGGAACAGGATTTTAACCACAGAGGCTTTAACACCTTTAGGCCCCTGAGAAACAGTTTCTGGGTCCGCCCTAGGACTCTTAAACAAATACTTATGAGCTACGGGCACCCTATAGTACCTATCAGGTTTAACAGGAGCAGGAGGCAAAGAATCAGGGTTCAGGGAAGCCTCTGCAAAAACATCTTCCACCACAGTCAACACAGGAGGTATAGCTAAGGGCCTATGCTGGGGTAAAACAAGAATTCCCTAAGCCTTTTCCTGAATCAGAGTAATCCTGGCCTTCCCATTTAAAGTGCTCCCTCATGGAATGCAGAGTCTCTGAAAATGAAAAATCCTCAGGAGGAGAAGTCAAGGAGTGGCATCATCCACATCAGAATCAGAATAAGGAGGATACTCCTGCAAATCTTCCGCAGAAGACTCAGAAGCCTCTGAACCCTGTTCAAAACTGGCAAACTCTGGTTCCACCCTAGGCCTCTTATCAGGAGGGCCCATAGAACCTCTAATCATAGTAATCAAATCTTCTGCCATTTTAAGCATATGTTTCTTAGGTACAGAACCGGAAAAGCTAGGAGAAGCCCCCACTGAAGCTGAACTTGGCCTACCTCTAAAAGAAGTTTTAGCAACAGAAGGAGATGCTCGAACTACTTTGGGAAGAGAGGGAAGAATAGTTACCTGAGAAGCCCCCTCAGCCTGGCCTGCCTCCTGAGATGGTACATCCTGTAACAGTAAAGTTTCTGCCGGAGACTCCATAGAAACTCCTGGCAAAACCTCTGGCTCCACTGAGTTTCTAAAGAACCGACGTCCGGGACTGCCGGTTCTTCAACCCTAGGCTTCGCTGTTTTGTCCTTGCGCTTCTTGACGAAGCGGCCGGAGCATCCGACGGCATTTTATAATTGCAACGCTTCCCAAACACTAACCTGGCACAGTCTAACCTCCTCTTAATAGTGCGTTTGTTAAACCTAGCACAAGAGCGGCAACCAACAACGCCGTGCTCAGGCCCTAAACAAGGTATACACAAAGTATGGAAATCCTTATGCGTATCTGTTTCCCACAAGAAATACAGTTATTCACTTTTTCTGACATCCGGTTAAATACTGAGGCAAGAAAAACCAAAATGTTCCCAACGGGTACTTAGCCAACTCTGATTCGGTCTGAAACTCCGGTTTCGGAAATATCTCAGAACGCCAACCTGCACTCGCAAAACTGCTTCTGCATCGGACCATGCGGCAAAAAAGACTGAGGATATGACGTCGGTCATGCGCATTAGTACCCTGACGTACTGACGTCAGTCTAAGGCGACATGACCGACGTCAGCCTTATACTCTGGTATTCGGGCCGACTGGACGCGGACTATACCCAATAGTAAGGACTGCAGCAATGGAAAACGAAGAACATCTGCTGTCATTACCCTGATATTGATGTGTTTGGCCTGAAGAGAGGGATGCCATTTTTCCAGAGTCTTATAACAGGCCAGAATTGCTCCCCAACCTGAATCTGAGGCATCTGTGTGCATAATTTGGGTTGGGGTGGGAGGCTTTAGTGGGAGCCCTGGGTTCAATTTCACTTGCTGGGCCCACCAGTTGATTTCTATTTTCAGACAGGGAAGGAAGGGGATGGCTTGCTCTAGGGGATGTAGATGCTGGGACCAGGTGTTCTTCAGGGACCACTGCAGCTTGTGCATGTGCATTCTTGCCAGAGGTAGCATGGGGATGGTTGCTGCCATCAAACCCAGGAGACAAAGAAAATGCCTCGCCGTCACCTTTCAGGATACTAGAGCTTCCTCCAAGTGGGAAGTTAAACACAGACCTTGTCCTGAGGAGGAAAGGCCTTCATTGCATCTGTTCTGATTCTGCAGTCGAAGAAAATCTTATCCTGGCTTGGGATCAGAGGGGATTTGGGGAGGTTGATGATGAATACTATTCTGCAGAAGGGACATGGTGAAATGTAGATGCTTTAATAGAGCATCCCTGGATTCTGCCAGAATCAGGATGTCATCCAGACAAGGGTAAATTTGTATCCCTTGAGTTCTGCAGAAGGCAATGGCTGGGGCTAGGCATCTTGTAAAGACCCTGGGGGCCGTGGATAAACCAAAGGGCAAGGCAGTAAATTTGAAATGAGAGGAAGGTCCAGAAAAACGCAGGAATCGTCTGTGGTAACTCCTGATGGCTATGTGCAGGTAAGGCTTCCTTTAGGTCTAGGGTGAGCATAAAGGCCTTGGCTGGAATGAGAGGCAGCAAAGTGGGGAGAGAGAGCATTTTGAAGGAGTTTACCTGAAGATGTAGGTTTAGAAAGGACAGATCTAAGATGGGTCTCCAGGGGTCATTTTTTCTGGGGACTAGGAAGAGAAGGGAGTAAAACCCATTTCCTTCTTGTCCTGGAGGAACAGGCTCTATGGTGCCTAGCTGTAGAAGATCTGCCAGAACTTGAGGCATGAGATGGTCCCGGTTTTTGGGGAGGGAAGGGATGCCCCTCTTCTGGTTGACTTCTCTTTCGAGGATAGGAAGTACACTTTTTGGATAATGTTTAAGACCCACTAGTCTGAAGTGATGGACTGACAAAGGGGGGAACAGTGGGAAAAGGTAGGCTGAGAGGGGGGAAGTGGGCAAGGCAGTCACGCATTACTGGGGCCTCCTCTGTTCTGAAAGGGCTGTCTGAGTTGCTGTGGTGGCGCAGAGGATCTGGTGTTAGTAGGTCTTCTGGCCCCTCTCCTGGACCTGGAAGAGGGGGGCTGTGGAGTACGTCTTACAAAGGTGGCTTTAGCAGGGCAGTTCCTATAATACCTGGGTATGGGTGACACCCGCAGGTGCTTTATGTCCTGAAGTTATTTGCTTTTTCTTATAGATTTTTAAAAAGGTCAGCAGATTGTTTTCTGAACAGCACATTGCGGTCCAGAGGGGAGTCCAGGATTTTAGCTTTGAATTCCTTGAAGAGGTCCTGGAGTCTTAGCCATAAGTACCTCCTGAGGGCTGAAGCAGATGCTGCATACCTGGCAGATGCTTCTGCAGCATCGTAGCAGCACCTTGAGGAGTGCTTGGCTACCTGTAAGGCCAAGGAAAGTTTGGATGAGATGTCCGTCTTGCTGGGACTGTCAGGCAAGGAAGCCAGCATGGAGGAGGCTTGAGACACCAAGTCTAAATCATACTTGGTCATGTAGTTCTGATAATTTATGGCTCTGAAAGCCAAAGTAGAGGAAGTGTACACCCTCTTCACCATCCTATCCATGAACTTACTGTCTTTGTCAGTGGGTAGTAGGGAGGCAGAGGGCAGGAGTCTAGATTGCTTATCTGCCGTGGTGGTAATAAAAGCTGGGTCCGCCAAGGGTGGCTTAATTAAGAATTTGTGGTCCTCTAGTACTTTACAGAAGCAGTCAGGACACTTAGGGGCTGGAGGCTGGGAGTAATGGGCCTTAGAGGCTGCATTTAAGGCATCCAAGTAAGCAGGGAGAAATGCTGAAGGGGAGGGTGATTCCACTTGCAGCAGTTCAAAGTACCTTTTTTGGGTGTCAGTCATTTGTAAAGTGTACCACTTAAAGTAATCCATCTTGGTGATGGTCTCACCAAAAGTAATATCCTCAGGGAGAGAGACCCCTCCACAGATTCCTCATCCGGAGAGCAATATTTCTGGGGGGAGGCAATCTGGGAAACATAAGAAATGGACTCCTCTGATGAAGAGAAAGAAAAGTTATGTTGTTCTTCCCTGACTTGAGGAGATATGGATGGGATGGAAGAAGCAGAGACAGGCCTAGGGCTAAGAAGAGACAGGGTTGCAAGTGGCTGAAGATGAAAGCCTGCATGAGAGAGGAAGTGAAGGCCTGCCAATCCAGTGCGACTTCTGAAGAGGAGGCAGTATGTTTAGTTTTCTGCTTCTTTTTGCCCGGAGAGAAAGTAGAGAGTGGCCTGGCGTCGGGTCTGGAGATTAGCACATCCAAAGTCTGGATTCCTGCCAGAGGTACCACCAAAACTGGTTCCCCCTCGATCTGGATGGGTGTCGATGTCTGAGTGAGCTCTGAGGACGTGCTGGTTGTCTACTGTGAAACAGCTTCCTCGAGGGACACTGCTGCAGTTGACAGATCCACCAAGCATGCCTCAACCCCTAGATCGGCAGTTGGTGCATCAGGAACCAGAGCGGCAGGCGGAGAAGGCCTAGGAATCTTGGCCTTCTTGCGGGAAGGTTCAAGTGTGGCCCCTGATGCAGGATTCATCCTAAGGGCTAACCGTTTGAGGTGCTGGTTCTCAAGCTAGAGATTTAATGTGGTTAGACTGCTGTGCAAGTTCTTGGGAACAAAAGACTGAAAAATAGCACAGGAGGAGTGATCGTGTTCCCAGCCTAGGCTAAAAACACCTGTCATGGGTGTCCTTATGGGGTATCTGGAGCCCACATTGGCACTTTCCCTTTTTTCCTGACATCAGCTAAAGGCTACAACAACCAAGCATTAGCTAAAGCAATCGTCAAAAATAAGAAAATTTGAAACCCAACTGGCTACTTATCTTTAAGATGTGATGTCTGTGAAGAAGCGATCGTACGATGCGAATGTAGTCTGCGGCTGAAACGTTCTGAGCATTCTGCGTGCAGACGTCACATTTAAGGCCCCTTGGTTTATGGCCCTGCATGCAATATTCCACGCACACTACAGCAGGCAAGCTGAAACTTTTGTATAGAAGCTGACGTACGAGTTGCCCCTGGGCAGGAAATCCCACACCTAGAATACTGCAACATAGGAATAGAAGGACATATGTATTCTGTCTTATTGCCATACTTGGGGAAAAACTGTTAAGTCTATAGACTGATTTAAGTTAGATTCTAAGCATACTTTTGGTAGAAAGGATGGGTTTGTGCCAAGTGAGAGTGTGTCATTGTGAAACAGCATATATGGAGGTTTGATAGATAATGCTTGTAATTCCGAAACCCTCCTAGCTGAAGTGACAGCCACTAAGAAAGCAGTCTTCCAGGTTAAGAACTTCAAGTCACAGGATGATGCAGTTTCAAAGGGGGGATAAGGGACAATATGAAATTTAGGTTCCATGGAGGTAGAAGTAGTTTAATGGGTGGTTTTAACAGGCTAGTACCTATCTCAAGAAAGCTTTACAAAGTCTGTGGGACATAACATTCGGTCCCCCTCCTCCAAAATGAAAATTAGAGATTGCTGCTAACTGTACTCGGACAGCAGCTACAGTTACTCTGTCATTAAAAAGTTTTGCTAAAAATTGCAGTATTGAAGATATAGATGCAGAGAAAGGGTCAATATGACTTTTAAGGCGCAGGAGGAAAATCTTTTCCATATGCTGATATATAATCTTCTCATAGAATCTTTGAGAGAAAAAAATCAGGATATGTTGAATTGAGGTTGACAGGTTTGCGAGCCTGGTTATGTTTGGAATTGGAGCCGCCAAGCTGTCAACTTGAGGGTTTGAAGAGATGGATGGAGCATTCTCAACAGATGGGTCCAGAATCAAAGGCTCCTCTTGAAGATGAGGCCAAAAGAAGGGGAACCAAATTTGCTGAGGCCAGTAAGGGGCTATACGAATTAAGGTCCTTCCCAAAGCGCTGGCTTTCTGAAGAATTCTGAGTATCAATGGAAAAGGAGGGAAGGCATACAGTAGACCTGGGGGCCAATTGTGTAAAAGTGCATCCCTTGGAAATTCCCCCGAAGGGGGGATTAGGGCAAGGTAGTTGCTGCATTTGGCATTCATGGACGTGGCAAAAAGACTGCAGCAAGGCTGGCCCCATTTCTGGAAAATCATTCCCACTATGTCTTGTTTGAGGGACAACTCATGAGGCATCAGTATTGCTCTGCTGAGTTTGTCTGCTATCACGTTGGATTTCCCTGGGATATGTGCTGCTAACAGAAAGCATTAGGAGTACGTTGCCCACTGCCATACTCAGGGCCTCAACAAAGGGAGTAAAATCTTGTTCCTCCTTGTTTTTGCACCATACCACTGACATATCCTGTTTGGATCGAAATTGTTCCCAGTGGAAGAGTCTCTTGAAAAGCCTGTAATGCAAGCACCACCACTCATCTCTAGGACAGTGATGTGCAAGTGGCCTTGTGATCTTCCCAAATGCCTTGGATTTTTCTTCCCTAATAATGCCCTCCCCCAACCTATCTGGGAAGCATCCGTGGTCACTGTGGCGAGCGGTTGTGGAAGAACAAAAGGTCGACCTAAAGTCACTTGGTCAGAGGGAAGCCACCAACGAAGGTCCCTTTTGCAAGATTCTGTCACCATAATGTGGTACAACATCTGAAGTTCCTGTATGGACCACTCAGTTAATAGCAGCCACTGTAGAATTATGTGCAGCCGTGCTAGGGGAACTATATTTATTGCTGCTGCCATGGTACCTAGTACTTTTAGAACTGTCCTTGCTTAAGTCTTCTTTTCGAAAAGAAGGTCTAGAACTTGTACCTGAAGGGCCTGCACACTCTCTGGTGGAAGCTTTACCATCATTGTAGTGCCTAAATCTGCGCCTATAAAAAAAGATATGTTGAGATGGCAATAGGGCAGATTTTTCGTAGTTTATTGTGATCCCTAGTCAAGAACAAAGTGTCAGGCTAGTGTCTCTTGCATCTGTTAGTAGATGCTTGGTGGTGGTGGTGGTGGTTAGGAGCCAGTCGTCTAGATATGGAAACACCAGGAATCCTAAAAGTCTCAGGTGAACCATGACTACTGCCATACATTTGGTGAACACTCTGGGGGCTGTAGTGAGACAAAGGACAGAGCTCGAAACTGGTAGTGTCTGGCTCCCAGCCAAAAGCACAGATGACTCCTGGATGGCCTGTCCATTTTTATGTGCTAGTACGCATCCTGGAGGTTTATAGAGCACATTTAACTGTCTTTTCCCAGAAAGGGAAGTATCAACTGCAGTGTTACCATCTGGAACTTTGTCTTTTTTACAGATTTGTTCAGTCTGCTGAGATCTAGTATAGGTCTCCAGTCCTGTTTTCTTCAGAACTAAAAAGAACCTCAAGCAAGTCCTGGATCCTATCTGGCCTGTGGGGACAGGTTGGATGCCTCTTTTTCTAGCAGCTTCTGTATTTGTAGTGTTGCTTGTTTCCTGTGACACGGTGGAATATCCGGAACGTTTTTTATGCATGGGGCAGGAACAGAAAAGGGTATGGAGTAACCCTCTGGATATGATGCTTTGTACGCACTTGTCTTTTGTTATTTTTAGCCAGGTGTCTGGGTATAAAGATAAATGACCCCCGACTGCCTCCACAGAGGGACAGACAGGTCTCCTTTCAGGAGTGCTGAAAGGGCTTACCAAAGGAGGATTCTCTGTCACTCTGTTTCTGCGGATCCCTTCTGTCACGTGGCCAGTGTCTTCCATTACTGCTTTCGCCTCTGCCCCTGGGAGAAGGCTCACCATGTGTGTCTTGAAAAGCTCTCTGGGATTTTCGAAACCACATTTTTCTTACCTTTTAACCTTTGGGGTAAGGTCTAGAAGGTGTGGAAAAACGGACTCAGACATCAAAAAGAGTTTTTCCTTCCTGTTCACACCTCATTGGTATGTCTTTGACATTAGGTACAAACAAGGATGAGGCGAAGGGGGTATTAACAAAGGATGACTTGAAGGGTTCCACAAAGTTACACAAGTGCATCCACGAATGTCTCCCAAAGGCAATTCTTGAACCGGCGGACCTACTCGCTCCATGAGCTGCGTAAGAAACGAGTCTCATGGATGAGTTTACTACTGAATATAAGGTGGAGAGCTGGAAGGAGACTTTATCTGAAACCCCCGTAGATGCTGAACCCTGCCAAGAATCTCCAAGCTCCTTCAGGAGATCTCTCTGTAACCTGCTGAAATGTGCAAGATAATTCAGGGACCAGAGTGTAAAGGTCACTGAAGAAAACATGCGCTTTCCATATCTGTCCTTCATGTGACTCGTTCGGGGGAAGGGCACATGTGGATGTCTCTGACAACTACTTCTTGGTGGCCACTGCCACCACGATAGCATCTTCTGTGACACCTTTAGTAAGGAATGTTTCATCTTCAGGAGATGTACAAAATTTATTTGGCCTCCGTTCACAGGCTCCACTGAATCTGGAGACTCCCATGCCTTTCGACAAACTAAATCCAAAATTTCATTGAAAGGCGGAGACACTCAAGTGGCGGAAGGGCAAGACCCCAAAACCTTCAGGTAGACAGACTCCTTGTCAGAAGGGGTGATGGACTTCCAGCCGCCTATCTGCTTAAGGATTTATAGGATGTCTGCAAAGGAGACATCCGCAGAGAGCGACCGTGGGGACCCCTCTGATTCAAGGTCTTTGTCAGATGTGACTGACTCCTCTAGAGAGTCCAAATGCTTCTTTTTACATAATCTCTTGCGAGGGACCTTGTCAGGAGGACACTCTGGAGAGGTTTCATAACAGAAGGTTCACCCACTAGAACATCCTGAGGCTTTAGTTCTCCATGTCTGTGTGAAATCGGTTGTGCTGAAACTGACACTGGTGATTTCTGGGGAGGAATGACAGGATCTGAGAATGTAGCTGCTCGTGGGGACAGAACTCTCCCTCATCACCTCGAAAGCCCCCCGCCCATGACTTGAGGAAGTCTCTGGCTCCGAAGAACCAGAAGGCCTCCCTGTAGCCAAGGGGGTTGGCTCTGAAGCTGATGTAGGAGCTGAGCAGACCCGTGCCGAGGCCCCGAGAGACAAGTATGGATCCAACTGCCCGATCAGAGTCTGACTGTCCCCTCTGGACGCAACCGGGGAGCGTCAGCTCCTACACTCCTCCAGCTCAGACGGCACTGAGGAAGTCAGAGCAGAAGTTGGAGCCGTAGATCCTGGAGCAGGTCTCTGTTCCAACAGTTCCACTACTATCAGCTCCATGCATTCTGGCTACAAGGCGGGTCAGAGGAAAAATCGATTGTGAAGAGGTAGGTCCACTCTACTCCAAAGCCTGCTGGGTTGGTTCCAACAATTTGGCCAGCACCGGTGTACTCAGGACCTTCCGCACCACACAATCCACATCCTTATCTGACAAACTCCTGGAGGACCGAGAAGAGGGGGCAGAAGATCTTGTCCTCTGTAGTATGGGAGATTGTAATTTTGGAGATACTGGCTCCAAGACTGTAGTACCATCAACTTTGAAGCAAGAGGAGCCGAGGTAGGTGATTTTTCTGGCCCAAAGGATTTCGGGTCCGATGAGGTCACTTTTGAAATTTTTGCTGAAGGTCCACATTGGTCTGAAGATGAAGACCTTTTTAATGACTTCTCATGTCTAGGAGGAGGGGAAGAGGTTTTCTTTGATGCACTCGGACATTCTTCTAAAGATTCAGAAAAAGTCATCTTTAATAACCCTCTCAAGATAAGTTTATTTTTTCTATCAAGAACTCTTGTACTAAAAGAATGACATATGGAGCACGACTCCTATAAATGTATGGTTCCAAGGCAATAAACATTCTGTATGACTATCTGTTAACGACATCTTCTGAGAGCAGTTCGCACATTTTTAAACCCTGATGGTTTAGTATCTTTTAAATGCTTGGACAGTGTCAACAAAGCAACACAACCCAACAACAGCAGAAACATTTAATGATGCAAACACACTACAACTGAAGTCTAAATGAGCTAAGTTAAATGAGCTAAGAGAAACAGAAGTGAAAAAAAAGGGGGGGTTTCTAGGTTAAGAGCAAAAGGCACGGCACACAGGAAAAAAGCCCACTAACTGAAGAGGGTGAGTCACTCTCTAAGTTAAATGAGCCAACTCTGAAAGGAAAGGGTCAACCCCCCCCCCCCCCCCCAACAGATGTACACCACACAATAAAGCTTTCTAACCCAAACAGGCTTAATCACTCTCTAACTTAGAGTGCTTTGAAGCATACCTCTCAACCTGGAAACACTTGTTATAGCGCATTTTAAATTTGTTTTGAACATTTTTCCACTAAGCAATGAAACGAAATGCATGAACCAATAATGACAAATATGCCCAATTCAGAAATTTTCCATTATAAAAGTCTACTCAAACTTCTACAATCCACCAGTATCAGTAAATATGAACAATCTCTGCAGAAGTAAAAATCATCTAAATAATTCCACATTAAAGAGACCTGAAACTAATGAAAAGGTTTCTGCTAGCAAACAACTTAATATTTCATTGTTTCATCTACAGATAAAGTGTCTGTTGCCCTTGTAGAATAAATTGTCTATGTTGTATTAAAAATGATAAGCTAGTAATATTGCAATAGGGAATGGATGCAAATCTCTGTTAAAGATGACATTCTCAGGACTGCAGAATCCACCCTCTTTTAAAGTACAACACAGTACAGTATCAGCAATCCATCTACATACTGTGGGAGTAGAACTCAAAGCCTTCTGCATCAAAAGCAAGTATTCTCCCATTGTGCTAAAGAAGTAATGCCTGCAATATGTAATCACCATTCAAAAGAAGTAATGCCTGCAATAAGTAATAACTGTTTGAAAAAAAGTAATGCCTGCAAGCTGAGCTGTTTAGTGTAAAAGGAACCACCTTTCAAAATAAGCACAGGAACAAAGTAAAGCTGCCAGTTCACACACAGTATGCCTGCAAGCTGAGCTGTTAAGTAAAATGGAATCACCATTTAAAAGTAGTTCAAGAAGCTGCCGATTCTCTCAGCTGTAATGCCTGTAAGCCGAGCTAAACACACTAGCAAAAGTAGTTAAAGTTGCCATTTCTCTTAGCCCTAATGCTTGAAACTGAGCTAAACAAAGTAAAGACGATGCCGTTTCACACACGTTACGCCTGCAAGTTGAGCCATTAAGTAAAAGGAATCACCATTCAAAGTAAGCACAGGAACTGAGTAAAGCTGCTGGTTCACACACACGTTATGCCTGCAAGCTGGGCCGTCAAGAAAAAAGGAATCACTATTCAAAAGTGGTTCAAGAAGCTGCCATTTCTCTCAGCTGTAATGCCTATAAGCCAAACATACTCTTCAAAAGTTATGCCTGCATTCTTCAAGCTGAGCTAAGCACAGTAAACAAGTAAAGAAGTTGCCTTTCACAGATACACACACACACACACACACACACACTGCATTTGCCGGCTTTACACAGCAAAGTACCTTCTGTCAACGGTCCTGTCTGGTTAGTCCTCCTGCAACAGACACTTTCACAGTTCTGCTGCAGTTGAAGAACTCCTGCCTGAACGGCAGTTCGTTAAACAGCAGACACGTCTTAGTTAGTTTGTTCAACAGCAGACACTTCCTGCCCAAATGGCAATGCATTCAGAGTTCGACTGGCTTAAAAAGTAAATAAATCCTCCTGCCGTGGCTTAGAGATATCCTGTGTTCTGCCTGAAAGCTTAGATATCCTGTGTTCTGCCCAAACGGCAGTCCACTATTCAGACAGACACCCGGCATGTTGACGGAGTTGACGTCATCACGCACGTGATGTCAGCTCCGAAAGCGCGAAAATCAAAAAAATACTTTTAAAATTTCAAAAATAACAGGGTGCCACTCGGGAATCATGGCACCCATTACTGGGACCCCAAAACTCAGTAAAAAACAATTTGGGATGGTTGAGAGGTCTGATTTGAAAAAGAAAATATAAACTAAATTCCTATACAGAAAAACTCCATACACAGACTAGAAATACAAGTAAAAACACAGTGCGAGGTAAACTGCAAGCTAATGTTTACACACATACACAGAAGGCCAGGATAGGGGTGAAAATATGGGCCTTACGACAAACCATAGCCCAAGTGAAAACAGCAGGTAATGGACACAGTATTCAGCAAGACAAGAACACTGTCAGGGTAAGGTATCACCTCCCAAAAAAAGCACAAATCCAAAATCAGAAGAGGTTGATACTCCACAACAAACGAAGCAAACCAGACGAATGAAAAGACAAGTCCTTTATTCAAATAAGTAAGCGCTTTCACGTTGCTCAGAACGCTTCATCAGACTTCAACAAACCATAAAAATTTGAATCAACTTATATAAGTAAAACACCAATGAAAATCACATTAGCAAGTCACATGCAAGTTACAAAAATACATAATTTCCTTTCCATAAAAATTACATAAAATAAAATATATAAATATATATATCCTAAAAATCTCATGCTAATAAATGAATAGTAGAAGTAAAATGTTAAAACATACTAGAACATATATTAGATAATGAAACATATTACTACTGTTTAATGTTTCAAAGGTTTATCTAATAAAAATGGTCTCAATTAAAATTTATCATTGAGACCATGACCTTTATTCGCAGATAGCTTAATTATCCACTTTGCCTCAGCTTTTTCTGTCTTATTGCCAATATTACCAAGTCTTTCTGTCTCTGTTAACTGTCCTGTTACTAAAAATCTAAAGGCATGTGTGGTGTCATTTTGTAGTACATGCTTGGCTAGGGCATTCCCTTCATTCTCTCTATGTATAGCATACAAATGCTCTCGTATCCTTTCTCTTAAAGTTCTATTAGTCTTTCCTATATAGAAAGAATAACATTTTATGCAGGATGCTAAATAAATCACATTTCTTGACTTGCAATCAGCGTATTCATTGAACTCATATTTAACACCAGTGTCTGGATGTATAAAAACATTAGATTTCATTATATATATACACTGGTTGCAAGAGCGACATGCAAATGTACCCTTTCTCTCAGAGATCATCTTATTTTTAGGCACTCTCTCATAACAAAGCATACGTTTCAAAGATTTAGTATTCTTATAGCTAAAAGATGGTTTCTCACCCACTAAGTCTTTTATACCATCATCTAACTGTAGAATATTCCAATGTCTCTTAATAATGTTGACAATAGAAGTATTATTATTAGTAAAGGGTATCACTAGTCTCCTCATCATTATTCCTCACTATAGGTCTCTCATCTATACTGCCTTGTTTTTTAATAAAAGGACGTCCTAGATGTGTACGTTCGAAAGTATCCAATGAACGCATATCTCTATTGCAATAGCCTCTATGTCTAAAATCACTTTCTATAGTTTTTAAAGCCGAGGCAAAGTGGATAATTAAGCTATCTGCGAATAAAGGTCATGGTCTCAATGATAAATTTTCATTGAGACCATTTTTATTAGATAAACCTTTGAAACATTAAACAGTAGTAATATGTTTCATTATCTAATATACGTTCTAGTACGTTTTAACATTTTACTTCTACTATTCATTTATTAGCATGAGATTTTTAGGATATATATATTTATATATTTTATTTTATGTAATTTTTATGGAAAGGAAATGATGTATTTTTGTAACTTGCATGTGACTTGCTAATGTGATTTTCATTGGTGTTTTACTTATAAGTTGATTCAAATTTTTATGGTTTGTTGAAGTCTGATGAAGTGTTCTGAGCAACGTGAAAGCGCTTACTTATTCGAATAAAGGACTTGTCTTTTCATTCGTCTGGTTTGCTTCGTTTGTTGTGGAGTATCAACCTCTTCTGATTTTGGAAATGGACACAGTATACTGCAAATAAGTCAAATGACTAACAGGACAGCTATCATGAAGTAGTTGTAGAAAGAAGAAACTTTAGTGCATAATATTAATCCAAAAAAGTTAACAGCTAACCCACTTGAAAAACGCCCGATCTGTTTAGTGACAAATGAGATCTGGGGAATGCCCTAGAGCATCATGGGATAGGGAATAAGCCATGAGCTAGTTGGAAACCTCGAACTTTTGCAAACAGCTGAGTCGGAACCGCGGATCGGTTCCAAACCCACAAGTACAGAATGAAGGAGAGGTAGGACAGCTTCACATCAACAATTTTACATTGTTAAAAAGAAACATATATACCACGAACAATTACTCCATCACTTCATGCTCAACTCCTGTCATCACTTAAACCTCGCTCCTTCTTCTAAACATTATTCTGCATTAACTAATCCCACAAATGCCATTTATTTCTATATAATTTGCTCCTTCTCTTTTCTAAAAGATCTTGCCTCCAGTTCTTTTATCTCCTTTATATTATACAATAGTGGCTCAATTACTATTCAAAAACATGCATGCTGACTGGACAGCCCAACTAGAGTGCCTGTTTTTATTGGTGTATGCTCACGTAACAAGCCCAGCCATTCAAGAATTTTCGAGCAGCCAGACTTTCCATTGATAAATTGCTTGATAAACATATTTTATGACGGATACTACAAAATAAAACAAGCGTTTTACCTGGCAGCTGTCCACATATTTGTAGAATATCTCCTTTTCCTTGTATTTCTGCTATCCCTATGTTTTTTTTTTTTTTTTTTTTTTTTTTTTTAAGTGCACAAGCACTTCTTCTCATAACTTCATGCTGGAACGTAACCCAGAAACAAATACAAAAGAAAAAAAAAGAAAAAACAGTGAGTGCTATGGAGTCTCTGTCTTCCCCATTCTGCTACTTGCATTAAACTGATGTACTGTGCAAGTGTAGTACATCAGCTTTCAAGACAGACAGCAAAAGAACACTGCTATGTTATACAATTGTACTATTTAAGAAAGGCAAGTAATTTTTTTCCAAAATGTTTCTGTATAAAAGCAATAATCCACTCCTGTTTGTGCGTGTATCAGGTTTTACCCACAGTTGGCTTTGTTTACTCACCATGGTTTCACCTTTGTGATCAAACAGCACCAACTGTGGGTAAATCCTGACATACCCACACACAGTTGTGGATTGTTTAAATATTCACTACTTAAGTTACAGTAGGGTTTAGATTTTGATTTCCATTTCTAATAACTGCTTTTTGGCAGCCAATAGCATTAAACTAAGTAAAGCACTATGTCTAGGCAATTTAAATCCTGTGCCACATCTTAAAAAGAATTATCCCCTTGGTTAGAATCATTTGCTCCCCCATTTCTGAGAAAGTACTATACAGCGAGTTTTTAAAATCTCCCAACTTACTGTACTCCCAAAAACATGCTCCCAGTTACCTGTCTCTCCCATCACACCTCCAGCATTTGCAATCTAGCTGAGGAAATTTACTCTGAAGTCTGTTAGGGTATAAAAGCATTAATGCAAACACTTCCAAGTGAAATTCCTACACCTTCTGGACTTTGTTATATACTTGCGAGCCACAGAGATGTCCTCCCATTGCCCCTTTGTAAGTTGCCTTTACAGTCTCTTCCCAATCTTTTTTAATCTTCTCTGATTCTTATAGTTAACATGCAGCAGTTTATATGACCCTAGTGTGACCCTATAAAGTCTCCCTTTAACACCAGCTTTTGTATCAGCCTCCACTAAAAATTTTACCAGAGCTGGTCTTTCACTTAACACTGCCTTACCCATTTCCTTATACTCTGCTATTGATCTCTGCAGTGGTAAGAAGTCTCTAAATTCCAGTCAAAACTTCTGCTTGGCCTCATTCCATTCTACCTTTCCCACTCAGGTTATTTACTACCAAGCACCTTGTTTCCTTTGCAAATTGTTTTTCAAGCAAACTCTAGCTCTCTCTTGCCTATTTTGTATATCCCTACTTGCAGTCATGACTACTGGCAAAACCTTGTTTGAGTATGTGGACTGATAATCCAGATAGACAGCCAATCTATTTTTACAAGACGCCCGACATGAAAAACTTGAAGAATGCAAAATAAGATTATGATGTAACATATTAAAAAACGTAAAAGCATCACTGAAATAACTCCTATACGCTATTAAGCACAGTGGCTATAAAACAGTAACAGTGGAAGAATGTATAACCAAGAATTACATATAAATATGGAACAATGTAGACTAACATCAAAATATAATACAAACAATATACAAGATACTAATATATATTTTTTAAAACTCTTCACATTCCCACTCCAATTTCTATCTCAGGTTAAAAGCACAATCATCCTAAATGTGCCTTCCCAGGCTACACTTCACTAACATGAATCTAAGGAGACTAAGACATCCCTGCTGAACTCCTCACTTTACCAAGCACTGTCAAGATCACTATCCTCTTTTCCTCTTTGCACATTATAAGCCATCAGTCCAAAAGCCTAAGCAATTCTTTCTTCAAACATAAAATATTGCTAGCTTTTGATTTAGCTAGAAAAAAATCTTACTACAGTCCAGTTCCCTAAAAACTGCTACTAGCTCAAATGGTCATTTCCAGAGTTTCAATAAGGGTCTCATTATGCCAGACAATACATCTGCAAAGGCAACACACAACAGGTGTTCAGGTAGAACATCACTGCTGCGGTTATTCCTTATCCACATAATTTGCTAAAGTCTTATGTCTGTTCTTATAGCATAATGCCTACAGCTTCTGTTGACAATTCACTTTAATGCTGCTACTCCTTTCCCAACATTAGAGCATCTGACTTGTATGAAAAGGAGATATTCATACCATTACTCAGATGATCTGGAGGAAAAAGCATTCGGACATGACATACCTTATAATTTGGGGTCAAATGAACTCCCATTCCTCAGTCTGCACCATGAACAAGGATTCTTTGTCTATATGTGTAGTGGTAAGGAAGTACTTACAGACATGGCCCCTTAAAAAATTTTAACAAAAAATAGGCAAAATGTTAAGGTAGACTATCAGGGGCCCTTGTTCCTGGAGTATTAATTGGAAGCAAATGAGAGAGCCTAGCAGTAGGATACAGGGAGTTTTAATTTCAGCTGTGATGTTTTATTCAAACACACAAGTTAATAAGTTTCTCACATAACTGTAGTATGACCACTTTAGTGATGACCACTCTAGTGTTACTTACCTGTAGTAGTAAAACAAAAGCAAAGCAATCCACTGGAGGAGATTAAAATACACCTTACAAGATGGCACAATCAAAATGCACACTAGTCCTGGGCTCTTGTATCCAGCTTTCAGTAACTAGAATATAACGAGATCTCTGTGCACCTGCTTTATAAATACCACATATTATCACATTTTGAAGAAAGAACAGCAGTCTCTATTGCCTTTGTAGAATGTACCCTGACTGGTGACCCCAAAATCCTGTTGCTGGTCTGCTTTGACATCAGCTAACACATTCTACCTTGCATAATGAAGAGCTGACCTGCATTACTAACATTCTGGCAATACACTTAAGCTTCCTATAGCTGACCAAAAGATACATCATCATGATTTCCTCTTTTAGAGAGGGCTGGGAAAAAAGGTAGGCAGTTAAATTACTTAGATGAGAGCCAGCTCAGATGCTTCTATCTGCATAAAGGTTGGAATAGATTAAAGGCCTGTCCTGTCCTTACAGAAGACTACAGTGGATTCTTTACAGATGAGAGCTTCCAACTCTTGACGCATGCTGGTTGAAGTTAGAGCTGCCAAGAAACTCTCCAAGAAACAAATTTCAAGGATATAAGATAGTACATTTGAAAGGAGTTAGTGTGTGAATGACGGTCAGATCTCCATATGAGAGGTACTAATTTCCTAGGTAGCTTATGGTTACTTGCTTCAAAATTGCTTTACAAAGGAATGGCATGACAAAGGCAAATCCATGAGAAAGAATGCTATGGTGGCAGTGAAGTGCACTTTGCTAGAGATACAAGATGAGCAATTCAAGAACACTGCAAACACTACAGAACTTGTGGGTGTGGCACAATTTTGGATTTAAGTTTCTGAACATGCACCAGAGAGAATTTCCATCTTGCTAAACAAGATTTTCTGTAGTGCCTGGCTTCCATCTTTTTATAATTTTCTCACACAACCTTTCCTGGGGGAGAATCACATGGCCGTCCTTAGGATTCTGAGAGTAGGGTTTGCGTTTCCACTGACAGTAGATGTTGAATGTGAAAAGTAAAACTCTGGGTGTGTCTTATCCTTTGCAATATTCTTGGTAACAGCAACATGGGTGGAAAGGCCTACAAGTACGCATGCACCCATGTCATGGTTTGCAGAATGTGTCCACACAGCTTGGATGTTTAGGTTTGGGAATGTGGAGCTAAAAATCTGCAGCTGGTTACTGTCTTCTACAGTTAAAAAGCCCAAAAAATGGGTAGTACCAATCTGCAAATGAACACTTTTGGGGCGAGTTTCCACTTGTAGCTGTTGACAAGCATCTGCAATTACATTCTCAGCTGTAAGAATGTAGCTTGCTAGAAGATTAAACCTCAACTGCACTGTCCGGTACCAGTCCATTAGCATTAGTCAGCTCAACTAGTAAGAATAGGTGATCCCTTGCTTATCTATTACATTACTGGAATTTATATCACTGATGACCCTTGGAGATCCTGGGTGTCAGTCTTGACCAGAAAGCTTTCATTGTCAAAAGGAGCACCACCACTCCCTTTGTACTGAAATTTTTTGCTTAGTATACACCTGGTTTTAATTTCTGTTAATTTTAGATGTGACAGCTGCACACCCTCACGCAAGTATTGTCTGATGCATCCATGGTCAAAGTCTGAGACACTTGAGGTAAGACCATCAAGTCTACCCTGGTGAAGTTTCACTTGTGCTGCATACCAGAATTCTCTTGATTGTTGGAATAAACAGCATTATCCTTTGAAGGAGGTAGTAGTGCTGTTACAAAGGCTCCACACACAGCAATGAATTTTACTCATGCTGCGGATGAAAGGCATCATCAGAATAAGTGCAGATTTATGTCTTAAAGGTCTAAGCATTTGCTTGGCTGTGATCTGAGCCTTCCTGGTCAAGTCGAACAAAATAATCCCCAACAGCTGGCCCCTTGTGTGGGATGAAAAATGTGGTACCTTTCCATGTCTAAGAATGCTCCCAGAAAGGACTTTCAATGTGTGAGGGGAATATGAGAACTTCCAATATGGCAGCACACTGATCAACATCTTAATTTCAGCTCTTTCATCATGGAAAAAAATACACAGGGGCCAGTAATTCTGCCAGATGTAGTGAATTCAGTTACTGTCTAGGAAGTACACTGCCTGGATGCCAGAAAAAAAGGGAAACTGAACATGAAAGAAAATAAACAAGAAAAGGTGAAGAGAAAACACTGACTGGAAAGTATCTTGAAGTTGTTCAGCAAAAAACAGTTAAAGCTCCAGCTATGGCGCAAGACATGACTTCTAGTAATCTAGAAAAAAAAAAAAATGTACTCAGAGTTGATTAACTTAAATGAAAAATTAAAGGAGTGTATCAATTCAAATCACAATAGGTTGGAAAAAATGGAAGCAGCTTTAAGCAGGTTATTCAGCTGAACACCAAGGATATATGTGGGGGATCTAGAACATACAACACAAAAGGGTACATTTCTGAAGAAGTTTATGAAAATATTATTTGGTACAGAACACATTATTCCCCAAGGTACAATAACTGAGCTAGACTAGCCAGAAATTATACTTCACAGGAACATGACCATTTAGGATCACAAGTTCATATGTTACTAGGCTAACAGTCCTAGAGCTTTTTTACACCCAGTCATTAATGCCCCAATTTTCCCAATTACCAATGCTCATGGGCTAGAAAGGCTTCGGTATATGCCTGTGCCTTACAGCATCTACAAACTACCCCTGCCCATAACAGTCATAGGCAACAAGCCAGAGGTGAATTTGTGATTTCCCATCCATTGGTTAACATTACATTTGAATAGGCATAGGGAAGAGCTCGGCTTCCACATGAATAGGGATTCGGATCCAGAGATGCAGTAATCTCTGAGGCACATGTCTGTCCCTCCAACATGTCCTGTTTATATCACAGATGAGGTTTAGATTGGGTACTGCTGCTTGTTTTGCAAATGTGTAGCATTTCCACCAGGGCTGGATAAGGGAATGCCTTGTAGGTCAGGCACAGATCACACCTCGGTCATCTGTAGGAGACAGAGTATAGGGTACAGGGCTTTAAGTCAGGATGCGTTAGGTCTGCATTATTTAATTGAAAGCTTCGACACATATCCAATAACTATTTCAGAGCACGCATCAATGACTGCTAAGATAAAATTGCAAGGTAATGAATTAAAAATCAGGCAGTCCACCTACATACTAAAGACGGGAATGGTTTGTTGAAATTCTTTACAAGTTACTAGGGAAAGTAGAAATTCCTCCCAAAGTAGTCAGTCAGTCAGTCAGTGGGATAAGATGCAAGTGGCGCTTATGAACAGTGTAGAAATAAAGATGGGTACGAAGTAACAGGAATTATTTAGAGGGGCTAACAAAGGTTAAAGTATCGCAGAATAACTGGAATCTCACAGAAGAGGAGCAACTGCAGTGTGCTAAACAGAAAATATTTATTTTTATAACTCCAGAGCACCAAAACTTTTATAACAGTTTATGCAACAGAAAATAGACTTAGGGAGCCTATAATAAGAAAAATAACCAGAGATCCTGTAGAGGTATTAAAGATATTGATGACATTTTATGAAAATGTACATAAAGTACAGAAATGGAAATCAATAAAGAGTACAAATGAAAATATGTTTGGAAGACTTGAGTTGGGAATTCCAAGGTTAGATGTAGAGGAGGTTCAACAATTAACAGACAAGATAAGAGACAATATAAAAATTGTTACGCACTACTAATCTGTAAGAAAGTCTCTAGGAACAGACAGTATTCCTGTGCAAGTTTGAAAGCTAAGAAGGAAGAAAGTGATAAAAATCCAGGTTTTAACAATATTTTAAAAGAAGAGGAAGACGCCAGTATCCTGGAAGAAAGCTGTGGTGGCAGTAATACCTAAAGCAGTAAAGATCTATCAGACCCAGCTTCATATAGGTCTATTTCAATTTTAAACCATGAGTATGAAGTGTTTTTGTCTAGAACAGCTAAACGAATGGCAAATATGTTGCCAAAATTGAGAAATATGGATCACTTTGGGTTTGTGGAGGGGAGGTAAACATGTGACAACATTAATAAAACAAAAAAAAGAGGGAAGCAGACAGCAAGAAAATACCTCTGTTATTGAGGGTCTTGATGTAGAGAAAGCAGTGAACAGAGTAAGCTAGGATTTCACAAGTGGGGTAATGGAAGCATCTGCATTCCCTGATACAATAATAACGTTAATTTGGATGATATATGAAGGATCGGAAGTAAAAATGTAAGTGGGAGGGTTCCTTTCTGACAAGTTGCATATGAACAGAGGAACCAGACAGGGGTGTCCTCTTTCCCATTTGTTATTTGCTTTATATTTAGATCCATTAGCAAAGAAAATAAGGGACTCAGAAAATTCAGATATAAATGAGACGGTAATCAAGAATACTTGGCTTTATTTGCAGAAGATACTGTTTTGCACCTAATACAACAGGAAATCTCAGTGTTGTGCAACATCTTGGGACAGTTTCAAGTCTTTTCAGGATATAAATCTAATGAAATGGTCCAGCCTTACCCATATTTTTGGGGACATAAAATTATGTACTTACGAGTATGGTTTAAAAAGGATTTTGTTATGGCAGCTAAGGATATGTGAGAAGAGACTAAACAAACGAGAATACAAAAAAATAAAGAAACTGGAAAGTTCTTATTTATGGATATGGACAGCAAAATATAAGCAGTGAAAATGTTTTTAGTCCCTTTAATTTTATATACAGGTCAGGCATGTTTTTATCAACAAGAGAAGTCGTGGACAGTAATTAATAGACAGCTGAAGGATTTCACCTGACTGGAAAAAGGGGGATAAGTTGATCCTTCCAACAGAACAAGGTGGACTTCTTGCTTATTTCTTTTGAAAAATTGTTCCTGCTTAATTTGCTCTGCCATGGTGTGGTTTCTGTTGAAAGATCACTTTTTAGTTGGATACTTTTTACTATGCTTGGAGAAGGATGGTGGAAAAGCTGCTGCACTGACTCCTCCACCTCTCTCCCAAGTATTTAAAAACTTCTTGAAAATGTGGACCAGAGAGCAGGTGCATCTAGGAGCTATCCTTTTATGTCACCTGGCACATGCTGCAATTACATTAAAGCAGGCTTGTCCAGTGGCTGCTGTGCTGCTACAGACACTTACAAGCATCACAAAGTACATTTGTGTACACTTACCATAAATGCAGATGTTCGCGTGTATTCACTGTTGCAGTCATTACATTTGGGTAATCTGCTTACAGGTTGCCCTCAATTGGCCTGAATATCAAAGTCTTGGGTCCTGCTTTGGTTGCGGTCTCCTCTTCCATGACGTCAGGGGTATAAAACATGCAGCCGACGCCATTTTCTTCAGTTTTTCTTGCCCCAGATGTCAGGTGCCCCCCCAAATGGGGAGCAAAAAAAAAAAAAATATATATATATATATATATATATATATATATATATATATATATATTTATATAAATGCAATTGTAACATAAACTTTACCTTCATCTAAAAACAAATACACCACAAAGGCTATAGAATATAGTGAAGAAAAGAGAAGTACTAGAAAAAAGGGGATGGCGGGTGGGTAACTCGGACTGCAACAGTGAATACACTCGAACATCTACATTTATGGTAAGTGTGCACAACTGTACTATGTCCTTCGTGTTTCACTGTTGCAGTCATTACATTTGGGTAGAATCCCAAAGCTATGGATGGGGGGCTGGAACTAAATAGCATTAGGAGTGGCTATAAGGCCCTGCAGAACTGCAGTGGCAAAGCCTGCCCTGGACTTCGAGAAAAGAGGCAAATGATAATGCTTTGTAAATGTATGAAAAGCACTCCAAGTAGCAGCTATTAGAATTGTCTTTGGTTGGCACTCCTCTGAGAAAAGCTGCTGAGGTAAATGCAGCCTTGGTGGAATGTGATGCGATTCCCTAGGGCACCGGTTTACCATGATGCAAGTAGCAGAAACAAATGCAGTGGCTTATCCACTTTGAAACAGTCTGCTTTGAAATAGCCTTCCCCCTCTTATCCTGCAGCAAATGCCCCCAGTAGCTGCTCAGACTTTAGAGATTTGGTCCTGTTTAAGTGGAATCTTAGTTGTCTGTGTATGTCCAAGGAATGCAGAATCCACTCCCCTTTGTTCTGCAGATTTGGGTAAAAAGTTGGAAGGTGAATAGTTTGGTTAAGAGCCACACTGGGTACCACCTTAGGCATAAAAGGAGGATTGGTCCTGAGGGACACCCTGTCCGGGTAAAATGTAATAAAAGGCTCCACAGCCATGAGGGCCTGTAGTTCTGAAACCCTTCTTGCTGAAGTGATTGCCAGAAGGAAAGCTGTTTTCCAAGATAAAAACTTTATATCCGCAGTAGCTGCTGGTTCAAATGGAGGCACAGGGAGTTTTTCCAACACAAAATTGAGGTCCCATGCAGGAGTTGGTGATCTTCTGGGAGGCCTTAAATTTTTGGTCCCTCTAAGATACTATTTTAGCAGAGGATGAGAAAAGATGGGAGGGCTCTGTGTTGTAATGAGCTGAGATGGCAGAGGCATGGATTTTTATTGATGAAAAAGACAGGCCCTTGTCAAGCATCTCAGTCAAGTATTGTAAAATCTGAGGAATATTTGGCTTTGCTGGGTCTGTTCCTTGTGCTTGGTTCCAAGCACAGAATCACTTCCATTTATCAGCATAAGATTTTCTAGTACTAGGCCTTCTGGCTTCCAAAATGACATCCATCACAGATTTACTGAGAGGTGTTGTTTGAATAATTACAAGATCAGCCACGCTTGCCAGGTTCAGAGTTTGGAGCGGATTGTGCAGAATTCGATTGCTCTGCTGAGACAGTAGATGAGGTATTTGAGGCAAGTACCAAGGAGGGAGTTGAGACATATTCCTTAGAATTGGGTACCAGTGCTGGCAAGGCCAGTCTGGGGCAATTAGGATCATTTTTGTTTTTTCCTGTCTGACCTTTAGTAAGACCTTGGGGAGAAGAGGCAGAGGAGGAAAGGTGTAGACTGATAGGTTTTTCCAAATGAAGGATAGGGCATCCACCTTCCATGCTTGTCTGTGATAAGTCCTTGTGCAGAATTTGTCCAGTTGATAATTTTGGGGAGAGGCAAATAGATCTATGTCTGGCCTCCCCCATTTCTCTGTTATCATGCTGAAGACTTGTGGATTCAGTTTCCAATCGTGAGGGTCCATGAGATTTCTGCTTAGGTCGTCTGCCAGAGTATTTTGTTTTCCTGGCAGGAATTGAGCTTGAAGATGTACTTGGTAAGTCAAGGCTGTCTCCCACAATGCCATGGCTAGTATGCAAAGGGGGTAGGAATGTGTACCCCCCTGCTTGTTTATGTACCACATGACCATGGTGTTGTCCGTCTTTATCAGTAGTTGTCCTGGATGAAGTAAGTCCTTGAAGGCTGCCAGGGCATTCTGAATAGCTAACATCTCTTTCTGTCTGATATGCAGATGCATTTGCTTTGGGCTCCATATGCCCTGAATGCAACTCCTCGCCAGGTGGGCCCCAAGCATAGTCTGATGCATCTGTAGTTAGGGTTTGGGTGGCAGGGGGTAGAGTGAAAGATCGTCTCATGTTCCGAGGACATGTCTCTGCCCACCAAAGAAACTCCTGTTGTAGGCAGGGAATGAGAGGAATCATTGTGTGCAGACTGTGACAATGTTGACTCCATAAACTTTTTAGATACCACTGCAGTTTCCTCATATGCAGTCTTGCATATGGAATTAGCAGAATGCAGGATGCCATAAACCCCAAACTCTGCAGAATATGTCTCGCAGATAACCGGGTTTTTGTTGCCATCTGTTTGAAGTAAATAGTCAGTTGCCTTTGCTTGTCTGGCGTAAGGTAAGCCATCTGGGCAGTTGTATTCAAGCTTGCACCCAGGAATGCAATCTTTCGAGAGGGTACCAGTTGTGATTTCCTTTTGTTTATTGTGTATCCTAGGCATGTTAGAAGCCTTTTTACAAACGCCAGATGTTGAAGAATGTCCTTGTTTTCTGCTTGAATGAAACAGTCGTCCAAGTAAGGATAGATTTGTATGCTTGTCTGCAAAATGCAATTACTGGTGCCAGGCACTTTGTAAAGACAATGGGCACAGTAGATAAGCCAAAGTGCTGTGCAGAGAATTGGTAATGCATAAAACCAGCCTTGAAGTGGAGTTATCTTCTGCACGATTCCCTTACTGGGATATGCAGGTATGCCTCTTAAGTCTAGAGTTACTAACCAAGAGTTCTTGCCCAGCATGGGCAGAAGCTGTTGCAAAGTCAGCATTTTGAATTTTGGGATGTCCAAGAATGTGTTCAAAATCGATAAATCCAGTATTGGGCACAAGGCATTGTCTTTTCTGGGTACCAAGAACAATCTTGAATAAAACCCTTGTCCTTTTTCCTGTTCTGGTACTGATTGAACAGCCCCCATATCCATGAGGGATGTAACTTGTTTCTGTGCCTCTGCCCAATGATTTTGTGGGAGATCTGGCCAACTGTTTGGAATTGGCAAGGTATGGAAATTAAATCTGTATCCCTGGGATACTATGTTTAATACCCACTTGTCCGGGGTTATTAACTGCCAATTTTGAGCATGAAGTGCTAATTTTCCCCCTAAGGGGCTGCCAAAAGATAAGTGCTTGGTGATGGCAGAGGGAAGTCATTGAGACTGTTTACTGTAGGGCTGTGCTTTGTTTCCTCCAGATTTGGAGGTAGAGGCACCCCATTGCTTTGACCTGTAAGAACCCTGTGATTGGTATCTAGAGCCTTTTGAGCACCTGGATTTGCCCCGTGAAGCTCTGTTGGACACAGGAAAGGACCAATTTTTTGTAGGCCAGTGTCTATAGAATCTGGGTGGCTGCACTTGTAAGAAATCTTTTACAGTTTGCATAGATTTAGCTTTGTCTTCCTTTTTCTTTAAAACTTCTTCTGCCTTATTACCAGAGTATCATGCTGTAAAGGTGCATCCAACAATTTAGCTTTAACATGATCAGGCAGATTTTGCTCCTTGAGCCAGGCATGCCTTCTTATCACAGATCCAGTAACTGCGGCCCTGCAAGAGGCCTCCAAGGAATCAAAACCACAATGCAAAGTATGCTTTCCAACCTGTTCTGCTGCAAGCAAAAATTCCTGTAATTCTTTATTTTCCACACATTCAGAAATCAACATTTTCTGTTTCAATAATCCCATAACATGCTGTTGATATTTAAGCATATGAAACTGGCAGTTTAGGGCCCTAATTGCCAATGTTGCAGATGTATAAAGCTTCTTTCCCCATCTATCCAGTGCCCTGGAATCTCTATCAAAGGGGGGTAGGATTCTGGCTGTAGAGGCCTTTACACCTTTGGGACCCTGTGAGATAGTTTCAGGATCAGCAGCAGGATTTTTGAATAAAAATTTGTGGGAGTCAGGAACTTTGTAATATCTGTCTAGCTTACTAGGAGCCGGAGGTAGGGAATCAGGAGCCATGCTTGATTCCGAAAACACATCAACAATGTCTAATACAGAAGGTATAGCCAAAGGCCTATGCTGAGGAAGAAGGAAATCCCCAAGCCTCTTTTTTGATTCCGAAAAATCCTGAATCTCACAATGAAAATGTTCCCTTAAAGTATGCAAGGTTTCTCCAAAAGAATAATCTTCAGGAGGAGATGCAGATGGGATGGATTCCTCTGCATCTGAATCCTCATAGGGAGGTAAAGAAAATTCCTGATCAGAAGAGGAAACAGAAGAAATAGAAACCTGATCTGAAGATTCATAACCAGTGTCTTGCCTAGGCCTCTTATCGGGGGAGGGGGGGTTGGGAACCCCTGATCAAGGTAATTAAATCCTCAGCCATTTTGATAATTTGTTTTTTAGGCATAGGGGCCTGAGCACATGGCTCATACGTCGGTTTTTTTTAGACATAGAAGTAGGTTTTAGCCTTGTTTTTGATGATGGCGTCTGTTTAATATACAAATGTTGAGGCCTGAAAACACCCTCAGAAGCCGGGGGGGGGGGGGTTGGAACCCCTGATCAATGTAATTAAGTCTTAAGCCATTTTGATCATCTGTTTTTTAGGCATAGGGGCCTGAGCACGTGGCTCATGCGTCTTTTTTTAGCCTTACAAGTTGCTTTTGTCTTTGTTTTTGAAGCTGGCATCGGTTTTATATAGAAATGTTGAGGCCTGAAAACACCCTCAGCAGCCGGTGCCTGCTCAACGGCTCCGGACCCATCCGAGGGAAGAGACACCCATGGGTACAAAACTCTGAGAATCTTGCAGCATGCCGGACTCCACATGGGTCTCGGTAGAGGCCTGCGACTCGAAAGTAGCGGGTATCAGGGGCTGTGAAAGCGCCTGATTACCGGTGAACCGGTGACTGGCTTAGGAGAAGCTTTGTTGTCGGTTTTGGACCTTGACGGTCTGTCTCTGTCCTTTTCTTTGCAAACTCCGGTAGTCGGATTGCTATCAGACGACATTTCAGGGTAATTAAATCGGTTTCCAAAATATTTTAAAGCAAAGATATACCGATGCTTAATAGTGCATTGGTTAAATCTTGCAGAAAACCGACAGCAAGGCATGTTATGATCTGGGACTAAGCAAGGAATACAGTACAAATGAAAATCCTTATGAGGTGTTTGCTTCCCACAAGTAATGTAATTATTAACTTTTACTGACATCGGTAAGGAGCAAGAAAACTTTCCCCAACGGGGTACTTAGCTTTAATTGAAGACTTCAGTTCTGAAACTCGAATGCGAAAATTTCAGGAGTCTGACAACCGGCACTTGCGAACTGCTTCTGCTTCGGGCACTGCACGACAACAAAGACTGAAGAAAATGGAGTCGGCAGCATGTTTTATATCCCTGACGACCTGACGTCATGGAAGAGGAGACAGCAAACGACGCAGGACCCAAGACTTTGGTATTCAGGCCGACTGAGGGCAACCTGCCAGCAGATTACCCAAATGTAATGACTGCAACAGTGAAACACGAAGAACATCTGTACTTAATGTCATGCCTGCCAACCTTTACAGCGATCTGTGTCAGCTTGCACAGTCTGTCCTTATGATTTGTTTAGAATGTCTGAAACCATATCTTCAACTAACTGCACACCCCTCTCCCCAAGTATTCCATGATATGCATTTGACAATTACTTGCCCAGAATTCTAGGGTATCAGAAGTATAATCCTTCTTGCCACAATGGTCCAGTATCCTGCTCTCACTGATACAAAGGATATTTAGGTCTGGAGCCAGGACTGATTGTCAAATGGCCTCCAGAGACAGAATGCTTGGGTCTGCCAAATAATTTCTTCAGAGCTGCTTAAACTCTCCATATAATCTGCAGCACCTATCCAGTTTTGTAGTGGCAGGTGTTAGGAATATGGGTTCAGCGACACTAGAAACACAGGAGAGATAACCACCAGGGATTTAGACTCTTTCAAATACTGCTCTGAAGCCTCACTTAAAATGCTTTCACATAAAAAAAGTGTCACCAGATGATGTCTCTTTTTATCATATCTTATCTCATTAGAAATGAGTACGGTAGATCCTTCCTTTTGAGATCGAATTCTGATTAATCTTTTAGAGCCGACTCCTTGCCTTTCTTTTGATATGGGAACACACCTGACATGAAAGCACAGACTGAGGGTTAACTATCTGCTGTCATGACATACTCTTCTATAAACCTCTTATGGTCAAAATATACATGAAGCACTAGCATAAAGGGGGGGACACATGAGCCTCTGATGTAAGGCCATTCCTGAGTACTGAAGGCAACATCCCAGCAATGCAGAACCTGGAGAATTTTTTGAGTAAGCCTTCTTGACTACCTATTAAAACCACTGAACACCTGCCACATACAATTCAGATGGAGTTGCAACAGTGCCATGTGAGAAGACATTCTCCTCAAGCACTTGGAAACTAACATCCACCATGAACAATGTTAGTACCTACCCAGAGAACTGCGAAGTGGCAGCCAAATTTTGAATCCCACTGTCTGCTTTTAGATGGTTCAAGAAAAGTGCAAGATCTATGGACACGGACACGGCTAGGAAAGCATAAGGCAAATCCACTCATTCACAGAAATTAACAGACTTCTGTAGGCCCGATGAGGTCTTCAAAATCTTGTGCTTTCTGCCTACTAAAATTCTGAAAAGGCATAATCAAGAAAAAACTGGGGGCTACAGTCACTCCATCTTGTGGTCCTTCCTTGGTTAGAGACCTGAGGAAGGAGGCTTTTCTCGGACACAGTTATCACTTTTATCCAAGCAGCCCTTGTAATTAGGATGTTCTTCCAAAAAATACTATAATGCTTTCAGGAGAAAACATGCTGCTCCTAAAACACTGAGTGGAAGTTACAGAATTTACCTTTTTGTAAGCATATTTGTTGGGACACTTTTCTAGGGACACCATGGACCTCACAGAGAAAACAATGCCCTAGACTCAAATTTGTCAAATACATAACAGTCACAATAGACGATACAATGTTAATACAAATTTAGAATAAATTAAAAGTCATCAAATTTGTCATTTATTCTCTGAAAGTCGCCTAGACGTGAACTAGCAGACAGTGGACTAGCAACCAATTACTAATTTGAGAAAAAAATAACTAGTGGAACAAATGTCTCTTCATTAAAAGCCATACATCAGTCCAAAACTGATTAAGCAAAAGGTACACCCACGTAAGGTATCTGGTCTTACATCCAGAGCTTTTCAGAGGTCTGGAAATCCACCTTCAGCAAAGCCTGTGTACAAGGAACATTACTGTTGAGGTGGTCCACTACAATGAACATCATGGGTTCTAAATGAAAGCTGACAAATGGATGCCACTTTCTCTCCTATTGAGAACTTTTATTTGCAATGCATGTGCACCTTAAACCAAGCTACTCTTCCTCCTTGTCTTCCCAATGTATGTTATAGTTCAATCCACTTCATTATCTGCCTGTCTACTCTCGAAATTTCTGGGCTACTACTACTACTGATTGCCTGTTCCAAATGACTGTGCTCTGCGCTTCTCATCTGGCCAATTTACCTCCTCTGTCACATTCCAGTACGCTCTTTCTAGCATACTACCTCCTGTCTGACCACCTTTACCTCTGCATCTCCTCCACCCTTCTGCTTTTGCCTCTTAAGCTTGTCTGGTTTCCACCATCTACCTTAAGCGTTGCTTCATAACTCTCCTCTCTTCCTGTCTGATGCCTCACTTGCCTGTTCTCCCCTCAACTCTAAATTAACATGCAAGGACTACTGTCTGCTTGCCTATCCTATTCTTACCATGCCACCTAGTCCTCCCTACTATCCTCAATAGCCTCTTCTTTTTAAGTCCCTTCTCTGTCCACGTTCATCTGGGAAACCAATTATTTTGGAGTAAGGAAGTTAATTTTTTTAAACTCCTTCTGCCAATGTCATATCAACCCCAAAACTGCTTAAGCCAAACACCTGTCTGACACTCAGAACAACTCACCAATCTTTGTCCCCCATTGTTCTCCTCAAGCCTCATCATTTACTACTACTCCCTGAGATTCTTTTCTTTCAAGCCAATCCTGCTTAATACTTTACTGGGCTATTGCTCATTTAACCTTCTCTGTTCCTGTGTGTATTTCTATTCTTTTAACCTGACTCTCCTGTGCACTCTCTGTCCAGCCTCTTCAATCTATCCTCCTCTTCATGAGGACCTGCCCCACACTATCCTTCAGTAACCTATCTTAATTTGCCACTTCCCCTCACACTGCTTCAGTGTCCTGAGTCAGCCTACTCAGGCACATGCAGTTATACACCATTCACTTCTCTGACTGCTCAGAAGCACTGTAACTTAACGGTTAAAATGTTGTTTTTCTATGCTTTTATGTGCACTACATGCAAGGTCTTGATGGCATTGTAGCTGCTATCATGGGTTCCACTTGCTCTGCTACACAGCTGTTGTGTTTTACTGTCAATGAACTAGTAAAGTATGCTGAATAATATCAGTGGCACACTATAGTAAGTTTTTCAATTAAACAAAGGCAACAGTCAAAATTCCACAGATCTATGCCACACAAGGTAAATGGACTAACTGAAAATGTCCTTTGGCTGCTATTTATTAAAGATGTCCATGACATTCTCCTCCAAGATACTAAATGGCAGAGAGAGACTTTTTGTACTAACATTCATCACTAGTAGAGCACACCTACATATGTGAACCTGCACCAAGAGAAACAAAAACAGCAGCAGCAACAGGAACTCCACAAAATGGGCAAAAATAATAGTATCATCACATCATACAGATGTCTTTATACAATCAAAAATACAGAAAAAAAACAATCATGAAGAGCAATGCTTTTCCAATCAAGTGGAAGAGATACAAAAACAGACATCAAACTACATAAGAGGCAACTGAAATTAGATGTCAACAAATGCATGAAAAATGGCTGTAAAACACAGTCATTGCTGAAAGATGTCTCATTTCAAATAAAATCAAAGTCAGGGAAACAAATTCAAAAGCTTCAGACAAGAATAAAAGCTGTTGCTTGTTTCATAGCCAAATTATATTTCTGGATGCAAGTAAATGCACACAATTTTATCAACCTGCTGCAAAACAAAAAATCTGGAAAATGTATTCATAATGCAAGCAAATAAATCAAACTTTTCTTGCATTTCTACTAAACTTACTTTCCTGAAAAGTCTCTTGAAGTATCCTGTGTTATTTTAGGTGGATAACTCTCTCTGTGCTCACTATGGTTCTCACATTCAGAAGAACATTCAGGCAACTCTGACTTGCTGGAATGTCGACTTCTTGAAGATACTGAAGAAGCCTGCTTTTCTCCAATTTCAGGAGGCAGTACTTTTTCATCAGACTGCTGCCGCTGTAAAGAAAACACAGGACAAACTGATTTTGGAGTCCTGTATGTCTCTCCTTATTTGCTTTCCTTCTTAAGACAATTCTTGACTAGGCCCATTCCTAACAAGTTTATCTTTCATGCAGATCATCATCTTTCCAGTCTCCCAAATAAATTTCACTGAGAAAGTAACACTGAAATCTGAACTACACTGACGTCTAGAATGTATTGGCAAGGCTGCCCGGCAATCAGTCTAGTGTACAAGTTTGAGACTATGTGCTATTGTAGCTAGACTTCACAGAAGTCCAGAGTTTGATTCCCATAGCCTCTACCTGCCTATTTACTGCTCAGGCAAAGTCACTTAACTGCTCATGTATCATCCCTGAAAAGGAATGTGTGCCTAGTGGGTTTACTCAATTAAATGTATTTATTTATTTATTTTTGCGAGAGAAATCTGGTCTTAATTTTCATAGTGAAAATGAACATCTTTAGCAAAACTACAATTACCATAAAGCAATAACCAAACTTTAACTCATACAAACAACATGTTAATTTGATTTGACTAAGTCATAACTTGATTGGCTCAGGAGCCATGTCGAGGCTAGCTTCAACAAGCACTGAGCCACAACAGCTTTACATTGAAATATCAGTAACTTGTACCTCCGATTCACACACTGGCAGTTCTTTATTCTCCCTTTCAACGGCTTTGTCCTCTGAGGTGATTTCTTGTTTTGATGTTTTCTTCCCAGCTACACTTCTTAGGTTGGGCTTTGGCCTTTGGAATCGACCTCTCACCAAAGCTGCTGGCTTGACTACAGTTTGTTTTCCTTCTTGTGAACTAGCTTCTTCAACTGTAATACTAAAATAAAATTATATACAGTGTAGTTTGAGAATATTAAAAATACTGAGCAGTTAGCAAAAATTATAACTTAAGACAATGCACATCATAAAATGGCAAAGCGATCCTGTAGCAAATGACTTAAAAATGCTACATTCCTGTAGCAACAGTTGTGTGTGCCATGTGACTTTGCAGTTCCAATAAGAATACCCAGCTCTCTCAGAAATTTAACATTAGATTCTTCCCATCAGAATACACTAGTCTTATTCTACTGCATTTAATGAATCTGTATACAGGATGAATAATTCAGATTCATGCTGGGTGACAGGGCAGGTAGTGAGAGTTACCAGTACAACAACTATAAATCAGTCACGTGTCAGCTGTTGCTACAGGCAACAGCAAATAGAGGACCTTCATATGGTAGTAAAATAAATTATGTCTTTCAAGTCTGGGACCTCGCAAGACATTCAGTGATGTTTCATCATCTTTAAATGAATGTAGCTAACAGACCACTACACCTAATGCTTTTTTTTTTTTTTTTTTTTTTTTTGTGGAAGAATATTTTTGGGGGAAAAAATGAGCTCCTTACCCTATAAATCACATTCTGCAGGTGGCATCTTATCCATCTTTCAACAGCACATTGTTTTATAGGGGAAGGGTCAGCCAACCCTTGGGTCAAGGAAAGAAATTTACATTTTCAAATAATGCCCATGAATTGCAGGCTATATGAACAAAACTTTTCCTATTACAGAGAACATGGTGTTTTCGTGTGTATACCAGACGGCGCTCTCTCACTTTAACAGGAAATATGATGAAAGTGACCATCCTTCAGTAGGACATATTTTCTAGAGTCACACTTGTTGATTATTTTTTTTCTAAGGATGACATGTGCCTCTCGGAGATCTCTAGAATCACAGCAGAAAAAAGTCCAAAATCAAAAAAGCGCACTACAATATGAAAAATAAGTCAAAAGAAATAAAATTTCCAAATTGTACTCTTAACTACAGTGCTTTGGAAATTACCTGGACAAAGTAGCTTGATTATTAATCACTTTGTGCAGTAAAATAAATAAAATAAAAAGGCACGAGTTGCACTCTCTTCTCTATTAGCTGCCCTACTGGTGAGTCCTCAACATGGGAAGACAGACCAGCTTTACTTTTTGTATGGCCAAAGCTCAGAAGTCAAGTGAGATAAACAGCTGTCCACTTGCAGCTAATCTGCAAGCACTCTAAGGGGCAATGCAACAGAGATGAATACACCTATTTACCATAGCATGTCACGATCTCCATAGCCACTGTATCCTGATACTGCATTCTATAATTAACAGCACTGCTACTGACTGCTGCAAACACTAAACTGAAGGATGGTAACTTATCTCAAGAATTGTACTAATATGTTACAGTGAATAACTTCTGCATAGCCCAAGAGCTGCACAGGTTTTGAACAAGAATAATAGGTGCATTACTTTGCATGCAGGTACTCGCAAAGTACAGTTTTGTACCTACCATAAATGTAGATGTTCGAGTGTAGACACTGCTGCTGTCATTAACACTTGGGTTATCCTGCCGTCAGGTGGTTCCCCAGCTGGCCTGAGTTCCAAAGTCTTGGTCCGGCGTCGGTTGCTGTCACCTCCTCCCTGACGTCAGTGCGACAGGGGTATGTATATAAGATGCAGCCAACGCCATTTTCTTCAGTTTTTCTTGCCCCAGATGTCAGGTGCCCCCAAATAGGTAGGTATTTCAAATTGTTAATAATACATACATAAGAAATGCAAACAACATACTTTCAGCTACCAGCAAATACTCCCCATAGGTAGTAAAAGATAGAGGAACTAGGTGCATCAGCCAGTAAGAGGGAAGGAGGAGGGAACCTTGACTGCAGCAGTGTCTACACTCGAACATCTACATTTATAGTAGGTACAAAACTGTACTATGTTCATCGTGTGACACTGCTGCAGTCATTACACTTGGGTAAAATCCCAAAGCTGAGGTAGGGTGGTTGGTTCTATAAGGCATTAGGGGTGGCTATAAGGCCCTGCAGCACTGCAGAGGTGAAGCCAGCTCTGGATTTAGAGTATAGAGGAAGATGGTAATGCTTGGTGAAGGTATGCACATAACTCCATGTTGCTGCTTCCAAAATATCCTTGGTAGGTACTCCTCTGAGGTAGGCAGTTGAAATGGCTGTTGCCCTGGTGGAGTGAGATCTAATGCTGTTAGGCACAGGTTTTCCATGGTGCATATAGCAGAAACGTATGCAATGTCCTATCCATTTGGAAATAGTCTGTTTTGAAATAGCTTTTCCCTGTGCTGCTGCAGCATATGCTACCAATAATTGCTCAGATTTTCTGAAAGCTTTGGTTTTGTCCAAGTAGAAGCGTAACTGCCTGTGAATGTCCAATGAATGCAGTAGTCTTTCTCCTTTATTCTGTGGTTTTGGATAAAAAGTAGGCAAGTGAGTGGTTTGGTTTAGAGACACACTTGAAACCACCTTAGGCATAAACGTAGGGTTAGTTCTTAAGGACACCCTGTCCTGGTGGAAAATGAGGAAAGGTTCCACTGCCATTAGTGCCTGTAATTCTGAAACTCTTCTTGAAGAAGTTATTGCCAGGAGCAGAGCAGTTTTCCCAGAAATGTATTTTAATTCTGCCATGCTAGCTGGTTCAAAAGGAGGTAAAGTTAATTTTTCCAAAACAAAGTTGAAGTCCCAAGTTGGAGTAGGTGCTCTACAGGGCGGTCTTATGTTTTTAGCCCATCTGAGGTGCTGTTTTAGCAAAGGATTAGAGAAAATTAGTGGATCCGTGTTGTAATATGCAGAGATGGCAGAGGCGTGGATCTTGATGGATGAAAAGGAGAGGCCTTTGTCCAGCATCTCAGTCAAATATTGTATTATCTGAGGAATGTTTGGCACAAGAGGATCAAGGCTGTGAGCCTGGTTCCAGGCACAGAATTTCTTCCATTTATCCGAGTAGGCTTTCCTGGTACTAGGCCTTCTGGCCTCCAGAATGACATCCATAACTGCTTTGGAGAGAGGCATTGCTTGCGTGGCTAGGGAATCTTCCATGCAGCTAGGTTTAGTGTCTTTAGCTGGCTCTGGAGTAACTGATTGTTATGCTGCGACAGCAGATGTGGTATTTGAGGCAAAATCCAAGGTGGCCCTTGTGTTAAGTTTTTTAAGATTGGGTACCAGTGCTGGCGTGGCCAGTCTGGTGCAATCAGGATCATTTTTGGCTCTTCTTGCCTGGCTTTTATGAGTACCTTTGGGAGAAGAGGCAGTGGTGGAAAAGCATATACTTGTAGGTTTGTCCAGATGAATGAGAGGGCATCCACTTTCCATGCTTGTGGATGTAACTCCTTGTGCAGAATTTTTTTAGCTGGCAATTCAATGGGGAGGCAAACAGATCTATGTCCGGGCTCCACCATTTCTTTGTTATCATTCTGAATATTTGAGGATTCAATTCCCATTCGTGGGGATCCATGATATTTCTGCTTAAGTCGTCTGCCAGTGTGTTTCTCTCTCCTGGCAGGAATTGTGCTTGTAGATAAACTTGATAGTTTATAGCTGTTTTCCACAAGGTCATGGCTTGTCTGCAGAGGGGGTAGGAGTGAGTGTCCCCTTGCTTGTTTATGTACCACATAACTGTGGTGTTGTCTTGTCTTTAGTAGTAGTTGTCCTGGATACAACAGGTCCTTGAAAGCTATAAGGGCATTTTGTACAGCTAGCATCTCTTTTTGACTGATGTGAAGATGCCTTTGTTCTGCGGACCACTTGCCCTGAATACATTTTCCTGCCATGTGTGCTCCCCAGGCGTAATCCGATACATCTGTTGTCAGTATTTGCCTGGCTGTGGGTTGAGTGAAAATCTGTCCCTTGTTGAGGTGACAAGCTTGAGCCCACCATCGAAACTCCTGTTGAAGGCAAGGTATAATGGTTTCCAAACTTTGACAGCATTGAGACCATACATTCTTTAGGTACCATTGTAGTTTATTGTAGTTTCCTCATATGCAGTCTGGCATATGGAATTAGTAGTATGCAAGATGCCATGAAGCCCAAGGCCTGCAGAATTTTTCTTGCAGGGAGTTGGGTCTTTGTTGCCATCAATTGAAAGTATTGTGTCAGTTGTCTTTGCTTGTCTGGCATGAGAAAAGCCATCTGGGCCATTGTGTTCAAGCGGGCACCCAGGAATATTATCTCTTCTGAGGGCACTAGTTTTGATTTCTTTTCGTTTACTGTGTACTCCAGGCAACTTAACTTTTTTACAAACGCCAGATGCTGTAGAAGAATGTCCTTGCTCTCTGCTTGAATCAGGCAGTCCAGGTATGGGTAAATTTGAATTCCTTTCTGTCTGCAAAATGCAATTACTGGTGCCAGGCACTTTGTAAAGACCCTGGGCACAGTAGATAATCCAAAGGGCAGTGCAGAGAATTGATAGTGCATTGGACCAGCTAAGAACCTGAGGTATCTTCTGCAGTTTTGTCTGATAGCGACATGCAGGTATGCTTCCTTGAGGTCCAAAGTCACGAGCCAAGCTTGCTTGCCCAGCATGGGAAGAAGCTGCTGTAATGTCAACATTTTGAATTTTGGAACATCCAGGTAAGTGCTTAGTGAAGACAGATCCAGAATGGGCTTCCAGGCTTTGTCTTTTCTGGGAACCAGAAAGAGTCTTGAGTAAAATCCTTGCCCTTTTTCTTGTGGTGGTACCTTTTGAATAGCTCCCATGTTCATGACTGCCATTATTTGTTTTTGGGCCTCTGCCCATTGATTTAGTGGCAGATTTGGCATTCCTTTTAATTTTAGCAGAGTGTGAAAGTGGAACCTGCAACCTTTTGAAATAATATTGAGAACCCATTTGTCTTGGGTGATCATATGCCAATTGTGATAAAAAAGTGCCAGTTTTCCTCCCAAAGGGGCTGCAAAGAGTGAGTTGTTTGGCAGCTGGAGTGGGAAGTCATTGGGGCTGTTTCTTATATGGTTGGTGCCCGTCTTCCCCTTCTTTCTGGCCTGATGCACCCCATTGTAGAGGCCTGTAAGGACCTTGTGATTGACCTCTACCTCTTGGCGGTCTGTATCTGTCCCTTTGAGGTCTGTCATTAACTGGAAAGGACCAATTCTTTGTTGGCCAGTTTCTACTAAATTGAGGAGACTGAACCTGTAAGAAATCCTTCACTGTTTGCATAGATTTTGCCTTATCCTCCATTTTCTTTAATACCTCTTCTGCCTTTATTCCAAATAGAACATCCTGCTGTAAAGGTGCATCCAGTAATTTGGCTTTAACATGATCTGGTAACGTATGTTCTTTTAACCATGCATGTCTTCTAATGACAGAGCCTGTAACTGCTGCTCTGCATGAGGTCTCTAAATAATCAAAACCACATTGCAAAGTATGCTTTCCCACTTGTTCAGCGGCAAGCAATAAACCCTGCATTTCTTTAAAATTAGAAGGATCTCTATCTGGAAGCATTTTTTGTTTCAACTGAGACATCAAAAATTGCTGATATTTTAGCATGTGAAACTGGCAATTTAAGGCTCTCATTGCTAAAGTTGCAGACATATATACTTTCTTTCCCCATCTGTCTAGTGCTCTGGAATCTCTGTCAGAGGGAACTGGGTTCTTTGCTGATGAGACCTTAACCCCCTTAGGGTCCCTGAGAAATAGTTTCAGGATCAGCAATAGGGCTTGTATACAGAAATTTGTGCGAGTCAGGGACTCTGTAATATCTGTCTGGTTTAAGTGGAGCTGGAGGTAAGGAATCAGGATTTAAGACTCTGTCTGCTAAGAGAACACGTCAATACGCCGGAAATGTACGGTTTCGAGAAACACGATAAAGGGTATGCATTTGTCTCCATCTCATGAAGTTCTTCGAAACGAAAACGCAGTGTGTGTTGAATTGCTTTAATGTGATGTGTTTTACTGGTGGACTGAAGAGTCGCTTTATGTATTTTCCCTTTTGATGGACTGAAGAGTCGTCGCTCATTAAAGCATAGTGTGCTGTTAAGGATTTGTGCCTTCTTCGACCCCCAACGGGGTACTTAGCTTTGTAGAAGACTTCGGTTCTGGATTCGGAATGAAAATCTCAGGAGCAGGCTGACTGGCACTTGCGAACTGCGTGGCAAAATGCAACACAGGCTGAAATGGGCATGACAAGAAAAAAATAAGTTATGTACTCACCATAACATTCCATGTGAGTTGTTCATCTCGCCTTCATTCTGTACTTGTGGGTTTGGAACCGATCCTCCTCCAGGAGCAATATGGATGGGAGTAGGAGGGTGGGACATAAGAATGAAGGTGAGATGAACAACTCACATGGAACGTTATGGTGAGTACATAACTTCTTTATGTGAAGTAGTTCTAGCTCAACTTCATTCTGTACTTGTGGGGCAGCGTCCCTAGCACCATCTTTCTTGGGGGTCTCAAGGGAGAACATTCTTCAGAACAGTGGACCCAAAGGAGGCCCTGTTCCTGGAGGCCAAATCCACTTTGTAATGAGTGAGAAAGGTATGAGAGCCTTGCCCACACTGCTGCAGTGCAAATGGTATCAATTGGCAATTTTGCATGAAAGGCAGAAGAGGTCAAAATAGCCCTGGTAGAATGAGCTCTTATTTTGTCTGGAAGTTGTTTATTCACTGACTGACTGCAATCTGACAACCACCTAGATAGAGTGGTTTTTGTTACCAAAGCTCATTTCTTGCAGTCTGAAAAGGATACAACCAACTGATCAGTCTTTCTAAAGTCCTTCATTCTGTGTAAATAGAAACAATTGCCTATGTACATCACATTGGTGTAAACATGTATTCTGCCTTACTGCCACACTTGGGGCGGGGGGGGAACGGGGACTGGTAAGTCTATAGACTGATTTAAGTTTGATTCTGCATACACTTTTGGTAGAAACAATGGGTTTGTGTGAAGTGAGAGACTGTCATTGTGAAACAGCATATATGGAGGTTCGACAGATAATGCTTGTAATTCCAAATCCCTCCTAGCTGAAGTGACAGCCACTAAGAAAATTGCCTTCCAGGTTAAGAACTTCAAGTCACAGGATGATGCAGGTTCAACGGGGGGGAATAATTATATGGGATATGAAATTTAGGTTCCATGGAGGTAGAGGTGGTTTAATGGGTGGTCTTAACAGGTTAGTACCTCTTAATAAAGCTTTACAAAGTCTGTGGGACATAACGGTCAGTTCCCCTCCTCCAAAGTGAAAATTAGAGATTGCGGCTAACTGCACTCTGATAGTAGTTGCAGCTGCTCAGTCATTAAACTTTTTGCTAAAAAATCCAGTATTTTAAGATATAGATGCAGAGAAAGGGTCAATATGATTTTTTAAAGCCCAGGAGGAAAATCTTTTCCATTTGCTGAGATATAATTTTCTCGTAGAAGCTTTGAGAGAAGAAATCAGGATATGTTGTACTCAGGTTGACAGGATTGGTAGCCTGGATATGTTTGGAATTGGAGCAGCCAAGATGTCAACTTGAGAGTTTGAAGAGATGGATGGTGCATTCCCTATGGATGGGTCAGAAGATCCGGCACTGGGTCCAGGATCCAAGGCTTCTCTAGAAGATGAGGCTGTAAGAAGGGGAACCAAATTTGATGAGGCCAGTAAGGGGCTAGGCTATAAGAATTAAGGTCCTTCCTAATGCACTTTGGGTATCAATGGAAAAGGAGGGAAGGGGTAGAGTTGACCCGGGGGCCAATCGTGTACAAGTGCATCCCTTGGGGATTCCCCCTGGAAGGGGGGGGGGATTAGGCCAAGGTAGCTGCTGCATTTGTCGTTCATGGACGTGGCAAAAAGATCATAGCAAGGCTGGCCCCATTTCTGGAAAATCATTTCCACTATGTCTTGTTCAACGGACCACTCATGGGCCATCAGTATTGCTCTGCTGAGTTTGTCTATCACGTTGGATTTCCCTGGGATATGCATTGCTATCAGAAAGCATTGGGAGGAGGCTGCCCACTGCCATACTCTCAGGGCCTCTCGAGAAAGGAGTTAAGATCTGGTTCCTTCTTGTTTGTTTCTGTACAATACCACTGACATTGTCCATTTGGATCACAGTCATTCCCAGTGGAAGAGTCTCTTGAAATAGCTGCAACGCAAGCAGCATCGCTCTCATCTCTAGGACACTGATGTGCAACTGAGCCTCGTGATCTTGCCAAGTGCCTTGGACTGTTCTTCCATGATAATGCCCCCCCACACCTGGGAAGCATCCGTGGTCACTGTGGCAATTGGTTGTAGAGGAACAAAAGGTCGATCTAAAGTCACTTGGAAGGAGTGAAGCCACCAACGATGGTCTCTCTTGCAAGATTCTGTCAACATAATCTGGTGCGACATCGGAAGTTCCTGCATGGATCACTGAGTGAACAGCAGTCACTGTAGAATTCTCACATACAGCCGTGCTAGGGGGAACAGTTATTGCTGCTACCATGGTGACTAGTACTTTTAGAACTGTCCTTGCCTGAGTCTTCCTTTTGAAAAGGTCTAGAACCTGTACTTGAAGGGCCTGCACACTCTCTCTGGTGGAAGCTTTACCATCGTTGTTGTAGTGTCTAAATCTGGTCTATAAAAACGATATGCTGAGATGGCAAAAGGGCAGATTTTTCATAGTTTACTGTGATCCCTAGCCAAGAACAAACTGTCAGGATGGTGTCTCATGCTTCTGTTAGTAGATGATTAGTGGTGGCGGTTAGGAGCCAGTCGTCAAGATATGGAAACACACGGAATCCTCAGAGGTGAGCCGTGACTACTGCCATACATTTGGTGAACACTCTGGGGACTGCAGTGAGACCAAAGGGCAGAGCTCAAACTGGTAATGACTGGCTCTGAGCAAAAAGCACAGATGACTCCTGGATGGCCTGTCCATTTTTATGAGGTAGCACGCATCCTGGAGGTCTACAGACCACATCCAACTGCCTTTTCCCAGAAAGAGAATTATTGACTGCAGTATTACCATCCCAAACTGTCTTTTTTACAGATTTATTCAGTCTTCTGAGATACAGTATGCATCTCCAGTCCCCCGTTTTCTTCGGAACTAAAAAGAACCTCGAGTAAGTCCTGGATGCTATCTGGTCTGTGGGGACAGGTTGGATGACTTTTTTCTAGCAACTTCTGTATTTCTAGAGTTGCTTGTTTCCTGTGACTTGGTGGAACATCCAGAATTTTTTTTATGCATGAGGCGGAAACAGAAAAGGGTATGGAGTAACCTCTAGATATGATGCTTTGTACCCACTTGTCTTTTATTTTTAACCAGGTGTCTGGTACAAAGTTAATTGACCCTCGATTGCCTCCAGAGAGGGACAGACCGGCCTTCTTTCAGGAGCACTGGAAGACCCTACCAAAGAAGGATTTGCTGTCACCCTGGTTCAGTGGACCCCCCCTCTACCATGAGGCCACTGTCTTCCATTATTGATCCCCCTCTGCCCCTGGGGGAAGGCTCACCATGTATGTCTTGAAAAGCTCCCTGGGATTTTCAAAACCACATTTTTCCTCCCTTTTGACCTTTAGGGCAAGGTCTAGAAGGTGTGAAAAATCGGAATCCGACAGCAGAGAGAGTTTTTCCATCCGGTTCACACCTGGTTAGTGTGTGTTTGACTTTAGGCCAGAACAAGGATGAGCCGTTGATGGGGGCATTAACAAAGGATGACTTGAAGGGTTCTGCAAAGTTACACAAGCGCATCAAAGAATGTCTCTTAAGGGCAATTCCTGAACCCGCTGACCTATTCGCTCCATCGGCTGCATAAGAAATGAGCCTCATGGATGAATTTACTACTGAATGTAAGGTAGAGAGCTGGAAGGACACTATCTGATACCTCAGCAGCTACTGAACCCTGCAGAGCATCTCCAAGCTCCTAATGAAATGTTTAAGATAATTCAGGGACCCGAGTGTAAAGGTCGCTAAAGAAAACATGGGCTTTCCATGTCTGTCCATCGTATGTGACTCTCTGTTCGGGGGATGGACAGAAGTGGATGTCTCTGACAACTTCTTGGTGGCCGCCATCAACATAGCATCTACCAGGACACTTTTGATAAGGAATGTTTTGTCTTCAGGAGTTGTAATAAATTTATTTGGCCTCCAGGAACAGACTCCACTGAATCTGGAGGAGACTCCCACACCTTTTGACAAAATAAATCCATAAGTTCATCAAAAGGTGGAGACACCCAAGTGGTGGAAGGGCGAGACCCAAAAGTCTTCAGGTAGACTCCTCATCAGAAGGGGTGATGGGCTTCCAGGCACTTCTCTGCTTAAGGATTTCTAGGATGTCTGCAAAGGAGGAATCCTCAGAGGGCGACTGTGGGGACTCTTGATTCGAGGTCTGTGTCAGATGTGACCGACTCCTCTGGAGAGTCCAAATGCTTCCTCTTACATAATCTCTTGTAAGGGACCTCTTCAGAAAGGCATTTTGGAGAGATTTCAGAAGAGATGGGTTCACCCACTAGGGCATCCTGAGGCTTTGGGTCTCCACGTCTGTCTGGAATCAGTTGTGCTGAAATGGACACCAGTGCTTTCTGGGAAGGAATGCCAGGATCTGAGAGTGAAGCTGCATGTGGGGACAGCAGTCATCACCTCAAAAGCCCCCCAACCATGATTTGAGGAAGTCTCCGGCTCCGAAGAACCAGGCAGCCTCCCCGTAGCCAAGGGTATTTGGCTCCGAAGCTGATGCAGGAGCCGAGCTGACCTGTGCCCAGGCCCCAGGAGGCAAGTTCGGATCAGACTGCCCCCCCCCGGTCCCGACCAGGGAGTGTTGTCTCCTAGACAACTCGACCTCAGACAGCACTGAGAAAGCCGGAGCAGAAGTTGAAGTCATAGATCATGAAGCAGGTCTCTGCTCCGAGGCTTCCATTACTATCAGCTCCATGCATTCTGGCTCCAAGGTGAGTTGGAGGACGAATTGACTGAACGGGTAAGGTCCACTCAGCTCCAAAGCCTGCTGGGTCAGTTCTAAGAATAATTTGGCCAGTGCCGGTGTACTCAAGAGCTTCTGCACCACACAATCCACATCCTCATCTTAAAAACTCCTGGAGGACCGAGAAGAGGGGGCAGGAGATCTCGTCCTCTATAGTATGGGAGATCTTAATGTCGGCGATATCTGCTTCAGGGTAGGGGACGGGCTCCAAGACTGTAGTACCATCAGTTCTGAAGCAAGAGAAGCAGAGGTAGACGTTTTTTCAGGCCCAAAGTATTCTGGGTCACTTTTGAAATTGTTAATGAAGGTCCAGATTGGGATGAGGTGGAAGACCTTTTTGATGACTTCAGGTCTAGAAGGGGAAGAGGTTTTCTTTGATCACTCTGACCTTCTAAAGATTCAAAACAAGGTCTTTAATAACCTTCTCAGGATAAGTTTATTTTTTCTTTCAAGGAGAACTGAACTAAAAGAATGACATATGGAGCACGACTCCTGTAAATGTACGGCTCCAAGGCAATAGATACATTCTGTATGACCATCTGTTAACGACATCTTCTCAGAGCAGTTAGCACATTTTTTAAACTCTCATGGTTTAGTATCTTTTGAATGCTTGGACATAGTTTTCAACAAAGCAACACAACCCAACAACAGCAGAAACAATTAATGATGCGCACACACTACCAACTGAAGTCTAAAGGAGCTCTTTAAGTTACATGAGCTAAGAGAAATGAAGAAAACCCAGAAACTCTTCTTTTTTTTGTTAGAGTAAAAGGCACAACACACAGGAAAAGCCCAATTACTAAACAGGGTGAGTCACTCTAAGTTAAACAAGCAGACTCTGAAAGGAAAGGGTCAAACTTATTTTTTTTTTTTTTATTTAATAAATGTACACCACACAACAATAAAGCCCTCTAACTCAAACGGGCTTAATCGCTTTCTAACTTAAATGAGTGATTTGAAAAAGAAAATATAAACTAAATTCCTATACAGAAAAACTCAACACACAGATTCAAAATAATTATGAGTAAAAAACACTGCGTGAGGTAAATTGTAAGCTAAAGTTTACACACACACAGAAAGCTGGGATAGGGGTGAAAATAAGGGCCTTACAACAAACAACAGCCCAAAGTGAAAACGGCAAGTAACGGACACAGTATACTGTAAACAAGTCAAACAACTAACAGGGCAACTACTATGAAGTACTTGTAGAAAGAAGAAACTTTAGTGTATAATATTAATCCAAAAAAGTTAACTTAGCCAGAGCCACTTGAAAAACGCCCGAACTGTTTAGTGACAAATGAGAACTGGGGAATGCCCTAGAGCATCAAGGGATAGGGAGTAAGCCACGAGATAGTTGGAGACCTCAAGCTTTTTTAAACAGCCGAGTCGGAACAGAGGATCGGTTCTGAACTCACAAGTACAGAATGAAGGCGAGATAGGACAACTTCACATTAACTGTACAAAAGATCAATCTGCCAAACACTAGTGGGTGCATGTAACAAAGGCTGGAAATAAACATTTTAAAAAGCAGTCATAGATATAGCTCTATATATTATATCTATATGTATATATAAAATAGGTGAGAATACCACCTTCTCAACATAATGGCTACATTACCCTTAATATTTTGGAACATGAATGGCCTCACAGGTATACACAAAAAAGTAAGGGTATTGAACTATATAAAGAAATGCAGAGTACAAATTGCAATGGTATAGAAGTCACATATGGAAATAAGTGAGTACGTGAATCTGATAAAGAAGGGATTTCGGAATGGATATTCAGCAAAATATCAGAGACAAAAGAAATGGGGAGTATTTATACCACTTACTACAGGAGCTTCAACAGTGAAAGAAAAATATGGTTGATTTGTGGTAGTAAGGGGCTACTGGCAAGGGAAAAGAATTACAGACATGTATTTATACTCCACCGAAACCTGCTACTATGGAGCTTAAAAATTTGGAGGAAATTATCAGCTTTTAGCAGGGATTATTACTTATAGGTGGGGACTGGAACTTAATTTGCAACAACAGTGATGTATCTGGTGGACCAAGAAGGGAAAATATAAATGATAGTAGATTTGTGCCAAAATTTATGAAAACATTTGGCATGGAAGACATGAATTCAGTATTAGGAACTCCGAGACTGTATATATTATTCCACAAGGTGCAATAACTGGGCTACACTAAACAGAAATTATATTTCACAGGAACATGAGTATTTAATTGAAAGCTGCGACATATCCAATAACTATTTTAGACCTTGAAGCAATAATCAAGATAATAAAAAGAAGATAAAAATAAAAGCTGAAGAAGTAAAAATGACGAATTGGTGCATCACAATCTACTTGTTAAAAACATAGGAATTTAACGAATGGATAGTAGAAATTATTCAAGAGTCATTAAGGGTGGCGCAGTGGTTCAGCGGTTAGCATAGTCGCCTCACAGCAACAGGTTCGCCGGTTTGATTCTCAGCTGGGATGCCTTCTGTGTGGAGTCTGCAAGTCCTCCCTGCATTTGCATGGGTTTTCTCTGGGTGCTCTGGTTTCCTTCCACATTCCAAAAACATGCATCTGGAGCAATTCTCCCTGGGCCTCTTCTGAAAATGGGCTCAGTCCCAGTAAGCAAATGGAAAATTAAAAAAAATAAATACATAAATAGGAATTTATTCAGAAGTTATAGCTAGTGAGTGGAATACAATGAAAGTGGAGTTTAAAAATTGAATAGAAATAAAAGGAAGAGATACGGTTAAATAGTAACAGGAATTAGAGATGCTGACGAAGGTTAAAAGTATTGCAGAAAAAATGGAATCTCAGAAACAGAAGAGGTACAACTGCAGTATGCTAAAGAGAAAATAAGGGAGTATCTAGATAACATGCATGAAAGATCACTGATAAGCAGCTGTATTTTGCTAACAATGTTTTAAGCAACAGAAATGTAGGAAGGGCTGTTGCCAAACTTAGGGAGACAACAAGAAAAATAACCATATATCCTGTAGAGGTACTACAGATTATATAACTTTTCAACAAAATTCTGAAATAAGTACAGAAATGTGCAAACCTAGAAAGAGCACAAATGGAAATATTTATGGAAGACTTGAGTAATCCAAGATAAGACATAAATGAGGCTCAACCATTAAAAGTTAAGTTAGGAGGAGAGGAGAAAAAAAAAAAACTGTGATGTATAATCAAATCTGAAGAACGTCTCCAGGAATGGAAAATTATTCCTGTGGAAGTTTGAAAGCGAGGAAGGAAGAAAGTGATAAACATACAGAAGGTTTTGTTTAACAGTATTTCAAGAGGAGTGGAAGTACCAACATCCTGGAAGAAAGCTGTAGCAGCTATAATACCTGAAGTTGGCAAAGACCCATCGGATCCAGCTTCACATAAGCCCATTTCAATTTTAAAACATGGTTATTTAGTGTTTATGTCTATAATAGCTACAAAAATTGGCAAAGGTACTGCCAAAATTGCTATATATACTTAAAAAAAATTTATATATATATATATATATATATATATATATATATATATATATATATATATATATATATATATATATATATATATATATATATATATATATATATATATATATATATATATATTAGTCTGGTGTTGTGGAGGGGAGGACAACATATAACATTAACAGAACAATGAATATCCAAGGGGGATGCAGCAGAACATAAAGGAAATACCACTGTTGAGAGTGGGTCCTGAAGTACAGAAAGTTGGGATTTTATGAGCAGGGCAATAAAAACATTATTCTTGATTCAAAAAAGGTTAAGAGGATATACGAGGGGTCAGCGACAAGTTGCACCTGAAAAGAGGAACCAGGTAGTGCTTTCTTTACCCTTTATTTGGTTTACATTTAGAGCCATTAACAAAGAAATTGAAGGATATAAATGGTATGGTAATCAAGAAAAGTTGACTATTTGCAGACATTATTATTTTGTACCCGATAAAAACAGCCAATGACATCTCAGTGTCAAGGAACATTATGAGACAGTTTCAAGTCTTTTCATGTCATAAAATTAATGAATATAAAACAAAAGCTACAGTTGTAAAGTATGTACTCACACATGACTTGGATCAGCAATACCCATATTTGTGGATGAGATAAAATGAATTATTTAAGAGAATGAATTAAAAAGGATTATCTTATGGAAACAATACGTGGAAAGAGAACACAAAAATACAAAAACTGATGACAAGAAACAAGCAGTAAAATGTTTTTATTCCCTTTAGTTTTATGTACAGGTCAGACATTTTTATGAACTAGAGAAGTTGTGGACAGTAATTAGCTAAAGGAATTTATCTGTGAGGGGAAGAGGTCAGGGGTCTAGTGGGATAAGCTGATCCTTTCAACAGAACAAAGTGGTTTATGACTACATAACTTGAAGTGATAGTTTAGAGCTACACAGTTAAGGCTCATACACAACAAATGTAGAAGGCTATAATTCATAGTGGAAATGGATGATGATGAAGCAGGGGAAAATTCAGGAAAATGATAGAGTTGGATTATGGAAGCAGATCTTTAAGGAGAATAACGACAGCTACACAGATTATTATATTCATAAAGAAGCAGAAAGTATTCTAAGAACTAAGCCAACAAGAGAACAGAGAAAGGACACTTTGCCGACAGGGATAATGACAACAGTTAGGGGTACACAGAATATATAACAGGGTGCTGGAATTTACTGTAGAAAACTGTCAAAAGGAAGCAAGGTATAGGGAGGAAATAACTATAGAGAGAAAGGTAATAAAATGGGAAGAGGTCAAGAAGACCTTTGGAATGCAAGCTAGACACTACCTTCCCCATCAGGTTTTGATATCCAAGTGCAGGCAAAGAGAAATGGATAGGGGAATCCTAAGCGAAAGACCTGCTCTGGTAGATTTATAAATGAATCTACAACAGAAGCTGCTGTTAAAAAAAGGGAAAAGTATTAGAGTATATAAAATACTGCATGATAACTATATGAACCATTCAGAGGGGTTTACAAAAGACTGGGAAGAGAGACTAGATAAGCAATTCACCAGGAAACAGACAGGGCCCATGTATGGCTCCCAAATATACAACAAAGTCTAAAAGATCTTAGGGTTTTTGCTTGGAAGTGCTCACATTGGAGTCTGCTTGCAGTAAAAAAGATACCAAAGAAATTTTCCTCAGGTACATGCCAAATATTGGAGGTACAACAGGGAAGAAAGACTAAATGGGAACATATGTTTTCGGAGTGTAATGAGTTGTCAGACTTTAAAAAAAAAATTCCTACAGAGTACTTTCAGAAAGACTGGGTAAGCAAATGGGTGAAAGTTGTGGTACAGGATCTGAATTGCCTAGACATAGTAAGGGCTTGTTAAGCTTAATTCTGGTGGCTGCAAAAACACAATTACTGGAAAATGGAAATCTAAGTCTAAACCAACTATAATAACCATATTAAATATTATAACCGATAAAAGAAATGGAAGTGAGATCTTTTAAAAAAGGTAGGAGAAAAATGGATAGAAAAGAACAGAAATTGTGGGAATACAGTCAGAATAATGTTTTTGGGATGTGAGGTTTAAGGGAAGGCAGGAATTCAACAATTTATGTAATGGTGGATTGAAAATTGCTTTTACTGTGTATGTTTACTGTTGGATGCAGTGCATTTAAACACTGACCAGAACTGGTTCAAATTTTGAGCAGTTACTTATAAGTCCTTTTGTTTGCATGCCATAGTGTACTTACTGATGTGTAAAAATACAGAAAGCAACAGATTCTGCATTCATTACAATGTGCCAGAGTGAAAAGATGTAGTGCAGATTAATGGCATAAAGCTGAAGATCAAGTGTGCATCATACTGTACATTACATCTGCAGATGCAAGGTCACTTTATGCATTTTTTAATACATAAAAGAAATGGATAAGATAAAAACAGAGTAAACAGTTTTTTTAAGACCCTCTGATTACTCACCATGGACATCATCTCTTAAATGCTGTATTTCTAATTCAGTAAACCTCAGTAATCACTGCTATGTATCAAAATACATATGGTTAGATACAGACCAGCCACAACAACTGGAAATGGTTCCACTTTCATTCTGGCTACATCTGCCCTCTGTAGATAGATGGAAATCAAGCAGTGAAGTATATTTTGAATAATCCACACAGTTTTATCTGCCTGCCTGAGTAGCTCATAACATACCTGAAACATTCCATCTGTGTGTGTGCATGTGTGTGTGTGTGTGTGTGTGTGTAATAGCTAGCAGTAGCCAATACTGCAGTCTGGTTGTGGCTTACAAAAGTTAAAAATTTGGGGAGAGCCAAGTTAACTGCTGGCTTGTCCATTTCTTTAGCTGATCCACCTCTGATGGCAGGATCAGAGGATCAGTAGGACTATAGTGATGAGGTCTGACGATAAGCTAATCACCCTTGACATCCACTTCCCACCCCACCCCCCAGTACGGAAACCTCCGTAAAAAACTTCTCCAAAGCCAGTTTCATGCTACTCAAGTCAGAAGTGACAAACTTCATGACATCCATGCAGACAGGAGCTGAAAGTTCGACTGCTGAGTCCTACACTAAGTCACTGTACAAGAACATCCACTCGTGCATGAATCATGCCATCCCAAACAGAACCAAGACGCTCTCCTCAAAAAAGGAAGCCACTCTAGTGGTCCCCTGCCATAAACAAACTATACAACAGAAGGAAGAAACTGTTGCAGAAAAGAGGAAAATCCCAGGATGCAAAACACTCCCTTACCAGCCTCAGTAACAAGCTGAGATCCCTCATAAAATCCTCCAAAGCTAGTTACGAAAATAAAATTGCTAAAGATTCCAAAGACAACCACAAGGCATTTTACAGTTATTTCAAGAATCGAGCCCGATCTGCAAGGGCATGGAACATCATCATCACGGAAATTATAAATAAAGACATTGGCAACCTTCAAACACTGGACCACACCCAGTTTGGGTTCGTGATGGGTCGATCTTGTTTCCTGAACCTGACTTCTTCGAATCAGTCTTCAGAGCTGTGGACGAAGGTAAGGCGGTCCCACACAGCCCTATCTGGACCTCGCCAAGGCCTTCGACACCATCCCCCACTCTGAAATCATAGATAAACTTACTAAGCTGGGCATAAATCCCTATGTCACTCGATGGGTTGCCAACTGGCTTACTGACAGAACTCGGACTGTAAAAGTAGCAGACTCCAAATCCAGCTCCAGACAGGTGATGAGTGGAGTACCTCAGGGTTCAGTCCTGGGACCGCTCTTGTTTGGCATCTACTTCTCTGAAGTACAGGCCAACACTAAGGGACTCTGGCTAACGAAGTTTGCAGATGACTGCAAACTGGGAGCCATTACTGAATCCACAAATGATGTGGATATTTTACAAAAGGGCCTTACAGGAACAGATGCTTGGTGCCAGAGCCATGGGCTCAAGCTTAATACCAAGAAATGTATAGTTATCCCCTTTGGGAAAAAAACATGTACCCATGAATTACTACACAGGTGGCAGTACACTAAACACTGAAAGTGTGATGAGTGACTTATGGACACAGGTGGACAGTGATCTCACCTTCGATAACCACATCGCCACAACAGTCAAGAAATCCTTCTATGTGGCACACCTCATCACTAAGGGCTTTTCATCCAGAAAAAAAGGAGGTCATTCTCCCACTGTACTCATCCCTCATTAGACCCATTATAGAGTATAACCCCCGTTTGGCATGTACCTCACAAGACATCTGCAACAACTGGAAAGCCCGCAGAAATACCTCACTAAAAGAATCACAGGCCTAAAGCAGATGCCCTATGTTGACTGTCTAAAAAAACTCCAGCTATACTCTGTGGCATATCATCTACTCAGAGGTGATCTCTGCTGAACATACAAGGCCATGTCAAACCCTGAGCTGTTGGACATGCTCCACTAAAAGAAATCCCAATCCCTGAGCCACACGCTCCAGGGATCTAAACCTTGTCATCACAATGAACAAAACATGCAGGAGGGATAGGTTCCTGACCCAGAGACTCCCATACTCTAGAATAGACTACCCATACATGTCGAGCAGAGCGCCTCCTTAGCCCTCTTCAAAATTAACCTTGACGATTGGATGGGAGATAGGAAATTCACCCCGGGGATCACGTCAGTCGCCCTGCTAGAAAGAGATCCAGGGAAGTAAATATTGTGGGAAGAAATATCCAGGGAATTACTATGGCTAGGCTTGTATAGGCCCTAGGGCTGATAGCCTAGCACCAACCTATGAACCTATGTAGACTGTGATCTGAAGCATCTTTAAAATTTTTGTATATTTGTAATGTGTGTGACATATATGACAGGTTGTCCATCACTCCATCGAATGATAACTGACAGAGCACTCTGAAGTCAAGGCCAATGTCAATGGTCTCTTGCTGACTAAATCTGCAGGTGATTGCAATTTAAGAGCTGTCATTAAATCCCACACTGACAGAAATGTTACCCAGGAAGGGCTGACACAGACAAACAAATGGTGTCAAGAGGCATGGACTAAAACTAAATGCCAAGAAATGCATAACAGTATCCTTTGGGAAGTCATCCACCCCTGGTAACTATCTTATTAACAACACCCCCCCCTTAGAGTTGACTCAGTAGTCAGGGACTTAGGAACAAACAGAAGGTAATATAGCCTCTGACCAACAAGTGTCTACAGTAGTAAGGAAATCAATCTATATTGCATAACTTAAACACAAAGATATGGCATCCAAGTCCAAGGACGTCATTGCTCCACTGTATTTGGCATTCATCAGACCTATCATTGCGTACAGTGCTCCCTTTGGTATGTACCTAACCAGGAATATCCAATAATTGGAATGTCCACAGAAGTTCCTCACAAAATAATACAGGTGATAAGTAAAATGCCCTGTGCAGACCGCCCCAATCCTCAAGCCCTGTATGTAGTGGAATTTAAGAGACTAGCACCTGAAGTGCATGGAACATGAAGCAGCTTAGCAAATGGAGCAAGTGGAAGCAGAAGCAAGAAAACAGCACTGGGAAGAACAAAATGAAGATGATCACCCCATGCCAGAGTTACAGGAGTCATGGGGAAAGGGAAATCCCACCCAAGAAGCCAGGTCAGTACAGAACTGTTTCCTCTGTATAAGGAGTGGGTGATGATTTAGACTGTTTTATTATGGCCTGTGAGTGTATTCAGCATCAAGCTGACCTAGGGCAGTGGGTGAGGTTTTGAAGTCCCTTGCTCACAGGTAAAGTAATACACAGTTTCTAAACTTAGTGTTATTGTTTAACTAAGACCAAAGTTTGATTGCTTTAAACTGACATCAGTACTGCACAAAAAATTTAGCGAATACAGGTAAAAGGCAGGTGAAAGCATTAATGACTATATTGCAGAACTCAGGACTTATTTTCATGGACTAGTAACAGATGCAAGGTTACCACACCTGAAATGTTCACATATATTTTGGTCAGGGAAGAACAACTATGCCTAGTGGCACGAGATTCTGGTTGGAAGAATGGGAATATAAGCCCTTAGCACTATGTTTAAGGAAATGGGAAACTGTTTGGCAGTCTGGGAAACAAACACTGTTGAGGACACAGAGGAAAGAAGCATTTAACTAGCTAGTAGATTCATAAGCCTAGAAAATCTATTTGACAGAATCTCTATAGCTACCTTCCTGCTCTACCATAGAAGAAGCACCCTCTGACCCTCAGAAACATTTCCCATGTCCATAAATTCAAGAAAACTCTTAAAAATGATCTAAACAGCACCTTGTCTTGTCTCTGCAATCACTCCACATGAACCTTACCCTCTCTTCCACATTACTTTATTTCCGCGCCTTACTCTCCCTTCCCCTCTTTATCTCTCTTAACACTAACCACCTGTCACCAGCTTCTAATCATTCTCTTCACTTCCTAACTTCTATTAACATGATGCCTATAACTCCACCTGCAACTGCCTCAGAATTAAACACACACACACACATACTGCTGCAAAACATAAGCATTTGAAAAAGCACAGTTCTCCATGGAGGACTAGGCCTTATGGTATTTTCTTTTTGCTAGCTTATTGCCACTACCTGCCTCAAGATAAATATCTTGTACTAAATTTATTTCTTACTGATTTTTTAGCTTGTACTTAAAAGAACAGCTGCTCATTTACTCAGCTGTATATTTTTGTCTACAACAATCCTGTATTTTTTATTGCATTGTTTTGTATATCAAGTCAATTTCTGTAATTTTTGCTTAACTGTACTGTACAGCTTTTCTCCTTGGGCTTCCGCTGAAAAAGGTTATTAGCTCAGTCAGACTATCCTGGTCAACAAATGTCAAATAGAAAAAAACAGCGGGTTGCCACTTCACAATGAGGGGGCCCCAATACTGCAGATGGGTATAAAGGAACCAATGAAGGTCAGCCTAAGCAATCCCAACAAAGTACAGTTGTGTACACTTACCATAAATGTAGATGTTCAAGTGTATTCACTGTAGCAGTCATTACATTTGGGTAATCTGCTGGCAGGTTGCCCTCAGTCAGCCTGAATTTCAAAGTCTTGGGTCTTGCGTCGGTTGCTGTCTCCTCTTACATGACGTCAGGTCGTCAGGGGTATAAAACATGCAGCCGATGCCATTTTCTTTAGTTTTTCTTGCCCCCATAAAGGTAGCAAAATACCTATCTATATATATATATATATATATATATATATATATATATATATATATATATACATATATATATATACATGCATCAATATAAACTTTACCTTCATCTACAAGCAAATACACCACATAAGTTGTAGAAGATAAAGGAAAGGTAAACTCCAGAATGACAGGGGGATGGTGGGAGGGTAACCTGGACTGCAACAGTGAATATACTCGAACATCTACATTTATGGTAAGTGTACACAACTGTACTATGTTCTTCATGTTTCACTGTTGCAGTCATTACATTTGGGGAGAACCCCAAAGCTATGGTTGGGGAGCTGGAGCTAAACAGCATTGGGAGCGGCTATAAGGCCCTGCAGAACTGCAGTGGCAAAGCCTGCTCTGGATTTAGAGTAAAGAGGCAAATGATAATGCTTTGTAAAGGTGTGAACAGAACTCCAAGTAGCAGCCTCTAGAATGTCTTTGGTTGGTACTCCCCTTAGAAAGGCTGCTGAAGCAGCTGCATCTTGGTCGAATGAGACCTAATGCCCTTGGGCACAGGTTTACCATGGTGCAAGTAGCAGAAACAGATGTAGTGGCTTATCCACTTTGAAATAGCCTTGCCCTCTGATCCTGCAGCATACGTCACTAGTAATTGCTCAGTTTTTCTTAGAGCTTTAGTCCTGCTTAAGTAGAATCTTAGCTGTCTGTGTACGTCCAAGGAATGCAGAATTCTCTCCCCCTTGTTCTGCGGATTTGGATAAAATGTTGGAAGATGAACTGTTTGGTTAAGAGCCACAATGGAAACCACCTGAGGCATAAATGTAGGATTTGTCCTCAGAGATGCCCTGTCTGGGTAAAATATGATAAAAATGCATTATAGCCATGAGGGCCTGTAGCTCTGAAACTCTTCTTGCTGAAGTAATTGCTAGAAGCAGAGCTGTTTTCCATGATAAGAACTTTATATCAGTGGTAGCAGCTGGTTCAAATGGAGGCAGGATGAGCTTTTCCAACACATAAATGAGGTCCCATGCAGGCAAAGGTGATTTTCTAGGGGGCCCTAAAACTGTGGCTCCTCTAAGATACTGCTTTAATAAAGGATGACAAAAGATTGGTGGCTCTGTATTGTAATGAGCCGAAATGGCAGAGGCATGGATTTTAATTGATGAGAAAGATAGGCCTTTGTCAAGCATCTCAGTTAAATATTGCAATATCTGAGGAATATTTGGTTCTGCTGTAACAGTTCCTTGTGCTTGATTCCAAGCACAGAATATCTTCCATTTGTCAGCATAAGATTTTCTAGTACTAGGCCTTCTGGCTTCCAAAATGACATCCATCACAGCTTTACTGAGAGGTGGTGTTTGTATGACTACACGATCAGCCATGCTGCCAGGTTCAGAGTCTGTAGTTGATTGTGCAGGATCTGATTGTTTTGCTGGGACACTAGTTGTGGTCTTTGAGGCAAGGTCCAAGCTGGGTATTGACACAAGTTCCTTAGGATTGGGTACCAGTATTGGCGGGGCCAGTCCGGGGCAATTAGTATCATCTTTGGTTTCTCTTATCTGAATTTTAGGAGGACCTTGGGGAGAAGAGGCAGAGGAGGAAAGGCGTAAACTGATAGGTTTTTCCAACTGAAGGATAGGGCGTCCACTTTCCATGCATGTCTGTGATAAATCCTTGTGCAGAATCTTTTCAGTTGATAATTTTGTGGAGAGGCAAATAGATCTATGTCTGGGCTCCCCCATTTCTCCGTTATGCTGAAGACTTGTGGATTTAGTTTCCACTCGTGAGAATCCATAAGGTTTCTGCTTAAATCATCTGCCAGAGTGTTTTGTTTTCCTGGCAGGAACTGAGCTTGAAGATGTATTTGGTAGGTCAAAGCTGTGTTCCACAGTGCCTTGGCTAATCTGCAGAGGGGGTATGAGTGTGTGCCCCCTTGCTTGTTTATATACTACATTTCTGTGGTTTTGTCCGTCTTTACCAGTAGTTGTCCTGGATGAAGCAAGTCCTTGAAGGCTGTTAGGGCATGTTGAACAGCTAGCATCTCTTTCTGGTTGATATGCAGATGCATTTGTTTTGGTGACCATATGCCCTGAATGCATCTTCCTGCCATGTGGGCCCCCCAGGCATAATCTGATGCGTCTGTTGTTAAGGTTTGGCGGCAGGGGGTAGAATGAATGGCCGTCCCATGTTTTGGTGACATGGCTTTGCCCACCATAGAAACTCCTGTTGCAGGCAGGGAATGAGAGGAATCATTGTTTCCAGACCGTGAGAATGTTGACTCCATAAACTTTTTAGGTACCACTGAAGTTTCCTCATATGCAGTCTTGCATATGGAATCTGCAGGATGCCATGAAGCCCAGAGACCGCAGAATTTGTCTTGCAGAATACTGGGTTTTTGTTGCCATCAGTTTGAAGTAAGTAGTCAGTTGCCTTTGCTTGTCTGGTGTGAGGTAAGCCATCTGGGCAGTTATAGTCAAGCTTGCACCCAGGAATGTTATCTTTAGAGAGGGTAACAGTTGTGATTTCTTTTCATTTATTGTGTAACCTAGGCATTTTAGAAGCCTTTTCACAAACGCCAGGTGTTGAAGAAGAGTGTCCTTATTCTCTGCTTGAATGAGACAAGTCGTCCAAGTAAGGATATATTTGTATACTTCTTTGTCTGCAAAATGGAATTACTGGTGCCAAGTACTTTATAAAGACCCTGGGCGCAGTAGATAAGCCAAAGGACAGTGCAGAGAATTGGTAATGCATTAAGCCAGCCTTGAATCTGAGGTATCTTCTGCACAATTGTCTTATTGGGACATGCAGGTATCCCTCTTTTAGGTCTAAAGTCACCAGCCAAGCATTCTTGCCCAGCATGGGCAGAAGCTGTTGCAACGTCAGCATTTTGAATTTTGGAATGTCCAGGTATGTGTTCAAAATCGATAAATCCAGTATTGGCCGCCAGGCCTTGTCCTTTCTGGGTACCAAGAACAGTCTTGAGTAAAAACCTTGCCCTTTTCCCTGTTCTGGTACTGTCTGAATGGCCCCCATATCCATGAGGGAAGTAACCTGTTTCTGTGCCTCTGCCCATTGATTTTTTGGCAGATCTGGCCAACCATTTGCCATTGGCAGAGTGTGGAAATGGAATCTGTATCCCTGTGATACGATGTTTAGTACCACTTGTCCTGGGTTATTAACTGCCAATTTTGAGCAAAACGTGCTAATTTTCCCCCTATGGGTGCTGCCAAACATTAAGTGCTTGGTGTAGGCAGAGGGAAATCATTGGGATTGCTTTCTGTAGGTATGCGCTTTATCTCCTCCAGATTTGGAGGTGGAAGCGCCCCATTGCTTTGACCTGTATGAATCTTGCGCCTGGTATCTGGAACCCTTAGGACGTCTGGATTTGTCCCTTTGAGCTCTGTATGACACAGGAAAGGACCAATTTTTGGTAGGCCAGTGTCTACTGAATCTTGGTGGCTGCACTTGTAAGAAGTCTTTAACAGTTTGCATAGACATAGCTTTGTCTTCCATTTTCTTTAAAACCTCTTCTGCCTTAATACCAAACAGCGAATCATGCTGCAAAGGTGCATCTAGCAATTTAGCTTTAACATGATCAGGTAAATTTTGTTCCTTTAACCAGGCATGCCTCCTAATCACACATCAAGTAACTGCGGCCCAGCAGGAGGCCTCTAAGGAATCAAAACCACATTGCAAAGTATGCTTTCCAACTTGTTCAGCTGCATGCAATAATTCCTGCAATTCTTTATTTTCTGCACATTCTGAAATCAACATCATTTTCTGTTTCAGCAATCCCATAACATGTTGTTGGTACTTAAGCATATGAAATTGACAGTTTACGGCCCTGATTGCCAAGGTTGCAGATGTATAAACCTTTTTTCCCCATCTGTCTAGTGCCCTTGAATCTCTGTCAGAGGGGGTAGGATTTTTTGCTGTTGAGGCCTTAACTCCCTTTGGACCCTGTGAAATAGTTTCAGGATCAGCAGCAGGGTATCTAAATAAAAATTTATGAGAGTCACGGACCCTGTACTATCTGTCACGCCTACTGGGAGCTGGAGGTAAGGAGTCAGGGGACAAGCTTGACACCGAAAACACATCATCCACAATGTCTAAAACACGAGGAATGGCTAAAGGCCTGTGCTGAGGGAGAAGGAGGAAATCCCTGAGCCTCTTTTTTGATTCTGAGAAGTCTTGAAAATGCTCCCTCAAAGTATGCAAGGTTTCTTCAAATGAATAATCCCTCAGGAGGAGATGCAGATGGAATAGGCTCCTCAGCATCAGACTCCTCATAGGGAGGTATAGATAACTCCAGATCAGAAGAAGAATCGGAAGAAATTGAAACCCGATCTGAAGATTCATAATCAGTCTCTTGCCTAGGCCTCTTATCAGGAGGGGGATGGGTACCCCTGATCAAGTTAATAAGGTCTTCAGCCATTTTGATCATCTGTTTTTTAGGCATAGAGGCCTGTGCAGGTGGCTCATGTATCGTGTTTTTAGTTTTAGAAGATGCTTTTGTCTTTGGTCTTGCAACTGTGGTCAGTTTGATATACAAATGTTGAGGTCTGAATACACCCCCTCAGAAGCCGGTGCCTGCTCAGTGGCTCCGGACCCATCCGAGGGAGATGCATCCGTCGGTCCAATACCTTGAGTATCTTGTGGCATGCCGGACTCCACATGGGTGTCGGTAGAGGCCTGCGACTCGAAGGTAGTGGGTATCAGGGGCTGCGAAAGCACCTGAGTACCGGCGACTGGCTTAGGAGAAGCTTCATCGTCGGTTTTGGATCTCAACTGCCTTTCTTTGTCCTTTTCTTTGCATTTTTTTATGTACTCCGGTAGTCTGATTGCTATCCGATGACATTTCTGGGTAATTAAATCTGTTTCCAAAAATATACAGATGCTTAATAGTGTGTTGGTTAAATCTAGCACAAAACCGACAGCCAGGCACGTTGTGATCAGGGCCTAGGCAAGGAATACAGTATAAATGGAAATCCTTATGAGGTATTTGCTTCCCACAAGTAATAAAATTATTAACTTTTACTGACATCGGTAAAAAGCAAGAAAAAATTTTCCCCCAACGGGGTACTTGGCTTTAGTGAAGACTTTGGTTCTGAAACTCAAACTCGAATATTTCAGTAGTCACCGACCGGCACTTGTGAAATGCTTCTGCTTCGGGCACCGCGAGACAAGAAAGACTAAAGAAAATGGCGTCAGCTGCATGATTTATACCCCTAACGACCTGGCGTCATGGAAGAGGAGACAGCAACTGATGCAGGACCCAAGACTTTGGAAATTCAGGCCGACTGAGGGCAACCTGCCAGCAGATTACCCAAATGTAATGACTGCAACAGTGAAACATGAAGTACATCTTACATAAAACAAGGGGGATGACATGGGTATGGGTACACACCCAAGTTTTGGTGTTAAGATATTTCAAATGTAACCAAATGGAGCAAATATGGTCTTCTTGTCCAGTAAGGGAGACATGAGAAGAAAGGTCAAAAGAAGCATCAAGTAAGACGAGCACTATGTCACTGATAGTTAAGTGCACTTGTTTGTTTTCTATCCTGGTAGAGAGGAAGGAAGCCATTGTCAAGAGGCAGTCTGAGACATAACCACAGTCAAAACTGCAGTGGTCAGACAGGAGTACTACCTACCTGGGTATTCCACACCAGTTAGGGAGTCAGGCATCTTTGTCAGAGTCTATCTATACTGGGGGGGGGGGTAAGGTAGTAGGCAGGTGGTTGTGCTCAGGTATATTACTGCTGGTGCCCAATAAAGGATGCCTAACAATTAAGTACCTTGTATACTCTGTTCTGTTTCTATATTGAAAGGTTCTATGTCAGCTCATATACCTTTCTCTTGATTGTATTAAGCTACTCATCCTGAATGTATGAAAGATATCTCCAGTGTAACCCACCCTAAGTTGTAAAAGCCTCTCAGTTTCTATACTGTAAATTGTTTTCAGCGATACAAGATTGTAATATTCGTATATGTTTGTAGACTAGTCTACTGTATTTCCAAGTCCATAGGAATTGTATAATTGAAACTAAATACCTTATTGTAACCTTGCTAATTGTTTTTGGAGCTTTTCTCCCCAGGACTCCATTGAAAACGGGTTCTTTTGGCCCAATGGACTATCCTGGTAAGCCAACTGCAAATAAATAATAAATATACATGCTGTTACACACAACCAAACAAACAGGAAATATCATGAGAAAGGTATGGGGTAAGACCCAGTTGGAAACTACGCCTCCATCTGGGGCTGGAGATATGGCTATTTCAGAGTGGGTTTTGAGACACAGCAGGGGTAAAAGTACGAGCTTCCTTGGAAAGTGACACTCATGGAGAGAGAAGTGAGAGCAGTCAGCTAGAACTTGAGGTACCACTGGCAGATGATACTGGACTTAATTTGAAGGGGAGCTGGAGAGGGTCCCCAAGGAATACTTGAGACACGTTCACCTCTCAGCCTCTAACATACAGGACTTGAAGGAGGTGGCCAAGGAGGCTTCCAATAATTAATGGCAGAGGAAATCCATACAGTGGGACACAGTACTGTTGTACAAGGAATGGATCCCTGAAGGAGGACTACGGGGAAAAATAACACAGTGGTTGACAGTACCCACTGCATAATGACTGGAACAACTGGCCAATGCCCAAGAAATTCCCTTTGCAGACCACATAGGCAAAAAGCATACTAAAAAACAGCTTATACTAATTTTTTATTGGCCTAAGATTGCAAATGATCTAACAAATTAATGCAAGACTTTCAAGTAGTTTCAGATGGTTTGCAATGAAGGAGACAAAACCAAAATATTTTGATGACTTTTCCTGGCACTAAGGAACCATTTCAGAGGAATACTGTGGCAACTCTGAGTAGGTGAAGTTTACGAAATATGGTGGATTATTCCTCTAGGTACACAATGTGGTAGTTCTGTCTTCCACAGAAGCAGAGAAGGTAGTACTTGTTTTGCTAGACATTTTCAGCAAGGTAGATTTCCTTAGGGAAATGCTGACAGACAGATGTCACAACTTTATATCAGACATGTTGGCTTATTTGTGGAACTTCTTGGGGAGGAGCTTAAAATGCCTTAATACAACCCCCTACTATCCAAAGACAAATGGTCAAGTGGAGAGATTTGACTCTACAGTGAAGACGGGGAATATGCAGGCCAGTTCAAGATGGAGACTGCAAGTATCTGCCCTATCATCTCTTTACATACAAGGGGATGCCCCAGGAATCAACATTTGTTTCACCCTTTTGAACTAATGGCCACTGGGGAGTGAGTTCCAGTATTTAAATTTGTGATGACTGGTGAGTCCGATTCCCCTAAGGAGTCGGTATTCGAATATGTTGCAAGCCTCAGGACTAGACTTAGGGAGCTCATAGAAATAGCCCGGGTACAGCAGCAGCAAAAGGCCTACTACGACAGGACAGCTACAGACTATTCTGTAGGACAACAGGTTATGGTACTTATTTCTGAGAGAAATAACAAGCTCCAAGCAGCCTGAAAGGGCCCTTTTACCACTGTGAAGGTGAAGGATGACAACTACATAGCAGAGCTGACAAACTGATCCAAAGAACAAACGCTACAATGTTAACACGTAAAGCCCTATGAAGAAAGGTTCCTATTTATAGGTTCATCGGTAGGTACTAGGCTATCAGCCCTGTGGCCTCTACAAGCCTAGCCAAAAAGGTACCCTGGCTTTTGCCACTCAAGAAAATTATTTTCCTGTGCCACTGCCAAGCAGAGCCACAGAGGTGATCCCCAGGGTGAATTTCCTATTTCCCATCCAATCATATAGGTTCATAGGTAGGTACTAGGCTATCGGGCCCTGGGGCCTAAAATGGAATTTACTGGAGTGAGAATCAAACCAGGAATGACTGCTCACAAGCCGAATGCTCTGACCACTACACTGCTGCAGTATACTAATCTTCCCCCACACTGGATGTCCCTATATATGGTGGTATATCCCTATTTTTTGGCTTGATTTAATCATTAACCTAGTACACAAAAAAAAAACACACTACATGACCAACATGCTAGTGGCACCAATAACTTGAGGAAAGAGAACACATGTTACATCTTTCTTTTTCTAAATCAAAAATAACCCTGAGTGACAGAATTCTGCAATACAGTTCTTAAGTTTTAAGACAGATTTTACACTGCCTCTTTGATAAACTGCTTCAATTTTTCCATCATTTGTCTCGCACTTTTTTAAAATTTTTTTTTTTTAAAGAAGCATTTCTGATTAGTATCTGACATTCTTGCTAGAAGCAATAAGAGTTGTGTTCTACTTGGTATTAAAATATTATGCTAATTAGGTTCACAGATTTTTTTTAAATGGACATACCACCTTTTTCAAGGTCCTTTTTCAATGTCTGCAGGTTGGGAGGTATGCTTGATACTTAGTATCTGCAGTGAGCTTCAGAAGAGCCACAAGTGATATGGAGGCAGAGCTCCTCAGTGATGCTCAATCTGACACCTTGGTAGATGGGATGGCCCTCTCCCCATAACTTACCCCGAACCAGGCTCAAGAAATCTCTGCGGTACTGGAGGGATTTGAGGATATGTTTACAGGCAGGCCAGGGTTATCCCACCTGCTTTATCACCATGCAGAAACAGGACATCAGTTAACCATCAAACAAGCTCCTTGCAGACCGAAAGAGAGACAAACTAAAAGAGCAGCTGAAAGACAGGTTTGAAACAGGAGTAATCCAGGAGTCCAACAGTCTCTGGACCTCACTGGTAATACTGGAACCTAAAAAAAGTGTCCGCACCTGGTTCTGTGTGGACTACAAGAAGCTTAACAGTTACACAGACAGATGCCCACAATAGATGAAGCTTACAACAGACAAGACCAAGGCTTACTGGCAGGTCCTCTTGACACCTGCAATCAAGGAACAGTTCAGCATTTTTGACCCCATCTGTTTTGTACAAGTTTATGAAAATGCCTTTTGGTATAATAATTCACTAGCAACCTTCCAGAGGCTGGTAGATTATATCCTGTCAGGAAATTATGCACTTGCTTATCTGGATGGCAATGTCACCTCTAACTGGTCCTTGGTAAAACATGTGCAACATGGCCCGCCCCTACTGCCAAGTAACAGAGCAGGGCATTCTTACGGACAGCAGAGTACTATGGGAAATTTGTTCCCTAGAACACTATGAAAGCTACTCCCTTTATAGACTTTACAAGGAAAGAAGACCAGGTAAACGGGCATTTCAAAAGCTCTCAGAGGACCTTCTCTTCTAGCCAGTCCTGATTACGGTCAATAATTAATTTCATATGTGGAATCAATGTCAGTGGCACCACAGGTAGAACACACTCCTTTGTTGCTGAAGGCTGTGTGTATTCTATTCTCAAATCAAGTAGATTGATTGTAGACACTAAACTGAGGTCCCAACTCCTTGAGTTGATAGTAACTTAGGTGGAAGTAAAAGATCCCACTAAACCAATTGAAGAGATTAGGGGTCCTTTATTTACACACAAAAATAAATAAATCTCATTTACAACATATTTATTTACAAAATCACAATTATTTGGATATAACAGTGCATTTACACATTCATAATCCTCCTCAAACTCATAAAACATTTTCACCCTTATTAGACCCCCACTCCTTTTTCCATATCCCCCCACCACTTCATTAACATTGTTGCTAAAATCCATTTATCATTAAACATAATTTATTCTTTTATTCCATACAATACATGACATAAAATAAAATTTTATCCAACATATTCTTTACTTCTAATCTTATATCCATATTTAATTATATCCGTAATTAAATTATCCATTTTATATAGCTTAAAAAAAATCTTCTTTACATAGTTGTCCCCATAACTTTTTTCACTCTCTTACATTTCAAAAAACAAGCTTAGCAGTTTCTTCGTCTTGACAAGGGAATATCACATTTCTTTTTATATGGTATATTTCCTTTCACTGTAATTTATCGATTACCAGTCTCCACAAAAAAACTTGATATTTCTGATTACATTTGCTTTCTATACCTTCAATTTTTTCATCTGTTAGATTTTTCTCATGATTTTACACAATAACATTTTATCATTACATTCTTAAACCATACTCTTCTTTCTTTTACTATATCAATTTCTATTTTCCATAAAAGTGTTTTTTCTTGGTAACATTTTATTTCATTTATACACACTATCTCTTCTCTCTTTTACCATAACCCAAAATTTATACTTACATTTATACAATTTTATTAGTTGATAAGGCTTGAAACTGTGTAGGATATGGAGTCGGCAGCCATTTTCAGGAAATGTGCTGGTAAACCATCTGCTGCCAGAGTAATGGGTTTAAGTTTCAATAAGTGTTTTTTATTGTAAAGGTTAGGCCAGGTGAGAAAGTAAACGGAGATGAGTTGTTAGCAGCTGTTGGCATGGATGCGTAGCTATTTTTAGACAGTAGAGTAGATAGAGATTTAATGGATTCAGTAAAGTGTTGGTTAAATATGGAGGCTATATCGCTATCTATGTTTGTGGAGGCTGAGATGGGAGCTGGTGTGGTGGTTTTCCTGGTTTTAGTAGGGAGTTAATTGCATGCCAGAACTTTTGAGGGTTGGAGTGTTTGTTTTGGATGCTTAGGTAGTAGTAGTTTATCATGCTTTGTCTGTTGTTTGACCTGATTCCTAAGGTGTTGATAGTTTTGTTTGGAAAGACTTGTGTTGTCTTTCTTCCAGGTTTTCCATGCCTTATCTCTGGACTTTAATAGGGCTCTAGTGGACTTACTAAGCCATGGAGCATAGTGCGCTAATTGTTCTTATGGGGGCTATTAGGTCTAGGATCTTAGTGAGAGTAGTATTAAAATAGTTCACTGCTTGGTCTAAGTCAAGGGAGCGTAGTGGTTCCCAGTTAAATTTTTTTAACGTAGTGTTGAGGTCTAGAGGGTTAACATTGCTATAATTTCTGACTTGTCTATAGACTGTAAATTTGGGTAGGAGGAAAGTTGGGAGGTGGTCACCAAGTCCATCTGGTAGACAACCTGTTTGGTAGTTTTGTTCTGGGTAGTTTACTAATGTCCAATCTAGTATAGATTCCTTTTGGGGCTTTACTCTAGTAGGTTCTTGAATGAGTTGAGAGAATCTGTATAGGTTGATGTAGTTAGTGGGGTTTTTAGAACTGCAGGCTAGCCAATCAGTGTTTAGGTCTCCTAGAAGAATAGTCTCTTAAGGGAGGTTGTCTTTTACCCACTGAAGAATCTCCTCAATTAATGGAGAGTTATTACCTGGGCGGATATACGCACAAACAATGCTGATACTCTTTCTTATTTAGGTGTAGCATAGAGCCTATGATCTCAGCAGTATTACATTTTGGTAGAGGAGTTAGTAGAGGCTGTAAAGTAAGTATTTCTATAGACAATTGCAACGCCCCCTGCCTTCTTTCCCATTCTATCTAGTCTCAGGATATTATATCCTGGCGGGAGAATTTCCTCATTCTGTGTGCTGGGTTTTAGCCAGGTGTCTGTTATGGTTAGAATGTCAGGGGAGTAGTGGGTTATGAATGCGTGTAAGCGAGGTGGTTTGTTTGATATACTGTGAGAGTTAAGGTTAATGATAAGTAGATCTGCTGTGTGGGTGTTTGGGGGTATAATGTTGCCTGGCCCTGAATTTGGGCGAATATCACCACAGGTAAGGAGGTATTTCTTTAATAATAGATCAAGTCTGACTGTTTGTAAAATGTCTATGTGCAGTTTGCATGATATTTTTCTAGTGTGATATAGTGGAAAGTACTTGTGTATAAGTAATGTTGTGTTGTTATTAAATAAAGAGTGGGCTATAGGGAAGCTTATGTGGGTTTTTGTAGGTGTGAAAGTGTGTTGTATAGTAAGTGGTGTAAGGTAGTGGTATGCATGTGTGTGAGGATGTAGGGTAGGATAGGGTTGTGAGGGTTAATAGGAGAGATGTAAGGAAGAAAAGCATGGTTTGTGTCATGTATTTGGATGAAAGTAATTTTAATTAAGCCCTGAATAAATGACTGGGCAACAGAGGGAATGAAAAACTTATCAAACAGTATGTCAGAAAAAAGTACAGTTTTGTACCTACCATAAATGTAGATGTTCGAGTGCTAATACAGCTGCAGTCATAACAGATGGGTTCTCCTGCCGTCAGGCGGGTCCTCGGTCGGCCGAATTCCAAAGTCTAGGTCCGGTGTCAGTTGTCGTTGCTTCTTCCCTGACGTCAGTGCGACAGGGGTATAAAGGAACCAGCCGATGCCATTTTCTTCAGTTTTTCTTGCCCCAGATGTCAGGTGCCCCCAGAAGGAAGGCAATACATAAATTTGTGTAATAATGCAGTGCAATATAATCAAAATACAGTAGTTGCAAGCAAATACATCATAAATGAATACCCAATCAGGTTGTATGAGGATGTGTTAGCCTATAGGCCTGTCCCAAGAGGGGAAGGAGGGAGGGAAACCTGGACTGCAGCTGTATTAGCACTCTAACATCTACATTTATGGTAGGTACAAAACTGTACTATGTTCATCGTGCATACAGCTGCAGTCATAACAGATGGGTAGAATCCCAAAGCTAAGGTGGTAGGCACTAGGTGGAACTAGGAGGAGCCAAAATGCCCTGCAAGACTGCAGTGGCAAAGCCTGCTTTAGATTTGGAGTATAATGGTAGGTTGTAGTGCTTGGAGAAGCTATGCACAGAACTCCAAGTGGCTGCTTCCAAAATATCCTTGGTAGAAACTCCTCTGAGGAAGGCTGCAGAGGTGGCTGTGGCCCTGGTGGAATAAGTTTTAATGCCTGTAGGCACAGTTTTGCCATGAAAGGAATAGCAAAAGCGTATGAGTGGGCTATCCATTTTGAGATTGTCTGTTTGGAAATTGGCTTTCCTTGAGCTCCTACCGCATAGGCCACAAAGAGCTGTTCTGATTTTCTGAAAGGCTTTGTTCTGTCCAAATAACAACGCAGTTGTCTGTGGATGTCCAAGGAATGTAGTAATCTGTCCCCTTTGTTTTGAAGATTAGGATAAAAGGTAGGTAAATGTATGGCCTGATTTAAAGCTACCCTGGATACCACTTTAAGCATAAAGGACGGGTTGGTTCGTAAGGAAACTCTGTCCTGATGGAAGATGATAAAAGGCTGGACAGCCATGAGAGCCTGTAGTTCTGAAACTCTATGAACTGAGGTGATAGCCAGAAGGAAAGCTGTTTTCCAGGACAAATATTGCAAATCTGATGAGGCAGCTGGCTTAAAGGGAGGCAAGGTCAGTTTTTCCAGAATGAAATTAAGATCCCAAGCAGGTATTCGTTGTTTCCTTGGAGGTCTTAAATTCTTAGCCCCTCTGAGGAACTGTCTTAAGAGAGGGTGAGAGAAAAAAGGTGGATCGGTGTTGTATTCTGCAGAAATGGCTGAGGCATGGATTTTGATGGAGGAGAAAGTCAGTCCACTGCTTAGCAGTTCAGCCAAATATTGTAGTATTTGAGGTAAATTCAGTTTTCCAGGATCCTGGCCCTTTTTCTCATTCCAGACATAAAAACTTTTCCATTTTGCGGAGTAAGCTTTTCTAGTTGATGGCCTTCTGGCCTCCAAAATGACATACTACACCTCCTTGGAGAGTAGGGCCTGTTGTGATGCTAAGGAATCTTCCATGCAGCTAGACTGAGTGTTTTTAGCTGGCTGTGAAGAGTTTTGAAGCTGTGTTGAGTCAGAAGAAAAGGCATTAGAGGCAGGGTCCATGGTGGCGAATGCGTCAGGCTCCTCAGGAGTGGGTACCAGTGTTGCCTTGGCCAGTCCGGAGCAATGAGAATCATCTTTGGTCTGTCTGCTCGGGTTTTCAATAGAACTTTGGGCAGCAGAGGAAGAGGTGGGAAGGCATAAACTGTCATTGATGTCCAACTGAAAGAGAGAGCGTCCACTCTCCAGGCCTTTGGATGGAAGATCTTTGAGCAGAATTTTGTCAATTGATGATTTTTGTGGGAGGCAGAGAGATCTGTCTGGCCTTCCCCATTCTTGGATTATTTCTGTAAAAACTTTTGGATGCAATTTCCATTCGTGTGGATCTGTCATATTCCTGCTTAGGTTGTCTGCCAGTGTGTTTTCCTTGCTTGGCAAGTACTGTGCTTGTAGTTCCATTTGTAAGTCCATGGCCATGTTCCAAAGTGACATGGCCAGTCTGCATAGGGGGTATGAATGTGTTCCTCCCTGTTTGTTTATGTACCACATAACTGTGGAGTTGTCCGTTCTTATCAATAGTTGACCTGGTTGAAGAAGGTCCTTGAAGGCTATAATAGCATTTATTACTGCTAGCATTTCTTTTTGGTTGATGTGAAGGTGCTTTTCTTTTTGGGACCATTTGCCCTGAATGCACCGATCCGTCATGTGCGCCCCCCAGGTGTAGTCCGAGGCATCTGTTGTGATGACTTGATTTGCTTGAGGCTTGCTGAATGGAAGACCTGTGTTTGTTTGACATGCTTGAGCCCACCACAGAAATTCCTTTTGCAGACATGGAATTAGTGGTATTATTGTTTCCAAACTGTGGCTGTGTTGAGACCATATGTTTTTCAGGTACCATTGTAGTTTCCTCATATGCAGCTTTGCACATGGGATTAGTAAGATGCAAGATGCTATGAATCCCAGAGCCTGCAGGATTTTCCTTGCAGTCAGCCTGGTGCAATTTGCTAGTGTTCTGAAGTATTGAATTAGTTACCCCTGCTTCTCTGGCGTGAGGTAGGCCGTCTGGGTGTTTGTGTCCAAATTGGCACCCAGGAAAATTATCTTCCGAGGGGGTATTAGCCTTGATTTCTTTTTGTTGACTGTGTATCCCAGAGAGTTCAACAACATTATTACATAAGTCAGATGTTTCAGAAGAATGTGCTTGCTGTCCGCTTGGATCAGGCAGTCGTCCAAATAGGGGTATATTTGTATCCCTTGAAGTCTGCAGTAGGCAATTACTGATGCCTGGCATTTCGTGAATACTCTGGGGGCAGTAGATAAGCCAAAGGGCAATGCAGAGAATTGATAATGGGTTGAACCTGCAAGAAACCTGAGGTACCTTCTGCAATTTTGTCTGATTGGGACATGCAGGTATGCCTCCTTGAGGTCCAATGTTACCAGCCAAGACTCCTTGCCCAGCATGGGAAGAAGTTGCTGTAGAGTGAGCATCTTGAATTTTGGTACGAGTAGAAATGTGTTTAGGATGGATAGGTCCAAAATAGGTCTCTTTTCCCTTCTTTGGCACCAGAAATAGCCTGGAATAAAAACCTTGACCTTGTTCATGTGTAGGTACCTCTTGAATAGCTTTCATGTTTATGAGATCTGTAATTTGCCTTTGTGCCTCTGCCCTTTGATTGTGTGGCAGGTTTGGCATGCCTCTCATTTTTGGAAGGGTGTGAAAATGGAATTTGTAGCCTCTGTTTATAATGTCCAGGATCCATTTGTCCTTTGTGACAATATGCCAATTTTTTGAAAATAATGCCAGCTTTCCTCCTAAGGGGGCTGCCATTTGGGACTTGGCTGGCATGCAAAGGGGAAAGTCATTGGGTTTGCTTTCTGAAAGATGGCGAGTTATCCTCCCCACTTCTTTGTGTAGGAGCTTGCCACTGTCGGCCTCTAAACGATCCTTGGGATTGTCTTCTGCCCCTCGGGCGCCTGTATCTGCCTCTTTGGGGTCTGTCCGTGGCTGGAAAGGACCAGTTTTTGGAAGGCCAATTTCTACTAAAACGTGGGGGTTGTACCTGTAGAAATTCTTTCACAGTCTGCATTGATTTAGACTTTTCCTCCATTTTCCTTAACACCTCCTCAGCATTAGCACCAAATAGTACATCCTTTTGAAGAGGGGTGTCTAGTAATTTAGCTTTGACATGATCAGGCAAGGCTTGTTCCTTGAGCCAGGCATGCCTACGTATGACTGACCCTGTAACAGCAGCTCTACATGAGGCCTCTAGAGCATCAAAACTACATTGTAAGGTATGCTTACCCACTTGTTCTGCACTATGCATCAAGTCCTGCAACTCCAAGTCTGGTTGTTCAGGTTGTGACATTTTACTTTTCAATTGTGATAACAAAAACTGTTGGTATTTTAGCATATGAAACTGACAGTTTAAGACCCTCATGGATAAGGTAGCCGAGGTATATACCTTTTTTCCCCACCTTTCTAAGGATCTGGAGTCTCTCTCGGAAGGTAATGGATTTTTAGCAATGGAGGCCTTAACTCCCTTGGGGCCCTGTGAGATGGTTTCTGGGTCAGCAGCATGGCTTTTGTATAGAAATTGGTGTGAGTCAGGAACCCTGTAGTACCTGTCAGGCTTAACTGGAGCTGGAGGTAGAGAGTCCGGGTTAAGGCAAGCCTCCGAGTAAACATTATCTAGGATTGTCCAAGACAGGAGGTATAGCCAGAGGCCTGTGCTGAGGTAGCAAGAGAAATTCCCTGAGCCTTTTCTTGGAATTTATTTATTTTATTTTTTATTTTACATTTGTTAACCGGGCTAGTCTAACTGAATAGATTTCCATTTTCAGCAGAGGCCCGGGAGAAAAACTCCACATATAGACAAAACAGATACATAGTAAAATCTGGGATATACAATGTACATTATTAAAGGAATACAAATATCATCCCAGACAAAACGACAACTTATTAAACTTTTATTTAATATATTTTAAACACAAAAGAAGTATAAAAAAAGAGAAAAATCTATAAAAAAGGAGTAGGCAGATTTCTTAAATTTATAGACTGGAATCTGAATAATCTTGGCCTTCCCAATGCAAGTGTTCCCTTAAGGTATGCAAAGCTTCCCCAAATGAGAAACCCTCTCCGCTGAGACAGAAGGGATGCACTCCTCCGCATCAGAGTCTTCAAAAGGGGAGTAAGAATGTTCCTGATCATCAGAATGCTCTAAAATAATGGAGCTCTGATCAGAGGATGGGAATCTTCCTCCACTCTGGGCCTTTGTCCGTGGGGGCTGAGAACCTCTGATAAGAGTAATTAAATCCTCAGCCATTTTAAGCATCTGTTTCTTAGGCATGGGGCCTGGAGATGGGCCCTGTGTAGCTGGTCTCAGAGTGCATGGTTGCTTTAGACTTTGTGAAAGCCTTGATGGAGAAAGAAGAGGAAGGTCTGAAGACACCTTGAGTGGAGGTGGACCTGTCCACATTCTGAGATTCAACGCCAAGAGTGACTTCGGTATCTGTAGTCGGGGTGTGGGCTGAGGAGCCTGCGACCTCGGGCACAGGAGACACCGTCAAAGAAGTGTCGTCGGTAGTCAGGAGCTGCGAGGCGCGCTGAGAACCGGACCATGTGTAGTCTGCTTTGGCGTGGTGTCAGTAGAGGCCTTGGACCTCGTGTCGGTCCTTGTCTTTGCGTTTTTTAGACAAAACCGGAGTCGGAGTATCCGACGACATAGTATAGTTAAAATGCTTTCCCAAAATAATGCTGGGCAAACTCCGCCTGACGCTTAATAGTGCATTTGTTGAATGTAGCACAAAAGCGACAGACCGAGACGTCGTGGTCTTGGCCTAAACAAGGTATACAGAGGGAATGGAAATCCTTATGCGGTATTTGCTTCCCACAAGAAATACAATTATTAACTTTGTCTGACATCGGTCTGAGGCAAGAAATGTTTCCCCAACGTGGTACTTAGCTTTAAAGAAGATTTCGGTTTCCAAATTTTCGTAATCTCAGGAGCTGGCCAACCGGCACTTGCGAAATGCTTCTGCTTCGGGCACCGCGTGGCAAGAAACACTGAAGAAAATCGCGTCGGCTGGTTCCTTTATACCCTTGTCGCACTGACGTCAGGGAAGAAGTGACGACAACCGACACCGGACCTAGACTTTGGAAATCGGCCGACCGAGGACCCGCCTGACAGCAGGACAACCCATCTGTTATGACTGCAGCTGTATGCACGATGAACATCCAATTGTTACTAACCATAATACAGTACACGAATACATTTTATGAACACCAAAAAAAAATTTATATGAACTAATTAGACAAAATGTTAATTTGAAAATAGACAAGTCACTGCCACTCATGAATACTAAAATAAACAGTATAGATAACCCCCAAATGTCAATAATAAACTTTACTGCCACAATATGTTATTCAAAAATAAAGTCAACACTGCATAGTATTAAACAGAATGCAAAATACAGCACCACAAAGGTGCTCGCTGTAACCTTCCACTAGATTGTGACCGTTCATGAATCCTGTAAAGGATGATATAGATGAACCCAAAAGTCCGTAACAAAAAAAAATGCTTGCAAACCCCAATGTCACTTGGTCTGTAAAAAGATGTAGCAATAATGTCCTGGACATGAAATATTAAACAGACTACCAACACAAAAAATTAAATTGTATGGCTAGCCGTATGCAGTTCCACAAGAAGCAACTAATCCAGAGGTACGTCGCAAGCAGAATATGAAACCAGCCAATGCACCTGAGTTCAAGTCCGCAATACAAACTGATGCAAATTGGCTCCACTTCAATGTAGTTTGGTAATCACTAATGCAATCAGAGCTACAAATAATCCAAAAAAGGGTCGTGAAACAAAAGGAAATGCAGCTGATATAAATAAACACCACATCCCCACTTGTTCACTGTTTGATACTTGACAAGAAATACTGACAGGCTTTAGTTAACCATCATGTATATTCAGCACTGGAAAATACCCACGGGTCGAAAGCAGTTGATTAGCAACCGTTAGTACACCAAATTATGCAGCAGCTGTTGACAAAACCCCTGCAGCAATCCCAGACGAACACCATCATGATCTAGAAAAGTTATAAAGTAATGTACAAAAAGACTGCACCCTTATCTCATGCTTTATTTTCTTGAGGGATGTCTTTAAAAGACTTGCTAGACAATCTTAAGGAAATTGTAAAGCCAGGGTTAATGCCAGGCTAAAAGAAAAAAAATATATGTGCTTGTGACATGAGCTAGGAATGTATGAATTTTTGTTCCCTTGAATACTGAAAAATATGGACTGTTTACTGAAGCAAATGTGATCACCAAACTTCTTGTATCTTCTTGTGAATGTAACAAGAAAGATGAAAGACCAGAAAAAAGGAAGGCAATACATAAATAAAGCTAATCCACCAATGTAAGCAACCAGTTAGGAGGTATGAAGAGGTTTGTAGGTACAAAACTGTACTATGTTCATCGAGTCCCAAAGCTATGAATAGGGTGGTAGGTACTATGAGGAACTGGGTTGAGCCAGAATGCCCTGCAAAACAGCAGTGGCAAAGCCTGCTCTTGTTCTGGAATATAAGGGCAAATGGTAGTGTTTTGTGAAGGTATGTACAGAACTCCAAGTGGCTGCCTCCAAGATATCCTTAGTAGGTACACCTCTGAGGAAGGCTGTAGAGGTGGCTGTGGCCTGGTGGAGTGAGATCTGATACCAGAGTAACAAACAATCCATTTGAAATGGTCTGTTATAGACACAAAAAGTTGGTCAGATTTCCTGAAGGACTTTGTTCTGTCCAAATAGTAACGTAGCTGCCTATGGATGTCTAAGGAGTGAAGCAGCCTTTCCCCTTTGTTTTGAAGGTTAGGATAAAAGGTAGGAAGGTGTGGTTTAAGGCTACCCTAGAGACCACTTTCAAAAGATGGAAAACCCTGTCCTGATGGAAGATGAGGAAGGGCTGCACCGCCATGAGGGCCTGTAGTTCAGAAACCGCTGTTTTCCAGGACAAATATTGTAGATCTGTTGAAGCAGCTTTCTAGTATGTAATTAAGGCTGGTATTGGTTGTTTCCTTGAGGTCTTATATTCTTAGCCCCTCTGAGGAACTGCCGTAAGAGTGGGTGAGAGAATAAGATCCGTGTTGAATTCTGCAGAAATGGCTGAGGCGTATTTTGATTGAAGAAAATGAAAGTCCACTGCTCAGCAGTTCAGCTAGGTACTGTAAAACCTGAGGCAAGTTCAATTTTCTAGGGTCCTGTCCTCTTTCTCATTCCAACAGCAAAACCGCTTCCATTAGATGGTCTTGACATCCTGCACCTCCTTGAGAGTAGAGTTTGATGTGGTGAGGTTGAGTGTTTAGGGACCATGGAGGAGTATGTGTTATACCAGTGTTGCCTTGGCCAGTCTGGAGCAATCAGTATCATCCCTCGGTTTGTCTGTTCTTGCTTTCAGAAGCACCTTGGGCAGAAGAGTAAACTGTCCATGTTGTCCAACTGAATGAAAGGGCCCACTTATGGAAGGTCCTTGAACAAAACCTTTTCAATTGATGGTTTCTGTGGGAAGCAAAGATCTATATCTGGCCTCCCCACGCTTGGACTATCTCCGTAAACACCTATGGATGTAGCTTCGATCTGTCATATTTCTGCTCAGAGTGTCTGCCAGTGTGTTCCATCCCTGGCAAGTACTGTGCTTGAAGTTCGATTTCCAGAGCCAAGGTCCAAAGAGTCATGGCTAGTCTGCACAAGAGTTCCTCCTTGTTTGTTTGTGTTGTCTGTTCTTATGAGCAATTGTCCTGAAAGCTGTAATTGCATTTATTACTGCCAGCATTTCTTTTTTGATGTGGTGCTTTTCCTTGGGGACCACCTGCCCTGAATGCACCTGTCCTTCGCCTGTGGTTATGACTTGTTTTGCTTGAGGCTTGCAGAATGGAAGGCCTGTGTTTAATTCCTTTTGTAGACAGGAAATTATTGGAATAATTGTTTCCAAGCTGTGACTGTGTTGAGACCATAGATTTTTAGGTACCATTGGGATTAGAAGTCCCAGAGCCTGCAGGATTTTCTTGCAGTAAGCCTGGTACTTTTGCTAGTATTTTGAAGTAATGAGATAATTATGCCATCTGGTTTGTGTCCAAGCTGGCACCCAGGAAGGTTATATTTCTCCTTGTTGATGGTGTATCCCAGAGAAAGGATGTTCCAGTAGTATATGTTTGCTGTCCGCTTGGATCAGGCAGTCATCCAGATAAGGGTAAATTTGTAAATCACTGATGCCAGGCACTTGGTGAATACTTAGATAAGCCAAAGGGCAATGCAGAGAATTGATAGTGGATTGAACCTGCAAGAAATCTGAGGTATCTTCTGCAGCTTTGTCTGATTGGGACATGCAGGTATGCCTCCTTGAGGTCCAATGTAATGTGAGCATCTTGAATTGAAATGTGTTTAGGATGGATAAGTCCAGAATGGGTCTCCAGTCGGTTCCTTTCTTGGTACCAGGAAAAGTCTTGAATAAAAACCTGACCTTGTTGGTGCGAGGTACCTTTGTATAGCCCTCATGTTTAGGAGCTTTGAAATATGCAGTTGTGCCTCTACCCTTTGATTTTGTGGTAGGTTTGGCATATTTTGGAAGAGTGTGAAATTTGTAGCCTCTGTTTATAATGTCCAGTATCCATTTGTCTGTTGTGACATGTTTGCAAATAATTCCCAAAGGTGCTGCAAATGAGTCATTGAGTTTGCTTCCTGTATTGTTGTGCACTGTCTTCACCACCTCTTGGTGCTGGAGATTGCCATTGTCTGCTATGACCCTTGTGATTCTGCCCCTTCCGCCTGTATCTGCCCTTTGGGGCTTGTCAGTGGCAAGGACCAGTTTTTGAGTAAGAAAGCTTTGACAGTTTGCATAGATTTGGCTTTCTCCATTTTGTAAAGGTGCATCACAGTTTTGCTTTCACATGATCAGGCAGATTTTGTTCGCCAGGCATGACTGATCCTAGGCATCATAACCACATTGTAAAGTGTGTTTTTGTTCTGCACTATGCATCATATCCAACAGGAACTGTTGATATTTAATCATATGAAACTGGCAGTTTAAGGCCCTCATGGCTAGGGTGGCCGAGGTATAAACCTTCTTACCCCACCTTCTAGAGATCTCTATTCCCTTTCTGCAGAAAGTGGATTCTTGGCAGTGGAGGCCTTTATTCCTAGGGCCTTGTGAAATGGTTTCAGGGTCAGCATTATGGCTTTGTAGAGAAATTGGTGAGAACTGGGTACTCTGTAATATCTATCAGGAGAGTCAGGGTTAAAGACATCATCCAGTACCTCCAAACAGGGAATAGCCAGAGGAGGTAACCAACGAAATTCCCTAAGTCTTTTCTTGGAGTCTGAAAAGTCTTGGCCTTCCCAATGGAAGTGTTCCAGGTTTCCCAAAGAAAAATCCTCAGGGGGAAACAGAAGGGATAGACTGCTCTGCATCCGAATCCTCAAAAGGGGAATAAGAGTGTTCCTCAGCATCAGAATGCTCTGATATGGATCCCTGATCAGAAGAGGGGATTCTTCCTCCACGGGTCTCTTTGTCAGGAGGGGCTGAGAACCCCTCAGCCATTTTAAGCATCTGTTTCTTAGGCATGGGTCAGGAGATCTTGTGCAGCAGGCCTAGTGTGATGCCTGGCTGCTTTGGATTTAGTAAAGGCCTAAATACACCATGGGTGGATGTAGATCTGTCCACATTAGTAGGCAGGGACTGCAAAGGTGTCTCACTGAGAACAAAAGTGTTGGCCCAAACAAGGTATTTGCTTCCTACAAGAAATACAATTATTAACTTTTTCTGACATCGGAATGAAGACGATGAACATCTGTGTTTCTTTTGAGAGTAATTTATGGACTTAATGACTTGCATGTCACAAAGACCCCCACAGGGTGATTCAAGGAAAGCAGATATGAGAGTGTACTGGCAATGTCAATGGTTGCTATAACAAATAAAAGAAGTGGTTTAGCTACTTGTTTTTTCCAGCAACAGAAAGACATTGGCATGGAAACTGGGGGCTGAGAGAAAAACTTTGTATACAACGATGTACACTATAAAGAGATGATGATAGATGCTACTTTGATTTGTCTGTATTATCATCCATCTGGCAAAAGTATGTTACACATGTATAACAGTTTGGGATTATAATTCTGCAGCAAGCAGTAGCCAGGAACACGAGTATCTAGAACTTATGTTTTTTTGTGTGCACCTTGTTTGTTTTTATTGTCTTTGTTTCATTTCTCTGGGAGTGTCAGCCTATGTACAGTTACACTGTATTTGCACCACTTCTTTATTATTTAAGTGTAGTTCAATTATTAACATTTAAGTTTTTGTACTAAGCATTTAATTATGACAATATTTATACAATATTTATCTGACAGGATGATGATTTACACTACTGGTTAAACTGTATGGTGTGTGTCTCCCATTAGACTGCTACCAATGAAGGAAATATTAACTGTTTTTCAAATCTGGCTTAAGTTAAGAGCAGCAGGTAACAAAGTCCATGGCTTTTCCAAGTAATGGCAGTAGTACCATGCCAGGTAGAAGCCTGTGAAAAACTGGATAATTTTTCCAGCCTTTCTAACAAGGTGTGCATTTGTGGGTGAGAGAGAAAGGCAGTTACCATGGACTAAGGTATACTAGAAGACAGTGATTCACAGAGAAAGAGCTGTTAGACGGGGCCTGGGAGTGAAAGGCAAAAGACTGAACTCTATGTGGCTTGTCCACAAGTCCAGTATGGGTGCAGATGTTGGAAGACCGTATCCCAGACAGCAGTGAATATTCATTCTATGCTTCTGAAGTCAGAATGTAGGTTGTGAATTAATTACTGAGGTAGATGTGTGCGCACGTTCTTGCTATCATTTCTTCCTTGACTTGTAGTGATGGAATTCAAACACCAGTGATGGAATTCAAACACCACTGCTGCCAGCCATACTATTATAGTTGGTGATAGCCTTCGATCTGGAGGTTACATTACAGGCAGTGGTGCCCACTGCACAGTCACATTTCATGGCAATGGTCTTAGCCTAGCATCACAAATACAATACTCTAAAAATGTGATTCTGCTTGCAGAGGCTGCCCTCTAGATGAACACAGCTCATACTTAGTTGGGGTGCCTTTTATGTACAGTCTGCACACCCATTCTGTACCCATGAGCTGTTGTTCCCAAAGTCCTAAGATTTCTTCTCACATTCCAAATACGTGCTGTAGATGATCGGGCATATCCCCATCCTATACAAATGATGTAGTAGATGCTATGTGACTGTTTGTGCATATCCTATGATAGGCTGGTGACCCACCCAGGATAAGTTCCACAGCTTTCCACTCATTGTGTACCAGGACTGGATCTGGCTGCCCAGTGACTACAAATTGAAACAAGTCAATAAACAGAATAAATAAACAAATTGTGTCAATGTCTAGCCTGTTTGCAGAAATGCTTTATTCTCTCAACCACCACTGATAACCACCATATGGTGAAGAGTCAAGTGGGTTGGTAAGCTAGCCAGGGGATACAAAAGACAGGACTCAGCAACTAAGGATGACTCTTTCTGGAAGAAAGAATGGATATGTAGCTACTCTGCTACCAGTACTTAACATAAGCTGTGCACAAAACAGAAGTGCTGAACTAAAAAAAATGAGGGATAAGACTAACAAAGGACAACCTGATGTATGCACTCTGTAAGAGAAAAAAAATGGGGTGGGGGATTTCATTCCATGCTCAGACTACATTCGTTTGGCCTTCCTGAAGTGTACTAGTTTCTACCTCTACTTCAATAGTCTAGCCAGGATGCATACAAATGGCGACAAACTCCCTTCCCCTGAAGGAAAAATCCCTTCACTTAGGGGGCTCGCTAAAGGGATGTCCTGCAGATACCAGTTCTGAAGGTGGTGCACTATGTGGACATTAACGGAGTACAGAGAATGGCTGTGGCTAAGGCTACAAGACAGGCAGTGTATATATTCAATGGAATGATATCTGCTAGGGAACATAAACACATTTTAAAAATGTCAAAAATAAACTAATGTACATTAAACAATTTTAAGGCACAAGTCACGATTGATATTAAATCCATGGTCTACATTATCAATTTAAATTTTAACAACTAAAGGCTTCCAGCTGCAAATCTCCAAGGATATAATGTTATAGATCTACAATGGCAAATAGAGGCTCTCTACTAAATTGTCCATTAATAAAGGTGACATCAGCTGTTCCACAAGGAGGAAGATAGAGGGCTTGTACGAGGCACCTATACATGTGAAATTTTAATAGCACAACATAACACTAAACATTAAAGGACCACAGCCTCATCAGGTAACTTAATGCCCCAGTTTTGTGCTATGATGGGTCTCCTTACAAACATTTCACCTTGCAAGGTGAATGGCTGCAAAAATAAGATCAATCATTTTCAATCATCAGAAGTGATGACCAACCTAAACCACAAAGCTGTAAAACCAAAGTAAATAGATAGAAAGCATCTGGCCTCTAATCAAAGAAGCTTCCATCTCGTAATACTGACCAGATCACATGCCATTGCATGAAGACAATGTGCAATGAGTTCTCTGGTACACAAGTCAGCATCAAATTAACACAAACAGCTCTAGCACAGCAAGACAGGATAATGAATAAAACTAAATGCAGACTTTTTTAAAATTCCATTAAAAAAAATCAAGTTTCTGTACAAAACCAAGCTTTTACTCAAAAATGTTTTAATGCACACCCTTATCAAGCTTACCTTACAGAACAGTCAGAATTATCCTGATCACTAGCTAGCTGCGTACTACCCTGTTGCTCATCCTGGTTTTCACATTCAGAGGAACTTTCAGAGGAGTGCAGAATACTTGACTGCTGACTTTCTGTAGGAAAAGCAAGTTCCTCACTTTGTGAACAAGTCCGCGGTTCAATCACTTCAGGAGATGTCAGTATTTTCTGATCTTGCTGCTGATCAAAACAAAACAAGAGCAAGAGATAAATGCTGGGAAGCAATGGGAAAAGACCCATCCAACAAATGAATGCATCAAATATTCCTAAAAAAGTACCAGGATAGCTACAAGTAGTCAAACATTGCATTCCTTTACACATAAACAAAATGCTTATTTGTCTAAACCAAACCTCTTCTAGAAAGCAATCAGTTGACAGTTAATTTAACTAGTATGGTTTCCAACAATAAACCACACCTGTTGAAGCCAATAAGCGGCAATGAGGATTACCCTGACCTTCATCAATAATGCTTTCTGTAAGAACTTTAAAATCAGAGATATGGGGGGGGGCGTAAATAAGACCCAGGGAGCAAGGATGCATTAGTGCATCCCAAGGCGGCTCCCCCTCGCAAGGGATCAGAGTGAAAAAGTTGCTGCGCTTGGTGTTTTGGAGGGTGACAAAGAGATCACATCAAGATTGACCCCAACAACTGAAAATCCACTCCGTGCAGGATGGATCTGATCAACTTGTCCTCCAATATGTTGGAATTCCCAGGGATATGCATTGCAATTAGAAAACATCTCCCACTGCCCCACACTCATGGCCTCTCTACATATGGGATAAGATCTGGTTCTTCCCTGTTTGCTGACACAACAGGTGACTGCCATGTTGTCTGCCTGTATGGAGAGAACACCTAAGGGGAGAGAGTCGGAAAAGCCTGCAATGCTAAGAGACCAGCTCTCAACTCTAAGATACTAATGTGAAGACTGGCCTCTATTAGAAACCATACGACTTTGTTGGTCTTTACAGATAATACTGCTCCCACCCCTGTCTGTGGTCACTGTGGTTTGGGGAAAGAGCAGAATGAAAAGATCAACCCTGTGTAACAAGAGGAGACTCCAGTCACCACTGGATGTGTCCTGCTGATGTTTGTCAGACTCACTGGAAATGATAAAGGTTGTTTTCTGACTGCTGAGCTGACAGGGTCGACTGAAGGACATGCATGTAAAATCGGGTCAGAGACACTAACATGAATGAAGCAGCCATAGAACCTAAAAGACAAAGGACTAGTCTTGCTGGTGAAGAGATTCTTAAAGGAGAAAACTTTACTATCTGAGTGTCCAAAGTTGTTCAGATTAATTACATGGATTGAACTGTTTCTAATCTGGACTTTTTGAGTTGAAGCAAGGAATCACAGGTAGGGGCAGTGATGAGCCAGTCGTCCATGTATGGGAATACTCAGAAACCTCGCAGTTGTAGAAGAGCTGCCATCAGTGTCATATATTCGGTAAACACCCAGTGGGCTGTGGTGAGTCCAAATGGGAGTGCTATGGACTGGAAATGAAGGACTCCCAGCAGGAAGTGAAGATACTTTCTGGATCGCCAATCTTTTTATGGTAGCACACATCCTGAAGATCTATCTAGCACATCCAATTGTCCTTCCTTAGTAATGGAAGAATGGACTGAACAGTGACCATATGGAATTTTGTTTATTCACAAACTTGTTTAGTCAGCTTCGCTCCAAATTAACTTCTCTATTTCTGAACAGACTGCTTTCCTTTGTAAAGGTGGACATGATGGAGAATTCTTTTCTGAAGTGATAGAGGAGTACAGAAATTTATGTTACAGCCAATGCATACTATCCAGTGAAGACAGTCCAGGTTGTTGGATGCATAGATAAGTACCCCCCCCCCCCCAACTAAGACAATGAAGCAAACATTCAAGAGAGGTGGAAGGGCTTCTCTGATAAAAGTCCCCTGTGGCCCTGATTTTAGGGACCACCTCTGCCTGTTGAGGGATGTCCATTATGAGAGTATCCACCTCTGGCTTAAGGGCGGTCTGCCTCCAAAAGTGTCTGATGCAAACCCCTGCGGACTTAAACCACATCCTCTTACATCCCTTCTGATTTCTGGAGAAGGCTCATGGAGGTCTTGAGAATTTGATCCCTACAGCACAGATGATTTACCACCCTTCTCACTTCTGGAGATGGTCTGACTGAGACCAAACCAGGCTGATCCATCAATAGGGGCTCCTTTGAAGGATGTCTTGAAATGCTCTGTGAAGCCAACATCCAAGTATGCTTCACGATGGAAATGCCTGTTATCAACTGTTTTACATGTACCCTCTTGTAGCATTACAGACCAGGAGCATAGAAGCATTGAAAAAAGGATTGTAGGGTAGTCAATAGTTTAAACAGCCTTTCTTTGAGACACAGACTGGGTCATCTGGAGGAGATGTGGAGATATCAATGGTGAAATATCTCTGGAAGTGGGTGACGTGTGCCAGGTAAATCAACACTCTCGCTGAAAATGTAATACATGCTTCTTGAGTATGTCCAACATATGTGACTCTCTGTTGGGTGGACAGAGGGAAGCTCTCTTCCACTAGCTCCTTCTTCATGGTTGCCAGAAATACCATGGAATCTACAGGAGGACTCTTGCTCCAATGGCATCTATCTCTGGGAGTGACCAAAAATTTATTAAGTTTCCACAACAACATCCAAAGGATCACTCAATGGCTAATGGAAAACAGCAGGTTTATTGGTAAGCGCTTTTGTGATGTAGATCACTTCATCAGACCTATAACTGACAACAGGTTGTACTTATATACTCGATAAATTTAAAAACAACCAATCATATTCAACGTCAACAGTTACACACCCCTTTATTAAAAGGATACATTAAACAAGTTGAAACAATCAAAATATATGTAAAAAAACATAAAAAGCAAACTTTCTTGAAAAAATTATTATAACATTTGCATTACCAAAACTTAATATTAAAACATTTTAAAAATATTGTTTACACAAACTTTAGCAAACTATATATACAAAGAGCATCAGTTAGATACATTAAATGCTTCAAGCTGGTCACTTCTTGGCTAGTGGACTTGATTTTAACAGGGGGTTAAGGGGTACCCTATCATTCAGGCCCCTCCCTTTATTTGCCCTTAACCTTACTATCCATCTACTCTCTGATGTTTCTAGTTGCCTTCCCCTTATGTTAATTTGACCATATATCTCATTTCCTCTCTGTTTTTACTGGCTTGTGTGAGTAAGCACAAAATTATCATTTTGTGAAATCACCCCCCTTCAACTATTTAAATTTATTGGCCATCCTACTGTATTCCATAGTACCAGAAGACAAAAGTGAACACCCCCTTTCAATCTATCTTGCTGTTTTAAAAATAGTGACCCTCCACTAAATCTTAACTTTTTAGACAGGTAAAACTTAAGTTACCTACTTTCACATCTACCTCCTCTAGTGCACACTGCAGTGTTTAGGATAAACCATTTTTTTCAACTGACCTTTAAGCATCCCTGTGACTTGCACTTGCTTTAAAACCTGCTTGAAAGCACTAGGAAGTCTTAAACTGATACAAGCACTCAACTCTCAATGTTAATAAGGAGAAATTAAACATAGGCACTAAACAGCCTATAAATGCAAAGTACCTTGCTTAGGTAAGAGAAAACAGCTCTTGTACTTTACAAAAAAAAGCACCAAACTAGGCATGTCCAAGGGTCAGCTTTGGTGATTTCTCCTGACCACCTGGTGAATCTGAGCATACTGGGGTAATGCAGCAACTGTCTCATGTACAGACAACCCTCTCCTCCTAACATCCAACCCTACAACCTGCGAGAGATGCACTTACACAGCCACACTGGAAGCAAAGCTCTCTCCAGCCAAGATTGTGCTAGATGGTCAAGAGGAGAAGGTTAACACTCGCACTACACCTCAAGCAACACACAGCCCCTTCTAAACACACACCATCAAGACCCACACATATGAACACTAAACACACATATGAGGAGGCCCTTAACATTAACCTGCCCAAGCAACTAGGAACTCCTAAGATGAAATGCAAAAAAAATCAAATCAGAACCAAAGTGTCATATAGCTCACAACAGCAGTGTGCCACCCAACAGCAGCCCTTAAAGCAAGACAATGTACCCAACACTTTAGTCACAGGTGACTATAGTCAGGCACACTGATGTCCCACTCACCAGGCTGAACAGGGAGAAAATTACAGTTGGCTGCCTGTAGGGTGCCAAGATCCGCCACATAATGCATGCACTCGAGTCACTCCACAATAAGCACAAATATGACTCTCTCATTATCCATGTTGAATTGAATGACTTGGGATGTACCTCCCTGGACTACATGACAAGAGACATGGAAGAGCTCTTGGATAATGTGGCCCAGGCAAGTAAGACCCTAAGTCCTGAGCAGAATATTGCCTTCGCCCAGAATACCACCACAGTATAAGAACAAAATGATTGACTTCAACAATTGGCTAAGCTTCTGGTGTCATTCAAAGGGGATCCAGTATCTGGCTGCCTGAAGCGACATGATCGACAGACCATAATGCTTTGCCAGAAATGGTCTGCACCGATAGCCCCTGTGATTCAGGTCACTGGCTAAGGCTCTGACCACTCCTAAAGTGCTTTTTTTTTCAGGCAAAGTTCAAAGGGCAAAACCACCACCATAACAGGTACAATCATGCAAAAGCTGAAGTAATGCTAGAAGTCTAAACCTCAAAATGCACTCTCTCGAGGCAGTCCTAAAAATGAAGAACATTGACATCTGTGCAGTAACTGAGAGCTGGTTCAAGGCTGCATAGGGCACCCCTGAAATACCAGGCTACAACTCTTACCACCCTTTTTGGCCACCAAACCAGGACCGAAACACTAAAAGGTGGAAGAGTGTCCATATTTACCAAGGATATTCAAAACACCAGGCTTAAAAACGTCTTAAACCAAGCCCAAATTTTGTAGATCCCCACCATGCCA